>NC_136798.1:4204816-4579816 GCF_951216825.1 Electrona antarctica | reverse complement strand
TCCATTCATCATATCATTCTATTTATATTATCCGCACCAACCACACAGCAGGGATGAAATGCATATGGGATTCTATACAGTATGTACAGTATGCACAAAGTCACTCACCTCTGTCGAGGTTACAGATGTTATGCAGCAACTGTATATATCCATAATATCCATGGTAACAAATCATGTTTTATTCAAGGACCCCTTGCCGGGCAACGTGTATAGACGTCTAATTTGTGCCTGATAGAAAATGACGTATGTGTGTTTTAAATGCTATAATAGGCCTATAGAATAGATAGATGTCATGAATTTATTTCACACATTATTTGTGGTTTATCAATTTCATTGTCCCAAAATCCATCCGAACTACGGTTACCCACGGCAACCGCGGCTAAAACCGCCATCCGCACATCTTTGGTGTGTGTGTGGTGTGTGTGTGTGGTGTGTGTGTCTTTATTTTCTGAAATAATATTTGTAAATAACAGGCAATAGAGATAAGGTGAATTATTTACTTTACACTTTACTATACGACGAACATTTTTGTATTAATAGTTTTGAGAAGACTACATACCAGCCCTAATGTCTGTCAGCCACATTCCATAACGTGTAATAACAGTGTAGGGCCTATTTCCCCCAACAAACATGAGCTCATATTGCAGAGATAACAGCAGCTTTCTCACATTAAAGGACTGACCTCAGCACTCCCTATTAGCCAACATCTGTCTGTACACCAGCGTCGCATCACCTACTCCCCATCACCACCTCATTCCATCACAAATATCACCACAGAGCCCCTGACTGACACCTCAGAAAAAACATATTTAATTCATATTATAGCTAGTAAGTAGTAACTAACTATGCAAAAATATTTGAATTTGAACTTACTGCCTCCATCATGTCAACACGGTTACTGACGTGCAAAAAAAGAAGAGACCAAGGCACTCTTTTTTAACCCATTTTGGGTTGTGTTTTAACCATTGTTATAATTTAGCTATTGAAAAATAGCAGATCTACAAGCTCGTAGCACGCCACTATTTTTGAAAAATCGTGAAAATATTTATTTCAGAAAACTGGAGGATTTAGAAGATTCTTTTTAAATTTCGAGGTCAGGCCTAAAGACGACCAAGACGACACTCTCAACCATAGCCATATATAAACACCAAGACCACACTCTCAACCATAGCCATATATAAACACCGCAGCGGAGCGGACTCAGCTGATAACACCGCCTAATGTCATGAGCAAACTGGAGAACAGGAAAGATGCACAGCGGAGACAGCGTTGTGTTTCACCTGACAAATATGACTAGTATGTAGTATTTCTTGTTTCTACATAGCTACTGAGATTAGCTCGCATCAAACTGGAATCATAATAGCACCTTCTTTAGCCAATGGTGTTTAGGTGTCTTGTTAGAGTGCAGAATCATTTGCTGGATTGGTAATTATCCAAACATGCAGCTAACAGACTGCATTACCTCAGAAACAGCTCTGCGTGCGTGCGTGTGCGCACACACACACGCTTGTGCATCGGGGTGAACTAATCCCCATAGCTGGTACCAGGCAGAGACATCAGTGCCTCATAAGGAATTCACACACACACACACACACACACACACACACACACACACACACACACACACACACACACACACACACACACACACACACACACACACACACACACACACACACACACACACACACACACACACACACACACACACACACACACACACACACACACACACACACACACACACACACACACACACACACACACACACACACACAAAAGTGAGATGCGAGTGTTGACGTTTAGCCTACATAAATGTATGAAAACTTAGGAACACACACAGTTGGAAAATCATTGTTGTCTTGTCAGTCACACACACACACAGAAATGTTAAGAAGTGGAAAGGGGGGGGAGAGAATTTGAAGTGAATGACAGAGGAAGTGGGACAGAGACACAAACAGAAAGGTAGAGATATGCCCAGAGAGAGAGAGAGAGAGAGAGACAGAGACAGAGAGAGAGACAGAGAGAGAGACAGAGACAGAGACAGAGACAGAGACAGAGAGAGAGAGAGAGAGAGAGAGAGAGAGAGAGAGAGAGAGAGAGAGAGAGAGAGAGAGATACACTCATGCACAGACATACACTGTATGATACAGTCCGTTTTGGCCTTGGTTCATCTGGGGAATCTGACAGACCGTCAGATTCACAATGAGGGAGAAATCTCTGCAAACAACATACAGTACTAGAACACAACTGGAATTAGCAGTTAACACTCAAACAATAGCAAACAACACCCAACCCAACCCAACCCATTCCACCCTCTCTCTCTCCCTCTCTCTCTCTCCCTTTCCTGAGGAACAGGGTTGGGCAGGGCGAAGGAGGTCAGCGCGGAGGAATGTGTGTCATCATTCACAACCACATGTTGTGTGTGTGTGTGTCTGACTGTGTGCGTGCAGCCGTGCACACCACGCACGCGGATAGCAGTATTGTTTTCATGGCACAAAAAGTTATGTGAAAGCCCCTCTCATGCATACATATGCGCACGCACAGCCACACACGTCACATTTTAACAACTTATTTATGTCCACACAGAGGAAATTGCATACAAGGACCAATAGTTCAGGTGCAGCAAAGTTACATCAACAAAATCAAGGCATATTGTGACCAGATTTGACTGAGGGACTGCCATCGCGCAAATTCCAGCTTTTCACCAGAGGAGGAAAACATTTTTTTTTTTTTCAAATGAGTTTATAGCACAGGCAGACTCTTCACATACTAGCGCATGTCTGAAATAAGTGTCGGAGCTGAAATCGACATGTAAATATGAAATAAATGCTTAAACATGTAGCTAGGTGTAATGTTAGAAACCACAGAATTGAACCTTTCAAGCCTGTTTTCTCAACTCACTGTTTCTCTGCAAGACATTACTCTATAAGCCATATCTCCAAAACCGGTGGGTCAAACTGAACAACCAATATGTCAATTTGAAGCTATGATTCCCTGCTTTCATATGACATGAAAATTAAAAAAACTCCAATGGCAGTCCCTCAGTCAAATTTAGTCACATATGTCCTCAGTCACGATACAACAAGCATGTCATGACACCCAGCATTCACAAGTAGTGTAGACAATAAGACATCCTAAGTTCGAAACCCCCTCAACAACCAGTATCGTTCTCTGTAGCGTGGCTGATCCCATGGGCCCAAAATCCACCCACTGTTGTTTTCCGACAGCGGACGGACACACCCTGCTCCAAGGCCAGGTGACGTCCAACGCCTCTCTTTCCGGTAGCTGCTCGTGGGAAGGGCCACCAGGGCCACCAGGCAGCACCTGCTGTCGGTATCTCTTTGCTACAACTGTCTCAGTTGTAGCAATGATATGGGGTGAAACCATATCTCTACGAGCCGAGACCAAGATGAACAACAATACACAGTTCTTGGTAATAACTGATGGTTGAAGCCCTACTCTCAGCTCTCCGCCCACTAGATAGCTTTGCTGGAAGCCTGGCTGATAACTTGTTGTGGACACTGCTGGATTTATTTATTTTTTTGTCCAGTTTCGGTAACCGAAACAAAGCTTTAGCTTCATAGTAGCCTTTTGTTCCCTGTTGATCATGATAGGCAGCACCTGCTGTCGGCATATATCTTTGCTAACCTGTGACTAAAGAGATGAGACATGAGGCATATGTGATTTAAAATTGTAAAACACAAAACACACACATTCTCAGTTACACACACACAGTGACAGACGGGGACCAGGTGCACATGGTCCCTGTGTGAAAGTGACGACGCACACACACTGGTCAGACATTTGAACTTTCACCCCTGGGCATTAGATCATGATGGGAATTTACAGCAGTGTGTCATACAGTCGGAGGCCATCGATATTGTCCTTTTCTTTTTGCTGAGGTTTGCGTGATCTGCGCAAAAGGACAGTTAACCCCTTTTGGGCGGGAACCCCTTTTGGTGTTTTAAACATTATGTTATAATTTAGCTATTGAAAAATAGCAGATCTACAAGCTCATAGCGCGCCACCGAGTGGCGCGCTACGAGCTTGTAGGTCTGCTATTTTTGAAAAATCGTGAAAATATTTATTTCAGAAAACTGGAGGATTTAGAAGGATTTTTTAAAATTTTGAGGTCAGGCCTAAATGGGTCAAATGATAAGGGACAATATCGGTGGCACCCAACTGTACACTCACAGCACAGCGGTATACTGTGTACAGCAACAAGTGCTGGGTCACTCGCGAGTAATTCCTTCAAAGTGAGTGGTTCTTTTTGAAGAATGAGAACGAACTCGTTCACTAACTCAGGAGTTATTGTTCCTCGAGTGAGTCGTTCAATTTACTCCGTGTGGAAATCCTGGTGACGCGAGGTTCAGTCAGTCAGTTACAAAATGCAACATTCTTTTCCGATTGGCTATAGAGAGGTGTTCCTCTTTCGTCATTGGACAGAACTATGGGAGGAGGGACCGGAAACCGAAGTACTGAACAGTAAACGATAACGAATCATTGGAACCAATATTTTCCTGAACAGGAATGAAATGACTCGAGTCACTGAAATCAACAATAGTTCCCATCACTAATGGCCACTGTTGAAACTGCTGAAAATGCTGCTTTCGCCCAGGCGGTGGCGTAACCGTCTGGGCACCCGACTGGTGTGTGCCGCGGGTTCGACTCCCGAGCCCGACACGGCCTTTACTGCATGTCTTCCCCCATCTCTCTCCCGTTTCCTGTCAGCCTACTGTCTGTCCCTTCAAAAACCAATAAAAGGCGTAAGCCGCAAAAAAAATATCTTTAAAAAAAAAAGAAAATGCTGCTTTCTCTCAACGAGAGAGAAAGAGAGGGAGAGAGTTGGCAGGTTAATCCCTTACTTTTCTCTCTTTCATTCATTTTATCTGTCCGATAGCTGAGAGCAGATAAGTATGCCGCGGTGTGGGCCCATTTGGTGATATGCAAGGAGAAAGAGCAGGCCTGCGTATGTGTGCGTGCGCCGTGCGTGCTGTTGTTACAACGTTGTGGTTTAAACAGTAACCAAGGCCAGATAGTCCTGAGTCTAACTACAGTTTTCATATTGCGCCCCCCTTGGCACAAGACTACCCAGCCCTCAATAATGTGCAATTGCAAGTTGGCAACCTCTCCCCTTTCTATATATACACAGTACACACATATACATATATATACATCATATATATACACCGAATATCATATATACTCAAATCTATGTTTTGTCTCTCCCTCTGTATGAATTAATCGACTATCCTCATTCTCTTTTCAACAATAGACTGTAGTTCTCTCTCTCTCTCCCTCCTCCCTTCTAGGAGTAATTTACTCTATTGTCTCTCACTCATCTGTGGCTTCGTTGGAACCAATAAACAAATCATGCAACACTGACTACTCAATTGTGTGTGTGTGTGTGTGTGTGTGTGTGTGTGTGTGTGTGTGTGTGTGTGTGTGTGTGTGTGTGTGTGTGTGTGTGTGTGTGTGTGTGTGTGTGTGTGTGTGTGTGTGTGTGTGTGTGAGAGAGTTATCAGCGGGTGTTATCAGGCCTCCAGACAAGGTGCTAAGGACACATAGCAGGTCTACACATTTTAACAACCAACATAAAGCACAGAACAGACTGACGGTACACAGTGCTCAAAATCCTTTAAAAACAAAACAGAGGTCTTTCGTTCCGGCCAATTTTAATAAAGAATAGTGAATAAAACATTCAAGACCAAGATGAATAATATAAAGTTCTTGGTTGGTGAAAAAATTTATCGTAAGAAAATAACTGATGGTTGAAGCCCTACTCTCAGCTCTCCGCCCTACTAGATAGCTTTGCTGGAAGCCTGGCTGATAACTTGTTTTTTGTCCAGTTTCGGTAACTGAAAAAAAGCTTTAGCTTCATAGTAGCCTTTTGTTCCTCGTTGACCATGACAGGACTAAAGTGCACTGCAGGAAATATACCAGCAAATCAGGTGGAGCATGTAGCAATCATCATGTAGCATCTCCGTCTAGCAATAGTTTCAGCATTATGCACAAAACATGAAGGCACCCCGTTGAAACGTGTCATTAACACACATTCAATTATCCCCAACCCGAGTTACACAGGTTAATTGACAAAGACCTCTTCCCCTCATCTACAAGCTCATAGCGCGGCACCGAGTGCCGCGCTATGAGCTTGTAGGTCAGCTATTTTTGAAAAATTGTGAAAATGTGGCTCAAATCTTTGAATATATATTGTTTCAGAGCGAACGTTTTTAACTCAAATCTTTGCTTCTGTGGGGGTCCCTGGACTGGAACAACATATTTTGGGGTCGGCGGCCGATTACATGTAATTTTTGGGGGTCCTTGACATGAAAATGTTTGAGAACCACTGATATAGAAACATAGGTTTTTCAGAAAACTGTCAGGATTTAGAAGACTTTTGTAGAATCGATCTAAATAGGTTAAGGGAGCTTATAAACTACAATGATGTAATCCTGCAGAATTGCGAGTGTGGTTGTATCTCTATAGGAGAGTTGAGTTGGGTATGTCACCGTATACTGTCCAATCAGATGAGGGCAAAGCACACAAATGCCTTGGGAAGAGTTGCAAATATTGCACAATTTAAAAAACGCTGGAGTACAATAACAATGGTCTGCTTGCCTGTATGTAGGCAACCACACTAATAACAAATGGTCACATGCTAAAGTCTTGTCCAAAAAACATGTGTTGTGGACAGTAGCTTAAGATGACATATAGGTTTACCACCACAGAGAGAGAGACACACACACACACACACACACACACACACACACACACACACACACACACACACACACACACACACACACACACACACACACACACACACACACACACACACACACACACACACACACACACACACACACACACACACACACACACACACACACACACACACACACACACACACACACACACACACACACACACACACACACACACACACACGGTGAGAGAAGCAGCTGTTGTGGTCGTCTATAGTAATCTGTCAAATGTATTCCCCAAACCCTCAACTTAAACACACACTGACCATACACACATAGCACTCCTCTCTCCCATCTGTCTTATACTGTACCTCTCCCGCCCTCCTCAGACTCAGAGTGTGCGTGTGCGTGTGTGTGTATTTAAGTGTGAACTGTGAACGGGCCAACTCATCAATCGTAGAAAGCCAGCCTCAAATACTTGCAGCTTCTACAGTATATGCATGCATCCCTTCACCCCCCCCCCCCCTCTCTCATTCTAGACTCCTCTAGTATGCATGCATCCCTTCACCCCCCCTCTCTCTCATTCTAGACTCCTCTAGTATGCATGCATCCCTTCACCCCCTCTCTCTCATTCTAGACTCCTCTAGCTCTGCTGCGCCATTCGTTCCGTTATCTCAAAACATCACATCACACCATTTTCTCTCTCTACCCCGTTCTCGCTTTCTCCATCAAAGTTCTCTTCCTTTTAAAACACAGCTTCACAGTCTCAACGAGGAACATGCATTCCTCATTCCAAAACCCAGCATTGGGAAGACAGAAAGATTAGAAGCTGTGACTAGGGGAGGGGGCGAGAGAGGGATGGGGGGAGAGAGAGAGAGATACGAGAGATGAGACAGAACAGAGATCACATTAATGTGGGGGAAAAAAAGCGATATATATTCCAGCGTGTGAGTGTTTTAGTGTTTATGAGTCCAACCAGTTGATTCTGTTGCTGATCTTGATGTACCATCAAGATAAGGCCCTGCTCTGAAAGATAAAACCCTCCCTGTGGAATGCACCTCTAACTGGGCGTCACAGCCAAGTCATGGGGCCGGGGCCACGGAGGAGGTGTGAGAGGTGGAGGTGTGATATCAGCATGTATCATTAGCAGAGCAATGATACATGCAGAGCTGTTGATAAGAGGGCCTTTTGTGTGTTCGTCCAAAAGACAGACAGACGCGCGCGCACACACACACACACACACACACAGTCACACACACACACACACACACACACACACACACACACACACACACCAAAAAGGTAAGTAAGTGTTTCTCGGTGTATTCATTCCAATAAACGCTTATGTAACTATATTCAAATAATGATGACATCATAATCTAACACAGTAGCCTTGCTGTTGCCATTATGTGTGTGGGGGTGGCGGGGGGGGGACGACGACACCTAGCTTGACGAGCAGCAACAGTAATTACAATGTTTCAAGGTCAAGTGCACAGCGTGAAACTGATGTAAAATCGTAGAAGTAGTATCAGCCAGAGCGTCTATCCCCGGGAAAAGTAAACAGAGATTTGATCAGACAGGCAGTTATTATTATTCCTGTATAATATATGTACAGCACACGCGGTAGTGTAAATGTTGCTGATTAAGCATGATACTACATAGGTCTGGTCAACAGCGAATGGCTCAATGATGGCAACCTTTAGTTACCGACTTGGAGACGAGAGAGAGAAAAGAGGACAGACGAGACATGCATTTAGGACAGAGAGCAGAAGAAAGATAACTTTGCGGACGTTGTCCGTTTTGAGCATGAAAATAGATTCCAGCTGCCATACGTCATTTCAGTCTCCTCCGCACTGCCCAGTCACACATCTGACCCTCGTTACAACGCACACGCACGCACACACACACACACACACAGGAATTTGAGCATAATAAAATCATATGTGGGAGAAGGGCCGAGTTCCTGAGTCAATATTGTTGCAGCCCCACCTGCAGTAATATGGGAGGAATTCCTCTGTAAGCCTTGGTCTGGGCTCAGCCGGTCCATGGGCGCTCAGCTCTACTCCTGCTTCGACTTAAGACATTTTGGGCGGGAACCCCCTTTGGCGTTTTAAAGCATTTATGTTATACTTTAGCTATTGAAAAATAGCAGATCTACAAGCTCATAGCGCGGCACCGAGTGCCACGCTACAAGCTTGTAAGTCTGCTATTTTTGAAATATCGTGAAAATGTGCCGCAAATCTTTTTAACGTTTTTAACTCAAATCTTTGCTTCCGAGGGGTTCCTGGAATAACATTTTCAAATGGGGGTCGGCGGCCAATTACATAGAGTTTTTGGGGTCCTTGACATGAAATATTGAGCACCACTGATACAGAAACATAGGTATTTGGAAGACATTTTTTTTAATTTCGACGTCAGGCCTAAATGTGTTAAGACAGGGGGCCAAAGAAACAGATCCAAGAGCAAGGGGCCAGACGGGAGTTCAACTTTATCCACCCACCCAAAGACCCTCCGCCCCTTCTTCAACCCCCAGCCAGACAGATGAGATGAGCATTTCTGACTTCAAAGAGAGAGAGAAAGAAAGAAAGAAATAAAGGAGGTATGTGGGGGGTTGTTGGGAAGAGGAGAAAGAGAGGGCACGGAGAAGGAGATAAGCGGGGCAAGCTAAGAAAGAAAGAGAGGGCACGGAGAAGGAGATAAGCGGGGCAAGCTAAGGAAGAAAGAGAGGGCACGGAGAAGGAGATAAGCGGGGCAAGCTAAGAAAGAAAGAGAGGGCACGGAGAAGGAGATAAGCGGGGCAAGCTAAGAAAAGCACAAAAAAGCTGCAGAGAAAAGAGGGACAGAAATTGGTTGTAGTCCTCCTGTATCCGACATGCATACCACGTCTGTGTTTAATGAACTCGACTGCAGCAGGTTTCATTAGTTCCGTCAATCATTTGACAACAGGCAGTTGCGTCACTGGTGGTCCTTATTTTAACCCATTTAGGCCTGACATCGAAATTTAAAAAAAAAAGGTCCTCTAAATCATGACAGTTTTCTGAAATACTAATGTTTCTATATCAGTGGTGCTCAATATTTCATGTCAAGAACCCCAAAAATTATCTGTATTTGGCCGCCGACCCCCATCTGAAAATATGTTGTTCCAGGGACCTCCCCAGAAGCAAATATATGAGTTAAAAAAGTTCGCTCTGAAAGAATATATATTCAAAGATTTGCACCACATTTTCACAATTTTTCAAAAATAGCAGACCTACTATTTTTCAATAGCTAAAGTATAATACTTAAGAGTGCATAGTGTACAGTCAGTCATCCCTCTCAGTGTTCCGTTTTCTGTCTCCACTACTGTAATAATTAGGATCTTCTCCGGCTCTTTTCTAGAAAACTACATCGTTGTCCGTTGTGCTGATCAGACATCAGAGGTTCGGATCTGATTTTTCATCGCATCGTGATTGAAATATAAAACGTTTCTCAAGAACGATAGCTAGCGTGAGCTAATGCTTAACATTAGCCTTTTCTTAAAAATGCCAGTCTGCGAGCTGGGAAAACGGAAGTACTTTAGTTAGTAATCTCCCCAATTCCGGGCCCTGCGCAAGCTATTTACCACCTTGTGGCCGCACGGCCGCAGTGGAAGTGTTAAGACCAGCACTATTTGGATTTTCTGTTGGTCAGTCACACACATCCCTGCCCTCTCTACCCAGCTGGCTTTGGAAGAGTAATTAGCTGCTTAAGGGGTTGTTCACAGTCACCACTTCAGTATTTTATTTGTCTGGTGCTTTTTACAGAGTATGATTCCTTTCAATATGATATATTTACATTTTAAGGCGCCTGTCGTGGTGAAAATAGCAGTCTGCAAGCTCACAGTCACAGTCACACACACACCACCTCAAAATAGACTCATGTCCTGCCACCTTACATACAATGAGGCAGCACAAGAGAAGCTTTGTTCCATCCCAGAGGACGTGTCTACAAGCACATGGCTGGCAGGCTGGGAGCTGCAGGCTGGGAGCATCCTGGAAGCAGGAGTCTGAGTCAGCTGGGCCCTTCCTTCCACTACGTATCCACCGTTACATGTGTGGGACGGGACCCGGGAGATGACATTGAAATAGATGGATCTACCACAACCAGAAATGGAGCCTGCTGAACCGACGACACGCCGAGGTCAGTTTGTTGCTTCACCCATTTTGGGGCGGGAACCCCTTTTGGTGTTAGCATTATGTTATGTTTTAGCGATTGAAAAAAGCCACCACCGAGTGGCGCACTACAAGCTTGTAGGTCTGCTATTTTTGAAAAAAATCGAAGAACAACTGACATAGAAACATAGCTTTTTCAGAAAACTGTCAGGATGTAGAAGACATTTTTAGAATCTGATCTCAGGTCAAAAAGGGGTTAAAATCAACCTATGAAGAACTGGGGCTTAGTTGGCAGAAGGAACAGCATGTGAATGTGGCGAGCCTGAGTGAGCAGACTGCCCAACGAACACGTGACCCAACCTTCAGAGGCCAGGCTCTCTTCAAGTGTGTCCAGGGATGAGGGTCCAGGCCAGGGATGACGGTGTGGCACCGAGTTGGAAATTTGAAGAGGATACTTTAAAAGGTATATTCAGTGATTTTACTTAATTCAAATATCACTTATTTTTTCTTTTTTTCTGGATAATCCTCCCTACTATAGAGTGTGCTGACCATATAAGGAGTTCCTCCCTGTCCCCAGTGAGCCCCTGGGGTCAAAAAACCCTAGTTTCAATTTTGGTGGCGGGTGGCAAAGCCTTCATCCAATCAGGATGAGAGGGGCCTTCCTCCGATCATGATCGACTGGGGGCGGGCCTTGGTGCACATGCTGTTGGCCTGTTGCACTTCCCCCAACTGTAGAGCGTGCATGTGCACATTTTGTTACCGGGGCGGACCGGGTGGTTTTCCTAATCACCCATATCACTGAATGCTCCTTTAAAAGAACGCGTCGCCATAAAGCAGCGCATCGCAAAGGTTTACTAAACGTACTACTATTTGTGGGAATCAATTAAAAGATGTGCAATTCTGGCCCAGACGGTTAGCTCAACCGTCCGGGCACCCAGCCTGACGGCGTGCCGCGGGTTCGATTCCCGATCCCGACAGCCTTTGCCGTGTGTCTTCCCCCCCCATTTCCTGTCAGACTACTTTAATCCTATCAATAAAGGCAGAAAAAGCAAAAAAATATATATTAAAAATATATATATATGTATGTATGTATGTATGTATGTGGTTAAAATGGGTAAGGTTTTAAAAAAGGCAAAAGCATGCTCTGTTGCACTGGCCTAAAAGTGGGTCCTCTAAAACTGCTTCAACTTCTGAGAATGTGTGTTTGGTTCATTAGCCACCAGATGGCATACCTTATAAGTATGTATGTCTGTATGTCTGTATGTATGTATGTATTCAAAAGGGGGGCTTTTTTGTAAAATCCCAGCCTACAATATCTTCATAAATTTAAAATCCAAAGTAAGGTTACCAGTGAAGGGCAACCTGCCTATTCACTGGGGACATATGTATGTATGTATGTATGTATGTATGTATGTATGTATGTATGTATGTATGTGTGTGTGTGTGTGTGTGTGTGTGTGTATGTATGTATGTATGTGTATGTATGTATGTATGTATGTATGTATGTATGTATGTGTGTGTGTGTGTGTGTGCAATTCTCACAAACCCACAGCAACATTCAGGCCCGGCCGGGGCAGGCTCTCTGTCACAGTAGAGGTATTAAAGCTTTACTAATGCTGGATTTAAAAACACACCAAACCTCAACACCTGTGAGGATAGAATCAGTAGCCGCTGCGTAAATGTGTAAAAACACAAAAAAAAAAGAGAAAACAAAGTGCACAAACAGAAATGACACAAAAGGGGCAACAAATCAGAGGCGTGTCATTCTTGTCCACCGAACTAAACGGTCCATTCTGTCTGTGTGAAAGAGGTACATTCTCTCCGTCCGCAGGAGAATAGACCCTTTGTTTCCAGGTGAGTTTCTGCTTTGGTATCGGCCTCGGCCTCCCCCCCCCCCCTACTGATGTGAGAGAGTGAGGCATTGTGGGTTTGGCGTGCTTTAAATCACCTGCTCTCTGTGGCGATGTCTCCCAGCCCACAAATCATGGAGCCTCCGTCTCCCCTCAACCACTCGAGGCTGAGGTCTGGCTTCAAGGCTGGCAGATAACACACATTGTGTTTGCTTGGAAGGCAATCAGCACTCACTGGTGTGTGTGTTTGTGCGTGAGTGTGTAGCAGCCATGCCACAAGGTCATTAAGGGCTGATGAGACTGTGTCCTCTTTTTCTTCTGTCACACACACACACACACACACACACACACACACACACACACACACACACACACACACACACACACACACACACACACACACACACACACACACACACACACACACACACACACACACACACACACACACACACACACACACACACACACACACACACACACACACACACACACACACACACACACACACACACACGGGGGGGGGGGGGGGCAGTAAATCCCAAGTAGCGGGTGATGGAAGACAGGCTATATCGCTGACATTGGCTGTCAACTTGACTAACAACAAACACTTAGGATGCTCTAGTCTACTTCCTAAGAAGCCTCGTCAGGTAGGTACTAGGTGTGCGTGTGTGTGTGTGTGCGTGCGTGCGCATGCTTGCGTGTATTTCTCATTGAAATTAAAAGTCGAATTGTACGATAAAAGAGCTAATAGACTAGCAGCCACACTGACTAACTCACAGCTTCCAATATTTCCAAACAATAGAGCAGCAAGCAAGGGAGTGAAGGGACCCTCGTGTCCCATCCCAAGGGAGTGAAGGGACCCTCGTGTCCCATCCAAGGGAGTGAAGGGACCCTCGTGTCCCATCCCAAGGGAGTGAAGGGACCCTCGTGTCCCATCCAAGGGAGTGAAGGGACCCTCGTGTCCCATCCCAAGGGAGTGAAGGGACCCTCGTGTCCCATCCAAGGGAGTGAAGGGACCCTCGTGTCCCATCCCAAGGGAGTGAAGGGACCCTCGTGTCCCATCCAAGGGAGTGAAGGGACCCTCGTGTCCCATCCAAGGGAGTGAAGGCACCCTCGTGTCCCATCCCAAGGGAGTGAAGGGACCCTCATGTGTCCCATCCCAAGGGAGTGAAGGGACCCTCGTGTCCCATCCAAGGGAGTGAAGGCACCCTCGTGTCCCATCCCAAGGGAGTGAAGGCACCCTCGTGTCCCATCCCAAGGGAGTGAAGGCACCCTCGTGTCCCATCCCAAGGGAGTGAAGGGACCCTCGTGTCCCTTCCCAAGGGAGTGAAGGGACCCTCATGTGTCCCATCCCAAGGGAGTGAAGGGACCCTCATGTGTCCCATCCCAAGGGAGTGAAGGGACCCTCGTGTCCCATCCCAAGGGAGTGAAGGGACCCTCATGTCCCATCCAAGGGAGTGAAGGGACCCTCGTGTCCCATCCCAAGGGAGTGAAGGGACCCTCATGTCCCATCCAAGGGAGTGAAGGGACCCTCGTGTCCCATCCCAAGGGAGTGAAGGGACCCTCGTGTCCCATCCAAGGGAGTGAAGGGACCCTCGTGTCCCTTCCCAAGGGAGTGAAGGGACCCTCGTGTCCCATCCCAAGGGAGTGAAGGGACCCTCATGTCCCATCCCAAGGGAGTGAAGGGACCCTCGTGTCCCATCCCAAGGGAGTGAAGGGACCCTCGTGTCCCATCCAAGGGAGTGAAGGGACCCTCGTGTCCCATCCCTTGAATTTCACACAACCCACATCTTCAGCCGTCACCAGAAAAGCATGCCCAATAATCTGAGTGTTTGCTTAGATGAGTAATTGAACCACTTGGTTATTGATTAGAAACCTGACCCTTTTAGACCCGAGGACGATTCTACAAATTAATGCATTCAAAATCCTTTTCTGTGTCAGTCGTTCTCAAACATTTTCATGTCAAGGACCCCCAAGAATATATGTAATTGGCCGCCGACCCCCATCTGAACATATGTTGTTCCAGGGACCCCCCAGAAGCAAACATTTGAGTTAAAAATGTTTGCTCTGAAAGAATATATATTCAAAGATTTGCACCACATTTTCATGATTTAAAAAAAAGTAGTGCTTAAAATAATGCTTAAAACACTAAAAAGGGGTCTTAGAGCTGGTCTTATAGCTTTATATACCTTTGTGCTTAAACTCAGCCTAAATAAACAAGCTCACTTCGACACCATTATCCAAAGTGCCAGGAGTAACTAAATTACATTCTGATGAAGATCACTTAGATCAGAGCGTAACATGTCAAGAAAGATCTCTGCAAAATCAGCTATCAATTTAGCTGATTTGCGGATTCCGAGGTTCACCAAACCTCCGGTTAATGCAATCTCTGAACAGGGTTCTTGAAGCACACGGATGCAATAAAGTATTTTTTAATGGTGCAAATAAAAAGCAACGTGTTTCAACGCTACTGTAGTAGCAATTAATGTATACGACTACAGGTGCAGCCAATACTAGTCAACATATATAGGTCACATGGGAAAGGGAGAAGCCAAGGGCAAACAATTAGCCGACCGCCATCTATCAAACAAGCAATCACACTCCATATAACATTTAGAATGTCATTAGAATGTATGGCAACGCTACGGCATGTTGCCTCCATTGAGCATCACAGAATGGAACTCCAATCCCTGACATGTTCTGCCAGTTGAGCTAAAAATCCCCTAGTTATGAACTGATTGACACCACACACACACACTGTAAATACGCCCGCTCAGCTTGACTGATTAAATGGGTTAGAATGGGAAGCTACTGATTAGACAGTCAATCAGTTCAACACACACACACACACACACACACACACACACACACACACACACACACCCACACACACACACACACACACACACACACACACACACACACACACACACACACACACACACACACACACACACACACACACACACACACACACACACACACACACACACACACACACACACACACACACGAGAGAGCTTGGAGGTATTCTCTGCAGTGATAAATAAAGGCGGTGTGCCAGAATAACATTCCAGTCCTTGCTAATGGTGGTGGTGAGAATAGCCCAAGCTAACAGAGCGGTCATTGTTCTGCTTTGGGACATCAGCGGCTAGTGGCTATAGGGCTCCTAGCTGCCTTAAGGCTGCTATCCCGTATGCTTTGGGACATCAGCGGCTAGTGGCTGTAGGGCTCCTAGCTGCCTTAAACCATTTTTGGCGGGAACCCCTTTTGGTGTTAGCATTATGTTATGCTTTAGCTATTGAAAAATAGCAGATCTACAAGCTCGTAGCGCGCCACCGAGTGGCGCGCTACGAGCTTGTAGGTCTGCTATTTTTGAAAAATCGAAAGAACGACTGACATAGAAACATAGCTTTTTCAGAAAACTGTCAGGATGTAGAAGACATTTTTAGAATCAGATCTCAGGTCAAAATGGGTTAAGGCTGCTATCCCGTGGCTATAGGGCTCCTAGCTGCCTTAAGGCTGCTATCCTCTGTTCAGCGGCTAGTGGCTATAGGGCTCCTAGCTGCCTTAAGGCTGCTATCCTCTGTTCAGCGGCTAGTGGCTATAGGGCTCCTAGCTGCCTTAAGGCTGCTATCCTCTGTTCAGCGGCTAGTGGCTATAGGGCTCCTAGCTGCCTTAAGGCTGCTATCCCGTATGCTTTGGGACATCAGCGGCTAGTGGCTGTAGGGCTCCTAGCTGCCTTAAGGCTGCTATCCTCTGTTCAGCGGCTAGTGGCTATAGGGCTCCTAGCTGCCTTAAGGCTGCTATCCTCTGTTCAGCGGCTAGTGGCTATAGGGCTCCTAGCTGCCTTAAGGCTGCTATCCTCTGTTCAGCGGCTAGTGGCTATAGGGCTCCTAGCTGCCTTAAGGCTGCTATCCTCTGTTCAGCGGCTAGTGGCTATAGGGCTCCTAGCTGCCTTAAGGCTGCTATCCTCTGTTCAGCGGCTAGTGGCTATAGGCTCCTAGCTGCCTTAAGGCTGCTATCCTCTGTTCAGCGGCTAGTGGCTATAGGGCTCCTAGCTGCCTTAAGGCTGCTATCCCGTATGCTTTGGGACATCAGCGGCTAGTGGCTGTAGGGCTCCTAGCTGCCTTAAGGCTGCTATCCTCTGTTCAGCGGCTAGTGGCTATAGGGCTCCTAGCTGCCTTAAGGCTGCTATCCTCTGTTCAGCGGCTAGTGGCTATAGGGCTCCTAGCTGCCTTAAGGCTGCTATCCTCTGTTCAGCGGCTAGTGGCTATAGGGCTCCTAGCTGCCTTAAGGCTGCTATCCTCTGTTCAGCGGCTAGTGGCTATAGGGCTCCTAGCTGCCTTAAGGCTGCTTATCCTCTGTTCAGCGGCTAGTGGCTATAGGGCTCCTAGCTGCCTTAAGGCTGCTGTCCCGTGCAGCTGCCTGGGGAACAAAACAATGTTTTTCCGTCTATTCTCTGGAGATACACTAACACTATATTGCTTTAACCCATTCTGAACGGGAACCCCTTTGGTGTTTTAAAGCATTATGTTATACTTTAGCTATTGGAAAAATAGCAGATCTACAAGCTCGTAGCGCGGCACTCGGTGCTGCGCTGCGAGCTTGTAGATCTGCTATTATTTTTGAAAAATCGTGAAAATGTGGCACAAATCTTTGAATATATATTCTTTCAGAGCGAACGTTTTTAACTCAAAAACTCTTTGCTTCAAATCTTTGGAGGTCCCCTGGAACTACATATTTTCAGATGGGGGTCGGCGGCCAAATACATTTTTACAATTGCAAATTGTTTGAGAACCACCGATTTCAGAATATTGTCTATTTAGAAGACTTTTTTATATTATTATTATGTTTTAATCGGCCTCAGGTCTAAATGGGTTAAGTCTTAAAAGGTTTTTCCCCCCTCCCTCTCGGGACTTCGGAGGCCCCCTTGCCTCTGAAGTCCCATTTGTGGATGGAACGTGTTTTCGTGGCTACAGTGGCTGCAGGAGCAGGAAACAAATGTGTGAATGAAGAGGATTTTCATAGAAGGTGCACGACCAGCTCTCTGTTCAGACTGTATAATGGGAGGAAGCATTCACTTCTGCTTCATTTACTTACACCTGCCTCCCCCTCTCGCGCTCTGGCACTTTATAACCCTTTCTTAGATTTTTCAAAAATAGCAGACCTACAAGCTCGTAGCGCGCCACTCGGTGGCGCGCTATGAGCTTGTAGATCTGCTATTTTTCAATAGCTAAAGCATAGCATAATGCTAACACCAAAACCTGTACCTGCCTCCCCCCTCTCGCGCTCCTTGCACTTTATAACCATCTTTCTCGCATGTAAAGCTAGTAATCTATACGTGCAATACAGAGGCGTATCTACAATAAGGCGAGGGCAGGACGTCCGCCTGTCCAGCTCCATTTCTGGCCTGGCCAAAATCCATACAATGAGAAAAAAAAGGACAAAAACAAGACCTGAGAACTATTAATGGAGCTGGACAGGCGTCTGCCTGTCCAGCTCCATTTCTGGGCTGGCCAAAATCCATACAATGAGAAAAAAAAAGGACAAAAACAAGACCTGAGAACTATTAATGGACAGCTGATTGGCCGTCGCGGTAGAGCGCGACCCTCAATCACCCATTGAATGTAAATGCATGCCTTTCAGCCTTTGTATCCCACTCGTCTGGCAGGTATATCTCTTTGAAAACCTTTAGTGCTACGAGTGTGCGCGGGGAGACGACAATTAACACATGATCTTGCCTCGCCCAAAACGTAATTCCTGGATACGCCACTGGTGCAAGATGAGGAACCATGCCTGTTTTCACCCTGAGCATTTAGCATTTAGCATTTAGCATTTAGCACCACAACCACCATAAAGCACATCCCAGGCAAGAATTGAGGACACACGCTCAACTTTGCCATACAACTGAACTCAGAGAAATGGACGGGAATCACCCCATCGGTGGGACGTTTCATGGCGACTGTGGCTCAAGAGGTAGAGCAGGTCGTCCAATGATCCGTGGGTCGGCGGTTCGAATCCCGGCTCCTCCTGTCTACATGTCGAAGTGTCCTTGGGCAAGACACTGAACCCCAAATTGCTCCCGATGTGCTGGTTGGTACCTTGCATGGCTTCCGCCGCAATCGGTGTATGAATGTGTGTGTGTGAATGGGTGAATGTAATGCACAATCTATGTAAAGCGCCTTGGATAAAGGCGGCTATATAAATGCACCATTTACCATTTACCATTTATGGACGCATCCGCGGCCATGGTCGATTGTAGAAAATGCCAGGTTTCCCGGTCTGACAGGGAAACTTCATTCATTGTGATCAGAGACACATACTTCCCACAGATTACAACCACACACAGAGATTTGAAAACATGACCAATGACAAAAAACTCCCATATCTGCTGGGCGAAGTACAACAATGTGCAAACACAGCAGCAAGATTCGTGAGTTGCTGTGATAGGAGAAGGATATCAAACGGAACACAACCACCCCTAGAGACTAATCACTGTGTATATTCCTGCACTATACCTGCATCCAGTGATCTTGGTACATAGAAATTGATCTATTGAAGATTCTGACTTTCAAATGTACATCATTTTTGTTTTGATTGTATTGCTGTATTGTTGTATTGTGCTTTCTGCTTTGGCAATGTGAACATATGTTTTCTCATGCCAATAAAGCCCTTTGAATTGAATTGAATTGAATTGAATTGTGATCTCAACCAGTGGTTCCCAAATTGACACCAATTATCCCGCGGACCCCCATTTGAAAAGACATGCCAGGGACCCCCATAAGAGAAGATTTGTACGGCTCTAGCAGTGATTCTCAACCAGTTTGATTTCAAGGACCCTCAGTTTGACATGCATTAGTCTACGGACCCCCATTTAATTTGCATTTCTATCTATGGGACCCCAATTTATATTGTAAAATAAATGTTACAGTAATTTAACTCTGAGAGTGTGCGAATGTACACTTTTTTGTACACTCTCAGAGTTAAACACCTCCCACAGACTCACTTGAGTGAAACACAATATGCTGTCAATATAATATATGCAATTTTATTTGAAGGTAATATCCTCCTGAATTGTTTCTCTCTCACACACGTGTGACCTTACAAGGTGTTTCTGAAGGTCCTAACGTGCATAGAATAGAAATGTGTTCTATGACACACACACACACACACACACACACACACACACACACACACACACACACACACACACACACACACACACACACACACACACACACACACACACACACACACACACACACACACACACACACACACACACACACACACACACACACACACACACACACACGCTTCATCTCTCAGCCTTGGGGTGACTTTGGTCCAAAAGGAAGAAGGAAAGTGCTGACAAACTATCATCAGAGAGACGGACGGAAACAAAACGACATCATGAACCTAGACAAAAAAAAATAGTGTGAGAAAACTAGCACAGAGCGATTATATAAACTGCTTGTATGGTTCTGAAACAGGTTGATTAAACCATTTAGGCCTGAACTCAAAATTTTAAAAAGAAATCTTCTAAATCCTCCAGTTTTCTGAAATAAATATTTTCACGATTTTTCAAAAATAGCAGATCTACAAGCTCATAGCGCGCCACCGAGTGGCGCGCTATGAGCTTGTAGATCTGCTATTTTTCAATAGCTAAATTACAACATAATGTTTAAAACACCAAAAGGTGTTCCCGCCCAAAATGGGTTAAGACAAGACAGACTGAATGAGAGATTAAAATAGGGTGCATTTTGCATCCCAAAACGCAGTTTATAGTTAAGGGACGCAATAAAACAACAACCTCTGCATCCACGGGATGCACTACTGTGTCTACTGTACTGTTTTTTATTCTAGTTTATTTTGCTAGCTTTAGTCATAATCATTTCTTCTTCTGTTTTCTACATGAATATAACCACATTATAACCATATCAAATGGAATGGGAGTTAAATGCTGCAATTTGTAAAAATGGCAAAATATGACTCCTAACGTTGTTGAAGTGGGACTCATAAAAAGTCCCTGGGACTAATTTCTAAAAGACCATCCCTGCATCCCGGGGCTCATTACATTGAAAACATATTTACATCACTGATGAGATATTAAATTAAATAGATGGAGGGGAGTCAGGGGACAGGTACAATGAGAGAGAAAGGGCCGATTCATATTCCTATTTTAGAGCCGAATAAAAGTCGGTTTGGCTCTGTAGAGCCTACAATGTGACGTCATTTTAGGTTCAGGGGGGGGCGGGTACCGTCCTAGTCGGCTCTTCGGTGCTACTGAAAATTTCTGACGAGCCGAATCATCACTACAGCGCCGAAAACAGTGGTGAAATAAGAGTATGAATCGGCCCAAAGACGGATGCAAGTATGACAGAATGAGACGGACTGAAACTAGGCTCACATTTTAGGATTTTAGCTCAGATTTGGCTGAGATTGGCCATCTTCCAACATAATATTGCGGAAGAAAAGCCTAGATCGTTGGGAGATCATCCTGACATTTGGTTGGAATTATAGCTATAGTATAACGATGCGGCGGCTCAAGGACAAGATCGGAGCGGTTGAGAGCAGGGGGGGGGGGTGGGGGGAAGAGAGAGAGAGAGAGAGAGAGAGAGAGAGAGAGAGAGAGAGAGAGAGAGAGAGAGAGAAGAGAGAGAGAGAGAGAGAGAGAGAGAGAGATGAGAGAGAGAGAGATATGGAGAGAGAGAGATGGAGAGAGAGAGATGGAGAGAGAGACAGACAGACAGACAGACAGAGAGATGGAGCAGTATGTGAGGAAACTAGGAGAGAGATATGAGGGGCCAAGATCAGCATTTCGATAGTGAATGATGCGTCTAGTTAACCCGCATACAAGCGATTCCCACTGCAGTTGAGTGTGTGAGAGAGAGAGAGAGAAGAGAGAGAGAGAGAGAGAGCTGAGAGAGAGAGAGAGAGAGAGCGAGAGAGAGAGAGAGAGAGAGAATTAGGAAAGGGGGTAAGGGACTTTCAATTGTAGCAATATGCAAACAAACAGGCATCCAAAAACTAGGCTATAATATGATTCAGCCATTTTCTCATACAAATTACTTTTGCATGGTGTCTCGCTGGCTACAATCTTCACACATTTCAACTGTGGCGAGCTTTTGTCAGTCGTCCAAACCTTGCTTTTCTTTTCATGTGTTCCACATACACAATACACACAAGTCCCATAAACTAATGAGATGTAATCTCGCAACCTATTTGGATGATAAGAGATATTTTGACCCGAGATCAGATTCTAAAAATGTCTTCTAAATCCTGACAGTTTTCTGAAAAAGCTATGTTTCTATGTCAGTCGTTCTTCGATTTTTCAAAAATAGCAGATCTACAAGCTCGTAGCGCGCCACTCGGTGGCGCGCTATGAGCTTGTAGATCTGCTATTTTTCAATAGCTAAAGCATAACATAATGCTAACGCCAACAGGGGTTCCCGCCCAAAATGGGTAAAGCGGCAGACAAATAACAGACTCTAGGCTTAATCTTTAAGTGTATAGAAAAAGAAGACTGCAGGCAAAGGTAATTAGCACATTATATAACCTAGGCCTAATTTGTGTATACTATAATAAAAAAAAACGTAGGTCTGCAGGCAAAGTAACACAGGTACCAACTCAGCAAGTTCAAAATCCTCCATAAGAATTTAAGAAATAAGAACCATAATATGTTGCAAAGGAAACTATTCTGAACGTTTTGGACATCCGGAGATGACGTTTGCCAGGCACTAGGCTAGGCTAAGCAGAACTAGTATTAGCTATACACACATTACACACAGACTCGTATATCAATTTCAATTCAAAGGAGCTGTATTGGCATGAGAAAACGTACGTTTACATTGCCAAAGCAAAAGTGGAACAAGACAATCAATCTACTTTGATCCCCTATTTGGATATGTGCCCAAAAGTTCATTTTAATTCACATAGCTAAGCCTAAGCCTACTACAGTATTATGTAGACAAGAGATCTACCGTGTAGAAAACCTGTGCATTAATGTTACCCAGGGTGTCTCTTAGTCTTACCACATCTGGGGGTGTTTTTTGGTGAACTGATCTTCAATATATTATTTTGAGTGCATTTATATGTGATCGTCGATATGCGAAATAATAGTGCCATCAGATCAGAATTGATCACCCAGGCAGAACTCCAATATCTCGGTCCCATTGACAGAATTTAGACCGCGTGAGTGAGTGCTACAGCCTGCGGTTTGGCCCCGTCAACGCAAACCTGATATCACCAAAAGCTACTGTAGGTACAGGGTCTCTATGGCGACGCCCCCACAGCTGGGCATTGAATTACAAAGCAACAGGGACAGAGTCACCCACTTCTCAGGTGACCGTCCCAGCTGAGGAGGAGACTGGATAATCTCGTGATATTAGCTACAGCCTGGGGTTGACAACACCAAGGTCTCAGAGGCACTTGCCCGTCGGGAATGTACAGGACAGGTTATGTTCTACTTGCCCAAAAGGTCTTGCCCACATGCCCCAAAAGTAAATAATTTTAACGTTCAATAGAGGGTATGCGCGTGACATCATCATCAAACCAGGAAGTTATGCAGGAACGCCTACTGAGTGGCAAAAAACTACTTTCTGGCCTTGACAGCCCATACATCCAAACAGAAAAGTCATATCTGATTGCATTAAACAACATTAAACGATGTTAAACTCACTTTGCCTGTTGCTTTGCCACTCGATTTGCCACTCGATGTGCCATTCACTTTAAACATGCGCATACTCTCTATTTAACACTATACTTTTTTTACTTTCTGGGGCAGTGCAAAACAAAATGTCATACCTCCATTTTTATGCCAAATACCTAGCTATGAATAGGACTATGGGGGTTCACGTTACAGGTAAACAGTGCTCTTATTTTACATTCCATAGACCAGAGAGCTCTGGCCACGTTCAGGTGTTTATATGAACACAACGTCTAGACGGTTGTGTCCTCTCTCAAGCAAGCACTTGCCCAGTCGGGCAACCTGAAAACAAACTCCACCTGCCCTAAAGTTTGATTTACCTGCCAGGGGCAGGTAGGCAACCCTTAGTGTAAATGGTGCATTTACCACTATCATTGGACGACCTGCTCTACCTCTTGAGCCACAGTCGCCCCGGGGCGACTGTGGCTCAAGAGGTAGAGCAGGTCGTCCAATGATCCATGGGTCGGCGGTTCGAATCCCGGCTCCTCCTGTCTACATGTCGAAGTGTCCTTGGGCAAGACACTGAACCCCAAATTGCTCCCGATGTGCTGGTTGGTACCTTGTATGGCTTCCGCCGCAATCGGTGTATGAATGCGTGTGTGAATGGGTGAATGTAATGCACAATCTATGTAAAGCGCCTTGGATAAAGGCGCTATATAAATGCACCATTTACCATTTTAGTGTAAATGCTTGAGCTATACCAAATAGTGTTTTTCAGTATTCTTAATTTCATATACACAGTATATATATATATATAAATTCCCAATGCTTTCCATATCCCTTTCCCCACCACATTCTGTGCTCCTGGTATAGCAATTAGAATCCCTGTACTGCTGATAATAGGAATCAGAGTACCAGAAGAGAAACCCACTACTACGGTGCCAAACCTTTCCTCTGCACATGCACGGGGGAGTGCCAAATCAGGTGACGTATATATAGACTCGACAACGTCACACCGATAAGAAGCAGTATGCCAGAGCAGGCCGGCACCAAATGAACCCCACCGCTCATAAGATGGCAAGATGCAATGGAAAAGTGGTCACTGCACTCACTCACTCACGTGTAAAAAATGCATCCCATCAAAACTTTCAGATGCAAATTTTCTCCCAGAGTGGAGGAAGAATGCTTTAGGATTTTTACTGTGATCTCTCGCTCTTAAAATACATAATCCTTGGTTTCTATTGTTGTGTGTAAACAATACTAATTCATACAAGCACTTGTCCAAACCCCACCTCCGGTCGCAGTGATAACAGCACCAGGGTCTACTCTTGCTCGCAGAGCTGCAGCCCATCAAGCTTAATTTACTGTATGCTCCCTCCGTCCCACGAAGGGACGTCACGGGGCGTTGTTGTGACGTACAAAATCACTCAGCTCGAGGGGGGCTTGAAAATCGTTTCAAAGCATACCTCTGTGGTAACGTGTTAAGACCGACCCATTACTAACACTATCCCAAACACTGACCGGACCTAACCATAACCACACGGGGCACGTGGAAGCAACAGGGTGCAGGTATGCCTCTGCCTCATAGCTAGGGAACACAACAATCCCTCCTTAGACAAACACACAGGAACAGTATCTCTCACACACACCACACACACACACCACACACCACACACACACACACACACACAATGTCGCCCTTACTGTTCTGTTCTATTATTTGCCTTCATCAATTTAATTAAAGCACTTTTAGCCATCCCCAAAATACTGTTACAAGAGAGGTATTTTTTGGTCAAAAATATCATGTTCGATTTTTGTCCATATTGTCCAGATCCAAAGGTGGAAGTTGGCACCATCCCTCTCAATTTAGCAATTTGTTGAAAAAAAAACCCATCATTCAGTTTTGATTTGGACTGCATTTTACAGCTTACATTTTAAGCATCAAGCTAGCAGGCGCCCTTATTCAGATCGGCTTTCAAGTGCAACATCAGAACAAGCAGAGTAAGCATGAACTCTAGTCAATAAACAAGGTAAATGGTCACGACACATAAGTAGAGTGCAGAGAGAACAATGTGGTGCCTCGAAGAAGCCTGGAAAACAATGAACCTATCTCGCATCGGTCTAGAAAAAAAAAGAAAAGAAATAAAGACAATTGAACAAGTAAAAGAAATAAGAAAGAGAGGGTATGCGCATGCATAAAGTGAATGGCAGATCGAGTGGCAGAGTGAGTGACAAAGTGAATTTAATGTAGTTTAAAGTAATTTCATTCAATCAAATAGGACTTTTCTGTTTGGATGTATGGGCTGTCAAGGCCAGAAAGTAGTTTTTGTCACTCAGTAGGCGTTCCCGCATAACTTCCGGGTATGATGATGATGTCACGCGCATACCCTCTATTCCCTATGTGATATACAGTATACACCCCAAATTCCCAAGACAGTTAATTTATTTTATACCCACTCTTTTACACACACACACACACGCACGCACGCACGCACGCACGCAGTGTCAGCCCTTGTCACTAATCACCTGTGGCGTTTGTGTTTGTGTGATGAAGTTCTTCAGGAAGGCTGACAGCTAAGATCAACAATGTGAGGGTGGAGGTAGGAGAGAGCAATATTTAGGGACCTCTCGCTCATATACACACACGCATTCATCCAACACTGCTGAATGTGCGTGTGTGCGTGTGTGTGCGTGCGAGACAGACATAAAGACAGACAGGTAGACAGACAGAGAAAGAGAGGAGGGGTGTGGTTTAATCATAACAACAAGCACCAGATGTTAGGAGAAGCATACATAAACACACATTAGGTCTTTCCTCTCCCTGCCATACTAAATCTTAAAGACTACATCATGCTGCTATATTGTCATTGTCAATGGCCTAATTAAAAGGTATGTGGGGGGGTCAAAGGGCAAAAGATGACCTCTACTAAAATTGATTGCCATTTATTCTTTGTTGAAATGAATGAGAGTATTTTTTATTTTTTTTGTTTTCTATAAAAAGAAAAATGTATTTCATATCATAATGTTTGTGTAACAATTTATAATCTGTTCTCAATAAAAACCTATTTGACAAAAAAAAAGAAATTAATGAGAAATCTTCGCTCCTACTCTCACCTATGGTCGTCATGAAGTGTGGGTCAGACTCATGAGGTTGCTGATACAAGCGGCCGAAATGAGTTCTCTCAGACGGGTGGCTGGCATCTCCCTTAGAGATAGGGTGAGAAGTTCAGTCACACGAGAGAGACTCGGAGTAGAACCGCTGCTCCTTCGCTTGGAAAGGAGCCAGCTGAGGTGGTTCGGGCATCTAGTAAGGATGCCTCCCGAGGGTCTCCCTAGGGAGGTCCTCGATGCACGTCCCACTGGAAGGAGCCCCCCGGGCAGACCAAGGATCAGATAGGGGTATTGCATCTCCAAAATGGCCTTGGATCGCCTCGGGATCCCCCACAATGAAGCTACTAATGTTGAAATTAAATCTGGAGCTCTCTGGTGGAGCTGTTGCCCCCACGACCCGACTATGTATGGATAAGTAGTTGAAGATAGATGGATGAAATGAATGAATAGGCTAATCTTTTTATCACATGTGCCCTTTCAAAGTTGCCTACGTTTACAACAGAGGCTGAAAGTTAACCTGTGAGATAGAATCAACCACACTCACTTTCGTTTTGGAGTACTTAATCACGTTAACCCTGGCATCTCTATTTAGGACATGTCATCATAGGGGGAAAAAAACTATATATGCGCACTTTTACAAAATAGCAAAAATATGACATTTAACCACAAGCTCACGTGTAGCAATGTGACGCATTTGTGGGCTTGTATTGTTACTAATCGTCATTAGGGCTGTGAATCTTTGGGTGTCCCACGATTCCATTCCGATTCTTGGGGTCACGATTCTCAATCCAAAAACGTTTTTTTTTTAATTCAAAATCATTTTCTTTCCAGATTCAAAATGATTCTCTATTCAAAAGGGTTTCATCACAATCTACTCCAGCCAACTGAAGTGACTAATTATACTACAGTATCTTGAAAATGACTGAAGACATGTTTACTGTGATTAGGGTAAACTTACATTTCATATCACAAAACACCATGTAGTGAAAACTACGATTTTTGTAAATTATGAATCGATTTTGAATCGTTCATAACGGGAATCGCGATTCTAATCGATTTTTTTTACACCCCTAATCGTCATACAATGAAGAATATTATAGGGCTTAAGTGGTTAACAGCACTATTGCAGTGGAGTCTCAATATGTCGCTAAGTAACACACAGACAATATTCACAAGCAGCCAAACCACAGAAAGATGAACACACAGACACACAGATAGTTTATGGTTCTTGTCTTAACCCATTTTGGGCGGGAACCCCTTTTGGTGTTAGCATTATGTTATGCTTTAGCTATTTAAAAATAGCAGATCTACAAGCTTGTAGGTCTGACAGAACGACTGACATAGAAACATAGCTTTTTCAGAAAACTGTCAGGATGTAGAAGACATTTTTAGAATCTGATCTCAGGTCAAAATGGGTTAATGGTTCTGGAATCTGGCTCGCTTGTTGTTGTTTAGCAGCAGTAACTTGGGGTGTGTGTGTGTGGGAGAGAGTTTAACAAGCTAAAGACAACACCCTACAACTGCTTCTCACTCCAGCCATGTTGAAGCTACCGCTAGTAGTGCAGTAGCTGCTTCAACTACATGATGCTAGTGTCTTGGGTTCCTCACACTGTGTCCCTGGACATCTCTGATTGCACAACTCTTCTAGTGACACTGGGGAGAGGAGAGGGTGAATGAATGGTGTACTGTACTGTATGTCACAGTATTGGATTGGAAAACAAGTCATATTGGTGCACTCGTTTTCACTGACAGAGGGCGCACCGTCTGAAGGTGACTTGAGCCACGAGAGGCGAGCGAGTCGCTGTGCAGAGCGTTATGAAGTCACGTTCAGCTGACTCAGCGCCGTTCAAGTAATCCGGATTACTTGATTAGTGGTGTATTGGTGTTTTTTTTTGGGGGGGTGGAGGGAGCAACGGTACTTTAATGACATCACATGCATGCGCGAGCACACGCCTATATAATGCATGTGATTAATATTCATTTTACTTTACACTCAAAAAAGCCCTTTGGGACCGGGTTCCCATTTACTTGGCTCATGAATCCAAGGGGACATGCGTTCTAGCGTGCACATCCGTACCTGTGCTGCTGCGTGCACGTGACAAATGACTACTGGAACGCTGTGGTGTCCCGTGTACTGTAGTGACCAAAACACCACTGGCGTCGTAAATCACCTCCACCCCCCCTAATCTCAGTACCTCCGAGAGTGGGAGGTGAACTCAAAGAAAAAGAGCACTCCTATTTCAATCTGAATGGTTTTCCAATCATACTGTTGTCTCCACCAGGCCGAAGGCATGGGGAGAGAGTATGTTTTGCACTCCGTCCGTCCATCCGTTAACAACTAATCTCCTGCACCCGGTCGATGCCAAACTTTGCACACACTCTCCCTGGATGCCAACGACGAACCTCTGCCCCAAATTTTCCAGAACGCCACTATGAGGCAGATTTTCACATTTGCACCGATCTGCGTAACACTGCCTAGAGGCCAAGGAAAAACCTTTTCCCTGCATTTTCACATCTGCCTTGGCTTTTATAGCGCCACCAAGAAGCAGACTTTTGTCAAACACATTTTTTTATATTACTCCTCCAGATTCTGTCCAAAATCCTGCACATCGTCACACAGTATCTCTATAGTCATGTGCTCAAAACGGATCTGACCAATTTTTCATATTCCATCCTAATCGGTTAACATTCTCTTCCAAAGTTTGCAGGATTGGCAAAAGCCTCAAAATCATGAACGCAGCGTGCAATTTACGTGAAATTTATCACGCACTTTCCTACTAGGCTGAGAAACAAATCCCAGCCTCAAATTTTGCCATCAAAGGCGTAAGAAAAAATAGCACCCTTTTCACATTGGCCTATTATAGAGCCACCAGGAGGCCACCATAAACCTGACCTGGCCTGGTGGAGACCTGTGCCCCCAGGCGAGGGGAACTTGTTCTAGTTTCTTCTGGGGGCTGAGGCCCAGGTTGATAGTTTCTACTGGGGGCTGAGGCCCAGGTTGATAGTTTCTACTGGGGGCCGAGGCCCAGGTTGATGGTTTCTACTGGGGGCTGAGGCCCAGGTTGATAGTTTCTTCTGGGGGCTGAGGCCCAGGTTGATGGTTTCTTCTGGGGGCTGAGGCCCAGGTTGATGGTTTCTTCTGGGGGCTGAGGCCCAGGTTGATGGTTTCTTCTGGGGGCCGAGGCCCAGGTTGATAGTTTCTTCTGGGGGCCGAGGCCCAGGTTGATAGTTTCTACTGGGGGCCGAGGCCCAGGTTGATAGTTTCTTCTGGGGGCCGAGGCCCAGGTTGATAGTTTCTTCTGGGGGCCGAGGCCCAGGTTGATAGTTTCTACTGGGGGCTGAGGCCCAGGTTGATAGGTTTCTTCTGGGGGCTGAGGCCCAGGTTGATAGTTTCTTCAGGGGGCTGAGGCCCAGGTTGATAGTTTCTTCTGGGGGCTGAGGCCCAGGTTGATAGTTCCTTCTGGGGGCCGAGGCCCAGGTTGATAGTTCCTTCTGGGGGCTGAGGCCCAGGTTGATGGTTTCTCCTGGGGGCTGAGGCCCAGGTTGATAGTTCCTTCAGGGGGCTGAGGCCCAGGTTGATAGTTTCTTCTGGGGGCTGAGGCCCAGGTTGATAGTTCCTTCTGGGGGCTGAGGCCCAGGTTGATAGTTCCTTCTGGGGGCTGAGGCCCAGGTTGATAGTTCCTTCTGGGGGCTGAGGCCCAGGTTGATAGTTCCTTCTGGGGGCTGAGGCCCAGGTTGATAGTTCCTTCTGGGGGCTGAGGCACAGGTTGATAGTTTCTTCTGGGGGCTGAGGCCCAGGTTGATAGTTTCTTCTGGGGGCTGAGGCCCAGGTTGATAGTTCCTTCTGGGGGCTGAGGCCCAGGTTGATAGTTCCTTCTGGGGGCTGAGGCCCAGGTTGATAGTTTCTTCTGGGGGCTGAGGCCCAGGTTGATAGTTTCTTCTGGGGGCTGAGGCCCAGGTTGATAGTTCCTTCTGGGGGCTGAGGCCCAGGTTGATAGTTCCTTCTGGGGGCTGAGGCCCAGGTTGATAGTTCCTTCTGGGGGCTGAGGCCCAGGTTGATAGTTTCTTCTGGGGGCTGAGGCCCAGGTTGATAGTTTCTTCTGGGGGCTGAGGCCCAGGTTGATAGTTCCTTCTGGGGGCTGAGGCCCAGGTTGATAGTTCCTTCTGGGGGCTGAGGCCCAGGTTGATAGTTCCTTCTGGGGGCTGAGGCCCAGGTTGATAGTTTCTACAGGGGGCTGAGGCCCAGGTTGATAGTTCCTTCTGGGGGCTGAGGCCCAGGTTGATGCGCATTGATCAGTGGCAGCGAAACACCATGGCATATTGATGCTGGGAGAAGGGCTTTTTTGATTGACAATTGTATCGACAAAAATGCATATACAAGAACATAAATAAATGCATATACAAGAACATAAATAAATGCATATACAATTGATGAGTGGCCCATGACTGACGTCTGATCCAATGAGTGAAGTCACAAGGGCTACCGCTTGCGCCCACTGGCCGACAATCGGGGGGACCATGTAAATCACAGGCGCAGGACTATATCATGGGGTCAGACTCGGTAGGGTGGTGCTAGCAAATCGGGAGGAGGGGGGGGGGGGGGGGGGGGGGGATTGTGAGAAGGCGAAGGGTCAGGGCCTCTGAGGGGATTAACAAAGTCTGACAGGGCGCTCACACACGTTCACAGCCGAGAGCATCGGCTGCTCTGCTGAGCACACATAATACATTGCTTGTTTTAGAAATATAGAGAGAGAGGGGAAGGGATAAAGAAAATGGACAGATAGGAGAGGCCAGAACAGAGAGAATGAATGTGTGAAAGAGAGAGAGAGAGAGAGAGAGAGAGAGAGAGAGAGAGAGAGAGAGAGAGAGATATATGAAAGAATTGTTTGAGGGGGAGAGAACTACAGGTGCCTTTGACATGGAAATAGCTCAAACAGCCAGCTGGCACGCCGGAATGGAGAGAAAAATGCTATCGTACACGACCAGGCACATTACACAACTCTCCACACACACACACACACACTGACACACACACACTTTTCACAAACTCAATCATACTCATAATGGTCTCGTATTTTTTCCTCATTTGATAGCAGTGAAAAATGTTTGAGCAGGCAGCCAACAACTTTTCAATCATACAACTTGACAATTTTATACAGGGCCATTAATATCTCAAAAGCACACAACAACACAACCCTAGTTACTATGGAGGACTCCGACATTGCAACATGCTCACAGAACAGACAGTGCTCTACATACATCTGCTGAAGATGAGATTGAATCATGTCTCGTAACGTTCAATAGCTCTGAGCGAGCGTGCGTGCATGCGAGATATACAGGTCATAACTCTGCCAGGCGAGCAGCAACTGACAACCAGTGGTCGTGATCTTTGCCCTGCTTCTTAACCCATTTTGGGCGGGAACCCCTTTTGGTGTTAGCATTATGTTATGCTTTAGCTATTGAAAAATAGCAGATCTACAAGCTCATAGCGCGCCATCGAGTGGCGCGCTACGAGCTTGTAGGTCTGCTATTTTTGAAAAATCGAAGAACGACTGACATAGAAACATAGCTTTTTCAGAAGACTGTCAGGATGTAGAAGACATTTTTAGAATCTGATCTCAGGTCAAAAAGGGGTTAATGCACAACAAGGGAGCGATTACTCTGATGCACATACATACATACACACACTACAGTACACACACAGCCTTGAGACGTGACACAGAACACATTTATATAACTAGGGAAGTCAATGCCTACAGCCCTGCCCGGCTGCCCACATACACTCAGAGACGCATCCTCCAAGTTTGAAGATGACATCAATCTGCCAGAATTTATACAGCAGGTTCCTGCCTGGCGTTTACAGTGGTACCCAAACCTTTTCATGTCAAGGACCCCCAAATTGACTAACCCCCCCCCTCTAGCAATGATTCTCAACCCGTTTAATTTCAAGGATCCCCAGTTTGACATGTATATTTATAGTCTACGGACCCCCATTTAATAGCATTGGGACCCCCAATTTATATTGTAAAATCAATGTTAATTTGACTCCGAGTTACATACCCATAAGGGTCCATTTGGTTCCTAATTATAGTTTAGCTGGGGACCCCCTGGAACTCCCTCGGACCCCACTTTGGGAACCACTGTATTATTACATTTGAGAGAATTCCACTCCCACAATGCAAATGTATTTGTGCTTGTGCCCATGGAGCATGGGTTCTTCAGGTCGGTGACCAAGTCATACACCTGTGCTTTGTTGCCGTGATACGTCACCGTCTTCACGGTCCTTTGCGTTTTCACCCCAGCTTCCACTAGTACTGACCAATCACAGCGGGCGTGCCGAGAACTGTGGTGAGCACGGAACGCTCGCCCTCCCTATAGTTTACCTACCTCTCTCTACCCTTAGGGACAAAACACGGTCAGTGGCCAAAGACATCGCTGTCTGCCTTCGTTCAAAATGTACGCTGTGTGTGTGTGTGTGTGTCTCTCTCTCTCACTCGGACACACGATAATCACGGTCAGAATAAACACAAACGCGCAGCGTTAGACGTTTGCGCGCACTTCTGGTAGATATACAAGAAACTTATGATAACCCTTTTAAGTCTCACTGTCACACTCCAGCTGAGTAACTACCACAAGTTAAACCCTGCCCGTCTGGTACACAGAGAAAGTTAAAATAAACATTAAGTGCAATTTCAAACAATATTAGATACAGGTTTACACCAAGCTGCTTATTAGGATAGATGTTGATTACTTCTGATGAGCAGCTTGCACCGCGAATGTACTTAAGATGCTTTAAATAAATCCTAATTATAATAATTAAGCAGGGACTACAATTGTACGCCCTTCTTTTTAGAAGCTGGTCATTTTCCGCGGTGTACATGTGTGTGGCATGTCTGGTGTGTGGTGGGAAGTGTGTTGGTGTCAGGCCGTTTCAGCTGAACAGACACATAAAGCCACCGCCACTGCATTACCATGGTGACACAGCCTGCCGAGTCCGACCACATGACGTGATCGGTCTGTGACAGAGAGACAGACAGAGAAAAAGAGTAAGGGGGGGGAGAGAGAGAGAGAGAGAGGGGGAGAGAGAGAGAGAGAGAGAGGGGGAGAGAGAGAGAGAGAGACACACAGATGCAAACAAAGACAAATGTATACATGCCAGCTAGTCTGTCTCACTCCAACTCTCACACAGGCACACAAACACATGGCTGCGTCCCATGACATCATGGCATTGTTGTGCTACTGGCTGAGGCCAGCAGATCTGTGAACCTGGCTCTTCATTGTCCTTGTGTCCATACACACACACACACACACACACACACACACACACACACACACACACACACACACACACACACACACACACACACACACACACACACACACACACACACACACACACACACACACACACACACACACACACACACACACACACACACACACACACACACACACACACACACACACACACACACACACACACACACACACACACACACACACACACACACACACACACACACACACACACAGTCTGGACACAGACAGTCTCATTTACAGTAAACCAGGTGACGGTCAATGGTCATTTGATATGAAATCAAAAGCCATATTTTTGTACTCTCCGCTTTCTAGTAATCCATGAAAAAAAGGCGACAAATTGGGAGTGGAATCCCCCTCCCTCCTTTAAATTAATAACTAATAAAAGTAGTGAAGGGTCGAATCAGGCCACATACTGTACAACTGTCATTCTTGGACCAAGGGCATCCATTATTAAGAGCTGGTGGGAAAAATTACAAAAACAAATCTGATAAGGAATCATGTTGAAACAACTGTGTTCCAAAAAAAAACTGAAACATTACCACCAAATAATGCATGCGCACGCAATGCAAAAAAAATTACATTTATTTATTTTGATTTCCGCACAAAAGTGGAAAGATTTGTGGTTGATCTCTGGCTCTCCACCTCGCCCTGCAGGAAACCCACTATCTCCACAGAGCACACACTTCCTGTCTGCTTCCTGCTTCCTGAGACGGAGGGGGGGAAAATAATGCTGTGTCCAGTCTGCTCTGATAGGCTAAGCTAAGCCAACCAAATGTAATGACCATTACTGTGTCCAGTCTGCTCCGATAGGCTAAGCTAAGCCAACCAAATGTAATGACCATTACATTTCACTGTGTCCAGTCTGCTCTTATAGGCCAAGCTAAGCCAACCAAATGTAATGACCATTACTGTGTCTAGTCTGCTCTTATAGGCTAAGCTAAGCCAACCAAATGTAATGACCATTGCATTTCACTGTGTCCACTGTCCAGTCTGCTCTTATAGGCTAAGCTAAGCCAACCAAATGTAATGACCATTACATTTCACTGTGTCCAGTCTGCTCTGATAGGCCAAGCTAAGCCAACCAAATGTAATGACCATTACTGTGTCCAGTCTGCTCCGATAGGCCAAGCTAAGCCAACCAAATGTAATGACAATTACATTTCACTGTGTCCAGTCTGCTCTTATAGGCTAAGCTAACCAAATGTAATGACCATTACTGTGTCCAGTCTGCTCTTATAGGCTAAGCTAAGCCAACCAAATGTAATGACCATTGCATTTCACTGTGTCCAGTCTGCTCTTATAGGCTAAGCTAAGCCAACCAAATGTAATGACCATTACATTTCACTGTGTCCAGTCTGCTCTTATAGGCTAAGCTAAGCCAACCAAATGCAATGACCATTACATTTCACACCACTGATCTGGGAATAGTGCCCTTTTCCTCGGCTACCTGAAAAATCAAAATAGGCTTACATTGTCAAAGCATGACAGGAAAATGCTGGCATGCACTAGTGTTGATTCTAAATTATAACCATAATCCGATGAACAACTACAAATTGCTAAATTAAAACCAAATGACAGTTGCATCATTGCATGTACTGTATATAATAATAGAATGTAGCACTTTTCAACCTTATCTTCATATAATTGGTCCTCACAGTTGCTTAGTTTTACCCTTATGTACCTGTACACAAGATGTAACAACAAAGTACAAAGTACAACCCTGAACCTTGATTATAATATGACACCATCTCCATCATTCTGCATCTCATTGCTGGGCTATGGACTATTCAGAAGCCTGCCTAGTATAGTGCCTACAATTTACAATTTACAATTTAGGCATTTAGCAGATGCTCTTAATCCAGAGCGACTTACATTAGGCAGGAACAAAAGTATGGGAATACATCACATATATAAAATGCATTTATCAAGAAACATGCGTAAGCTAAGAACGTAACTAGAACATATCTATATAATGACACTATACATATTAACTATACATATATACTATACTATGCTATACATATGTACTATGATGTGCTATGACTACATACAATGCAATTATTGTGCTGTCTACATGACATGCTATAGTCTGTTTCAAATGCTATCTAAGTCTAAAAAGTGCTATCTAAGGGGGTAGGATAAGTGCTATGGGCCATGATGGAGTCTAGAAAAGGTGGGTCTTCAGACTACAGCAGTCTGCTCTGATAGGCTACCAATGACATCATCAATTGGGATTGCAAGTTAATAGAAACTATAGCCTCTCTCTTCCTGAAATGTTAGCATGCTGAAATAGAAGCCATTGTTCTTGCAATAATTCATTTATTGTTTGAAATTACCAAACTAATCTGCATGGACTGAGGATCAGCTTTGTTCAGTAACTTACTTTATTGCCAGTAACTTGCGGGTACATGAATCACAAAAGTATTTGCATTTATTGTGTTATCTCCCAGGAGTGATCATTCATGTGGTAACTCAGGCTATTGTAATTTGACATACTGTAGATTCCCAAAGTCAAGTGACCCAGAGTCACAATGGGAATCTAAGAGCTGTGAACAAAGGAAGTGGAAACCAGCAGAAAATAAAGGATGTAGATTTAAGTGAACCAATACAATCACACAGGAGACCACAAACATGAGTGATGTGGTCTTATAATGGCTACAAGAGCAGAAGTCAGTTGTAGTGTTTGAAATGACAAGCATAACTGAGGGACCACAGACAGACTAGACTAGTCCAGTGCCATGCTCTGCAGGCCCCTTGTATTTTTGGGATCTGTGCATCAGGGAGTTCCCCCTATCCGTCTGGCTGGCCCAATAACGATGGATCAATGAAGAACTAGACAGAAAATGCTGCTGGTGCTCATTTCTAAAAGTTTAATCTCCTTCCCTCCCCGTCGGTTTCTGAAACTAAATCTAAAGGAGAAAAGGAGCAAATATAAGAAAAAACCTTTGGTCAGCAGCACGGTGTACGTGTACAAGTAGAGTAGCTTCAAAATTGTTTCACTTTTTTTTTGTAACTTCTGAGGTGCCTTTCTGCAGCATCACAGGCGTGCATTAATGACAATAAAGAACACCCTCTTGTGTAATATTGCTATAGTATAGTATAGTATAGTATAGTATAGTATAGTATAGTATAGTATAGTGTAATATTACACATTTTTGGCCATTTTTTAACATGGCCAAAGCTTCACTAGCTTCAACATATATGTATATTTGTCACATATTATTATTATTAATAATGTATTTATTTGTATAGCTTTTTGCATTGTCCTTTTAAGTGGACCTGAGTTTCTATTGTTCTGGGAAAATGTGTGAATATGTACTATTGGGTTCAAATTGTAAAAGTGTATGTCCAAATAAAAGGGTCAGGTCACAATTTAACAAAACCAACATGGACATTAATTTGACATGGTGCATACATGCATGGTGTGTGTACTTGGATTTGATCACAAGGCCTTGTTTGTGCTGGGATGCCCACATGGCCAGAGAACCCCAAGCCTGTGTTGTAATTAGACTAGATCCCAGCGGGGTCTTAATAGACTCTTGTTTGGTTCGCCAGATTAAAAAAAGTTGAAAACCTGTTCCTCTGTCTAATTAGCCATCCATGGCTAATCTAATCGCACTAATAACCAACCCCCCACACTCCCCAATACAAAAATCAGACAGCAACGGCAAACGTTTACGTCACCATAAATCAGTTGTATTTGGAAAAGCAAATCCAAATAGAGCACCATCAACATTCAACCTCACAGCCACCATGACACTTGACGCATTTCAGCTGAACAGACACTTGTGCTTACACACAACATGTGTCAGGGGGCTGGGGTCCACCAGCTGACATACTAATGTGCATGGGGTGTGGTGCTGGTTGGTTAGGATCGGGAAAATAATGCCTGGTGCTTTCATTTTACCATGTAAAAACGGATGGACAAATAACTGTGAGGTGGACAAACGCTCCTTTCTCATAAGAAAAGGAGTTGAGACTTGTGGACTGGACAGGACAAAATGAAGGACCTTTTGTTTTGATTTTAATGGCGCACAAAACAAGAGGCTGGCGGTTGGTTGGCTGGCTCCAAGCCTGAGGGATTAATCGGCTCAAGGAGGAGGGACGGGGAGTCGGGGACCCCCATCACGGGAGAGGGTGGACAGGGGTCTCCTTCACTACGCCTTGAGCCCCCACACCCCCGCCCCTGAGAGTACTCCATCCCTGACCAAGGAGAAGGGGTGGGGGTAGGGTCCAGGCAGAGAGAGAGAGGGCCCGCCTAAAAACACTGCTGTTGACTGGAGAGGAACACAACACACAGTACACACACAGCATGAAGCATTTCCACCACCACGTACTCATAAATCTCCGCCATCAATCACGGACGGAATGCACCTGTTACAACAACACACCAGGGTGAAAATGGCGAAGGGAGCATTCCAAACTAAATTGTGGATTTGGAATTTGGAACATACTCGCAATGAACGCCTGCATCCATAAGCTATAAGAATCTTTTTTTTAACTCACTACTCGACTCGTTCTAGTTAACAGTTAACAACAACTTCAGTCATGTTATAACACAACGCACGGACCCTGACTACTAGTTTCCAAGGCCCTGCTCCCAAACCGATCTGTCCAGTGTCCAGTCTGACAACAACACGAACCAACAGGAGAAGATTGTCACTCGCAGGGACAGTCAGGGACACTGACATTACGTTTATCACGGCGGTGTATTTGTGGTACATTTACAGTCCGCCTTTAGTAGGAGCTAGTATGAGCTGACTGAGTGACTGCTAGTGCTTTAGCTCCGAGCTAACGTTGAATGAGCCGCGGTGGTGGTGTTGGTCAGCCATTGTACGTACGATGCACTGCACTTGCTCCTCCAGCCTGCTTGCTATCCCGTCCAGTTATACCTGGAGTAGCATCATGGACAACTGGGGAAACCCTCATATTAGCCCGCCCTGCATATTATACAACAACCACTGGACATTAGTTTGTATTGTTTCCCAAATAAACTATGGTCCATGGGGTTATGCCATTTTCCCCCGGCTAAAATACTGCAATTCCTACTGTCTATTTCTCCCTGCTCTACAGGTATGGAGTAATGGAGCTAGCTAACCCGGGCTAGCGAGTCGACCATTGGTTAGTTAATAGTTCAACTAGCCGTCAAGTTATGGCCGTGCTTCTCGGTTTTAAAACATCATTCTCTACAATGCAGTTGCACAGAGCGTCAAGCCAGCCAGCCAGCCAGCCGGCCGGCCCGGACCACAGACAGCCAGCCAGCCACCGGGGCCGGGCCCCCGCCCGGCCGGCTGCCAGCCTCCCTGACTGGGGCCAGGGCAGGGGAGCAGAAGCCCCGGTTCCCCCCGGCCGACCGGGTCCGGTGTACCGCCGCCGCCGCCGCAGCAGGGGCGCGGCCTGCACCTCTCGGTACAGTCCGCGGGTCTCACGTACCTCCGTGGGCTGGCTGATCTCGAACAGGTCGAGCCGGTTGGCGTTCCAGTGGTTAATGATGTCGGCGAGTTTCCGCCTCTCCTCCTCCCTGCTCCCCGCTGACATGCTGGAAAATCCTCAATGATTTTCGCCTCGGTGTTGAGAAAAAAAAAGGAATCCCCCCCGGCGGCTCTCACCCTCCAGAGACGATTCCACTAGAATGAAAGGTTTTGTACGTCCAAGAAAAGGCCAGACGGCATTAAAAACGCGCTCGAGAGCCGTAGGTTGGGCTTTTTCTTCCGAGCGGTACCGTGTCGGTGGGTATGTGTGCGTTTGTCTGTCACCACCGCTCCCTGAGTGGAGCTGCTTCTCCTGTGCTGTAGCTCCAGTCCGCTCCCCTCGCCTCTACTGTTGTGTGTGAGTGTGTTTCCGCGTTCCCATCGCCTCGCGCCGCTGTGTCGCACTCCCGTCCCGTCCGCAGATCACACCGAAATTGGTTACTTACCGAATTAATAATGATATAATCATTATATATAATTTATGACACGAGTATACGTACTACCGACTACTGGATCATGTACAATAGTATATTGCTTTATGTGACGTTATGTACCGTTATTGTTAGCATGATTATTGATGTGCTTAAAACACACATTTGCTGTAAATATATATCACATTAACACAGAAAAACAATTCTATATTTTGTATCACATGGAAAGGGTTTTTTTACGCCATTAATTTGTAAGTAACCTGACCTAACGCAGTAAACGCGTCAGTTTCCCACGCCTTTGCTTTACACCCTCAAACACAACCAAGTCTAAAGTCTTATAACAGCGACCTCTAGAGTCACAGTATTCAATGGGTCACCGATGTACGTGTACCACTGAAACGCGCATTCACAGCTTCGACAATTCAATGACTGTGCACGAGCAGACCGGTCAAGTGCCCCAGCCATGTTAACGGTTTCACGTCACAGCCAGGACAGGACAAATGCTCTCCGGCTAAAAGTCACAAGTGCTTAGTTACAATAACATTAATAACGTGCTTAAATTATTGATAACTTAACAGCCACAAACATAACATTTAACAAAATCGTGTGTGTGTGTGTGTGTGTAATGAAATTAAATGATTACTATATTTACCCAGGGTATCTGGGCTAAGCTCAAGAACTTGTTTCCAGCCAGGCCCTGCTCATAGAACATTTCATCGTAGTGGTTCAATGCCTTGTTCAAGGGCACTTCAGCTGTGGTAATTTTAACGTGTCGGACCGCTGATTCGAACTGGCGACCTTCCAGTATCAAGACCGCTCCGCAATCCGTTCGGCCACCGCTGCTGTGTGTGTGTGTGTGTGTGTGTGTGTGTGTGTGTGTGTGTGTGTGTGTGTGTGTGTGTGTGTGTGTGTGTGTGTGTGTGTGTGTGTGTGTGTGTGTGTGTGTGTGTGTGTGTGTGTGTGTGTGTGTGTGTGTGTGTGCATAGATAGATAGATAGATAGATAGATAGATAGATAGAAAGATAGATAGAAAGAAAGGGGTGCTGTAAAATAATTAGGAGGATATACACTAGACGACAGTGATAGAAAAAATAACTTGTGGGTTCAGGGTTGTAGAATGTTCCCAATTATGACATGTCCAGAATAGGCCCAGGATAGGGACACTATAGGGTTCAAGTAGTTCATCTAATTCTAAATATATCCTATTTTGTATAACAAACGGTAGCTGTTTAATGTTTTGTAGCTCCAAAGTATACTTCTTGCATGTATACTGTATCTTGCATTGACTTCCTGGTGGCACAATGTGATGATGGGACATATCCTATCATACAACATGTGTCCTGTTGTCATTTCTCTTTTCCATGGAAACTGCAGGAACCTGACAGGCTGTGTGTGTGTGCGCGTGCGTGCGTGCGTGCGTGCGTGCGTGCGTGCGTGCGTGCGTGCGTGCGTGCGTGCGTGCGTGCGTGCGTGCAGACAGACAGACAGACAGACAGACAGACAGACAGACAGACAGACAGCGAGAGAGAGAGAGAGTTGAAGTGAAGGAGACAGTTCCAGGGACAGGGTAGGAGATATAAATAGGTGGGCAGATGACCCCACCGTAGTTCTAAGTGAACCTGGCTGTCCAGATGAAAAATATTGCCTATACAGTAGCGGTAAATCAGTGGAACAAGAGGGACACAGACAGGGCAGGGTAGGGAGACAGGAAGACAAAATAAGCAGATAATAAGACAGCAGGGACAGACAGACAGACAGAGACACACAGAAAGACTTCCTTCAGCCGTTCAGGGGCAGAACCTGGATTCCGGAACTCTTGTGGTAAAGTGAAATCAGTCAACACCAAAAACAACAGAAAAAAAGGATTGCGTATTTGCTTCATAACGGATATGGAATGTAAACACACCCCTGTTCAATAGAGAGGGATAGTGTTTCATTGATCTCCAGGACAAATCCCCCCAATCAAACATTACGGTAACATATCGATAAATGGTAAATGGTGCATTTATATAGCGCCTTTATCCAAGGCGCTTTACATTCACACATTCATACACCGATTGCAGCGGAAGCCATGCAAGGTACCAACCAGCACATCGGGAGCAATTTGGGGTTCAGTGTCTTGCCCAAGGACACTTCGACATGTAGACAGGAGGAGCCAGGATTCGAACCGCCGACCCATGGATCATTGGACGACCTGCTCTACCTCTCGAGCCACAGTCGCCCCATCGATGTGATCAACACCATAGATCACACAGACTATGACCGCCTGTCATAATGATAGGGAACACATATCACAGCTGGAGCTATAGACATGGTGATGGCATGATGGCAAATCATATTCAAGGGAGGCAATCATATCCAGGCCGGGTGACCGCCCTTTGCTGTCACAGGATCACGACAGCATTCTCCTCCCTATCAGATCTGCTCCTTCCGTTGAATCATTGAAGTCCATGCTCAAGACTCTTTTATTCATTAGCATTCAAATCCCACTGATTTTGTTGTGGTTTATTTCACTTTTATTAGCCTACCGATTGTCTATTTGTGCCTCTGAGTTGTATGTCCCACTTGTTGTTTTAAATGTGCTTTATAAATAAATACATTTGATTTGGATTTTATACGGTGTTGGTGGTGTCAGAAGTGGCACTGGTGGAAATCCGGGCAATACGTGATCACAGTTCACAAGTTATCAAATAAGGAATAGACAAAAATACAGCAACAGGAGTTATATACGTGAGTCTGTGGTCACAACGATGTATAATTATATTTGTATCATTACATGAATCTGGCTTGTCTTGATGGTTAGCTGCAAACATCTGTGGCTGTGACAATGCTCAGATCAGCCAACAGATCAGCCAACGCAGGAAAGCTGGAAGTACCCTCACTAAAAACGCCGGGACAACGCTCCACACGTCCCAAACTCTTCTCCCTTCTGGCCCTAAAACTGTGGAATGCACTCCCCGTTGCAATCAGAACTGCAGCATCACTCCCAATCTTCCGCCGTGGTCTGAAGACCCACCTTTTCAGACTCCATCATGGCCCATAGCACTTACCCTACCCCCTTAGATAGCACTTTTTAGACTTAGATAGCATTTGAAACAGACTTATAGCATGTCATGTAGATAGCACAATAATTGCATTGTATGTAGTCATAGCACATCATAGTACATATGTATAGCATAGTATAGTATATATGTATAGTTAATATGTATAGTGTCATTATATAGATATGTTCTAGTTACGTTCTTAGCTTACGCATGCTTCTTGATAAATGCATTTTATATATGTGATGTATTCCCATACTTTTGTTCTTGCCTAAATGTAAGTCGCTCTGGATTAAGAGCGTCTGCTAAATGCCTAAATTGTAAATTGTAATGCATACATTAATCCAGCATGGTTTCACTTGGTCTTTATAGAAAAAGTGCATACAGTGTGAATCCCACTGAGACCTGGAGAGCAGAGATTGTGTTCACATAGGTGTGATTCGCTTTCAATTTTCTACTGACATAAGTTCACACCTTCCATGGAATTTTGATTAACACATAAAGCTATCTTCACCCTTTTCCCATCTCTCCTCTGTCCTCTGTCTCTCTCTCTTCCTCTCGTTCTATCTCCTTTGTCTCTTGTCTGCAAATCCCTCTGCCTCTGTTATCTCTTCACGTCTTCATCTTTCTCCATCCATCAGTCTCTCCTGCCCTCCCCACACATCTCTTTTCATCCCTCTATTTTCCTCATGATCCTGTGTGGCTTCATTTGACACAGCAGCAGATGTTTCCTGTGTCGGTATGTGGGAGATAGCCGTTGTTGTGAATATGAGCAGGGTTTGATTTGTAAACAAAACACAGGGGGGGAGGTACACATTTTCTTAATCACTTAAGCCATATACTTTGTTGTAAAAATAGCAAAAATACCATATCTACAAGCTCAATGCGTTGCACGACACCTTGAGAGCCAATAAATCTGTCAATGTGCTATTCTTTGCTTGAAATGAATTAACATTTCGGAAAAACGTTTTGAATATATGAAAATTATAGATTTGTTGATGTTTGACCAAAAATACTAGGGACACCATCAGACGTGATACAAATGAATGAATGACCATAAGGGGGATATCAAAAGCAGTGGCGTTCAGTTGACTCTCTTTCTCTTCTTTACTGCATGTGCTTGTGTGGATGTTAACATCACAGAAAAGTGGGCTGCCACTTTCCTAGGGGCTGAGGTTTCCTAGGGGCTGAGGTTTTCTTTCCTAGGGGCTGAGGTTTTCTCAATTAGTGCAGATGAAGCCAGATGCAGTGGCAGGCAGGTTTGGTATTTGGTGCCAAACACATCAATTACCTGGAGAGGCTGTCAGCGCTGCGATGAATTTCACATTAGACAAGTGGAAGTTGGCTGTGACCTGGGTTAATTTAGGGACTGTTCTCCCATTAAAAAACTATACTGTACACAGACAAACATACAGTACATTGACACTCATATTTACCCACACATGCATGCACATACTGTATGCACAAATATACCTGTACATATAGTATGCATTCACAAGCATGTAGGTGTAGGTCCAACGTACACAACTGTCAATCTGTCATATTAGTTGGAAACAAAAATCAACTCCTCTTTTAGCTCATTGTCAATCGCACTCCCTCTCACTCCATCCCTCTCTCTCCCCATCTCACAGTATTATAGGCCTACTCTCAGCTGTTCTCTTCTGTACCCAAACCGTTTCATGTCTTGTCAGCCCTCCCCTCTCTTTCCTCTGTCCTGATCCATCCATTTAATTAGCTGTCTCATCTACAGTACTATAGGCTGGTATGTTTACCTTCCCATTCCCAGGTGATTTCTCTCTCTCCGATTCCCCTTTTCTGTCTCCGACTCTCCATCTCTCTTACATCTGCTTTCTCTCAATTCAGTTAAATTCTAGGCCCTTTATTGGCATGGGAAACATCTGTTTAGACTGCCGAAGCAAGTGTGAAATAAAAACATAAAAGTAAGACATTTTGTGCAAAATTAAAGTTGCTAGACTACTCGAGGGACACGTCAAGTCAGCAACGATGCAAGCCGGGATTTAACGCCCCACCCGTTTATGCAAAACCCATGTATTCTTAATGTTGTCAGAGTAATGTCAGAGTGGTCTCGCAGACTCGCACACCGTCTTCACTTACAAACATTTATTTAATGAGGAAAAACATTCCGCTCAACTGACCTTCATCAGGTTTTGCTGCTGGAAAAAACATACAGTATAAACAAAGGTAACTTAATATAAATATGTTTAAATGGCAGCAGTTATCTACTGTTTGTTTGTGCAGTAGTTATATGTCTGTTCTAAGAGCAGTACAGTACAGATAGTGGAGGAATACACATGACCGACAGTATTTATAGCGTTTGTATTTCATTGAATGTCATTTTCCTGTGACAGCTAAATAAATCTTGGTGCTGAGCTGTGTTTGTACATTGCCGCACTTCCCCCAGCAGATCTGAGAGTTTCTCGTTGTTTATGCTTTACATTTATTTTGGTGTGTTTGTAATCTGTGAGAAGTATGCATGTGTGATCTCAGATTTCTTGGTACAGTGTTTTTTTTTCTTTTTGTATTTTATTGGGGGAGTGGGGACAAGTAAATAATGTGGCTCAAAAAAAATCACAGGATCTACTGAATGTGAAGGTAGCCTACTGGGGGGAAACCACACTGTGATCTACTGAATGTGAAGGTAGCCTACTGGGGGGAAACCACACTGTGATCTACTGAATGTGAAGGTAGCCTACTGGGGGGAAACCACACTGTAGGCCACATTTACATGCAGACATTCATTCGGAATGAATGGATTCATTCCAGTCATCAGAATAAAAATGCTCATGTAAACACCTCAATTGGAATAGAATATCCCATTCCGAATGAATTTTCATTCCAGTCTGGAGGGGTGGTATATACCGTTTGAATCTGTATAGATCACCATATAAACACTTTATTCCGAATGCTACTGGGAGTTTGGAATACATGTATTATTTTACACATGTCTGCCCTTAGTAGACTATAGTGCTTTATGCCCATGTGTCCAAGCAGGGATGGCCATTTGGAGACATTTATGCGCTATTAGTTTTGGGTGGATGTCGCTTGTGGTTGCAGGGACTGCTCAAAATTTATTTTATCAGATAATAGCTGTTAGTATTTGTCGTTTTTTCATTTCTTAAGGGATAACGGTTATGGGTTGGCCATCTCTATAGTCCAAAGTTATATTCTGAATGAATGCTTTGGTCATGTAAACAATTGAGGAATAGGAATACTTGTATTCAGGTTCCATGTAAACAGTTGGGTATGAATCTCTGTTCGGAATGAATTCATTCATTCTGAATACATTTTGTGCATGTAACTGAGGCCACTGTGTGTCATAGGCTCAATGTCAGTTTGACACATTCAGTAGATCTTGTGATGTTTTGTGGCCAGATGTAATTTCCTGGGGTTTATTAGGACTATAGTAAATAATGAAAAAATAAATCGCTATAAAATGCTGTAAAAAAAATACATATTTAGCCCCATGCTCGAATGCCCCCGCCCCCCTGTCAAAAACAGCTAAAATCCCTAAAACGAAAGACAGCAACAAATGAAAAAAAAAGAACACTCATCTTTTAGTTTCTCTAATAACATCCTAAAACATGAACCTTAGTTGAAAAAAACTAAAGTTGTCCTAAAACTGTACAGTTTCTACAGTTACAACAAAAGGTACAGTTGACAGTAGTTAGAAAGTTAGAAAGTGCAGCTCGCCTTGTTTGCAGAGGGTGCAAAGCATGTCTTTTCTTGGGAGCCACTTCTGTGCAGCACCAGAAGTGTGCTGCCCCCCCCCCCCCCCCCCCCTCTCTGTTTGTCTCTGCTCACCTATAATATTAATACTGGCTCTACTCTACAGAGTATGGATTTGATGATTAAAATGGTGGCCGTATGACCATGAGGACAATACATTCAATGCCCTTTAGATGACACTGTATGTGCAAGCATACACGTGCACGCACGCACACACGCACGCACGCACACGCACACACGGCTTGTGGTCAAGCACATCGTCAAGCAGATCTCTTGCTCATGGAAACATGATGAAATACAGAGGCAAGAGGTTAGCTCTCATTCAGCCAAGAGGTTAGCTCTCCTTCAGCCAAGAGGTTAGCTCTCATTCAGCCAAGAGGTTAGCTCTCATTCAGCCAAGAGGTTAGCTCTCCTTCAGCCAAGAGGTTAGCTCTCATTCAGCCAAGAGGTTAGCTCTCATTCAGCCAAGAGGTTAGCTCTCATTCAGCCCAGAGGTTAGCTCTCATTCAGCCAAGAGGTTAGCTCTCATTCAGCCAAGAGGTTAGCTCTCATTCAGCCCAGAGGTTAGCTCTCATTCAGCCAAGAGGTTAGCTCTCATTCAGCCAAGAGGTTAGCTCTCATTCAGCCCAGAGGTTAGCTCTCATTCAGCCAAGAGGTTAGCTCTCATTCAGCCAAGAGGTTAGCTCTCATTCAGCCAAGAGGTTAGCTCTCATTCAGCCAAGAGGTTAGCTCTCCTTCAGCCAAGAGGTTAGCTCTCATTCAGCCAAGAGGTTAGCTCTCATTCAGCCCAGAGGTTAGCTCTCATTCAGCCCAGAGGTTAGCTCTCATTCAGCCCAGAGGTTAGCTCTCATTCAGCCAAGAGGTTAGCTCTCATTCAGCCCAGAGGTTAGCTCTCATTCAGCCAAGAGGTTAGCTCTCATTCAGCCAAGAGGTTAGCTCTCATTCAGCCAAGAGGTTAGCTCTCATTCAGCCAAGCTCATTGACACAAATATATAATGTAATAACATCTCTGGTATGTAAAGAATATGAGAGGAAATAGAATTGCAGCAGTGAATTACACCCGCCACCAGTGTGTCTTAGATTACATGTGTGGAGGCTCATGTAGTAATAGCTTGACTTGTGACTTTGAGTAACCACATACTCCACAGTGGTATGTGACATGATTGCATTATTTGACCTCAATGGAGAAATCCACCAAAATGAAGAATTCACATAATTCTTGGAAACTTGGACTGTTTAATCGGCAGCTGGTAATGCAAGCAACTGTCCCCTTACCAGTGAACAAAGTCTTATGTATGAACAGGAGACAATTTTAGAATGACACATTTTTGCACTTGACAAGACCATTTGCAGCGGCAGTGTGGGTCGATACAAAAACCATGCCCCCCATCTTGGAACTTGGAAGTCACAGATACGTCCCTCATTGTAAGTGTTGTTCATTAATACATGTTGTCCCTCCCTCCCAAATAAACAAATAAAACTCAAACCATCTGGCTTTATCTGTGTGGAGTAGAAACGTGGGGTAGAAGGGCAGAATCAGTACGACCGCAGGATGCAGGATGTGGCCTAGTGGCCTTTGACAGATACAGAGAGTGGTTTCCTGTGGTGGCTTTAGCACTTCTGCTTCATGAGTCATGACACCACCTCAACAACACAACGTCAAAGCGCTCTGTGAAGCCTCATCAAAGGTTAATGTCGGGTAATTTGCTGAAGTTTTAGCTTCAAACAGGTTTCAAGTAACTCTTTGGGTAATTTAACAAATATTGTAACGTTTGATTGATTGATTGATTGAAGAATCTATTAACAGTTTGCAGAATTACAGTACATTTCAAGCACAAACTCAATACAAAGGCTGTTAACTGTGAGTGGACGACCCAATTAAGCATTACACTTGTTTCCAATAGGGTCCACCATGTTCAAATCATCAAAACATTTAGAGACGTACAAATAGACACTTCTATAGACAGAACAGGAATTCATCATAAAGGAGGTAAAAAGGGAAAAGAAACATATACAGTGAGGGAAAAAAAGGGGTGGGCGGTGGGGGGGATTCACGTTCAGCTCCGTTAATTTGTTTGTTTTCCTTGGAGGAGCTGCGTTGGGTCCCCAAGTCGGCTCCGTGGCCGTACCTTGAGTTGGCTGTGTGGCCGTGACCGTCTCTTTGTGTTGTCCTTGCGTTGGGTCCCCAAGTCGGCTCAGTGCATGTGCAACATATGTCATACTGTAACAGTGTGTGTCAGAGATGAGGACCCAAAAGCAGATGGCAAAGCAGAATAGGTCATATCCATATCACATTTGTTATTAACCCTATAGCATCCCTATCCTGGGAATGTCATAATATGCGAACATTCGGTGAAAAAAATCAGTCAGTGATGCGTTGTGAGCTTGTAGGTTAGTTATTTCTTGCAAAGAGGGAAGGGTCTTGCAGTGGAACAATAAGCTGCATAATGTGGAGGTGGTGTTGATGTGAGACCCCACGTACTGGCCAATGAGGCGTCTTACTGTATGTCTCTGGTGGAGACATGTGTGATACTGGGGCTACTGTAGATGGGATGAGATAGAATGGAATGTGGGAGTGGCTGGTATGAAGAGACAGACCAAGACAGACAGAGGCTGGAGAACAAATTACAAGAGAAAGTATCTCTTGTAACGCCAGGGGGAGAGAGATATAGAGAGACAGAGAGAGAGAGATATAGAGAGACAGAGAGAGAGAGAGAGAGAGAGAATGAGAAAGAGAGGGAGAGGAAACCAGTCATTCCTGACTTATTAGGTAGATTGTGACCTTAGATGGAGGAAGGAAGGTCTCCTACACTTTTCCTTCCTCTACTGTCTCCTCCCAATCAGTCACATCACGGTGTGAGAGAGAGAGAGAGTGTGTGTGTGTGTGTGTGTGTGTGTGTGTGTGTGTGTGTGTGTGTGTGTGTGTGTGTGTGTGTGTGCGTGCGTGCGTGCGTGCGTGCGTGCGTGCGTGCGTGTGTCAATCATACAATGTGTATAATAGAGGGTATGCGTGTGACATCATCATCAAACCAGGAAGTTATGCAGGAACACCTCGAGTGGCAAAAAACTACTTTTCCTGGCCTTGACAGCCCATACATCCACACAGAAAAGTCCTATCTGATTGCATTAAACAACATTAAACAATGTTAAACTCACTTTGCATGTTGCTTTGCCACTCGATGTGCCACTCGATGTGCCATTCACTTTAAGCATGCCCATACCCTCTATACCCGAGTGGATCCTTGGAGACCCTCAGTGCTGATCAGGAAAGTTAACCATTAAGTGCAGGGTGATGATTAGGCTGACCTAGGATCAGAATACTGCAGCGTTAAAACAAGAAGACAATCTTTAGCTGCACATGCATACATGCCAGCTGCCTGAGTTCAGTAGCCTGGAACTCACCTATGCTTTTTATGGCATAGGCAGCTCCCGGCAGGATCCGCCGGCAGAAACTATGCGCAGCTGCTAGACATGAGACTAATTAATTAGAGCGACAGAGAGAGAGAGGAGTGTGTGTGTGTGTATATGTGTGCATGTGTGTGTCAATTTAACAAAGGTGCAGACGATCAGAAATCAGCAGAGAGTGAGTGATGTTTGCGCTACTCTATGCCGAATTGAAGTGGACTCGGACCCAGACTTTTCTTTTCTCCCTGGAAAAAAAAAACGTCTGGGTTTCCGAGGCTAGAGTTCAGTGACTCGGGAGAATGCATCAAATTATACCTCCATGGGATCAAAGGTGTACTGTACACACACCGTAGGGTGCACGATCATGAATTGAAACTTCATTGGGGTTAAAAAAAAAAAAGCTATTTAATTCCATGAAAGTTCATGAAAAGGTCAGGTTTCAGGGCTGTGATGTAAAGAAAGTGTCCGAAACAATCTGGTCTCTGAAACAAATTTCACGGGTGACGGTCCATGAGGGTTCGGGTCTGTCACTTGCACCTGTGAAGAGTTCTACTTGGTGGCCCAGTCTGGAACTCCATTATACTTGAGCAGAAACTCCATATTTGGGCAGAATTTGGTGGGACATACGGGGAGCATACAGACATTGCTGTTTTAGATGGCCCACACCTTTGGTGCCAGACACACGAAAGAAAACAAGTGCGTTTCAACTCTGCTACTATAGCAACCGTGGCGTCATCACAGTGCTATAAAATTATGTGTAAGTCCATGCAGACTTTAGTTTGAGTTACTTAATTAGTGCAGAGTTGAAAATAACCACCTACCTGCCTGACACTGCAACACTAGGATATACGTATATGTTGAAGTATTGTAGATATTTAAGTAATGTAGAATGGCATGTGGTTTTGGGCAGAATGTCGATGCCGATGTGGAAATAAAGCACAGCGATGGGCAAATCCCCCAGGACAAAAAGTGTGTCACAGTTGAGTTGAATGAATCCGAGAATGGAGAAGAGATTGACTCTGAGGATCTAAATCCAGATGAGGCCCCAGATACGGAGATTGTCCCCAGCCCGGAGACCCTACCGATTCCCACCCCTGTCAAAATCAGTAGAATTCCAAGGAAATATCATCGTACGGCAGCGCCGTCAAAGAGCGAAAGACTAAAGGAGGCACACGCCATCACTACTAGCGAGATGTACAAGTACATGATCAAGGATTTCCAAGCCAGTCTAGACTACCATCCTCTGTCTACGGCGGACATCATTAAAGAGCACAAAATATGTGTTTGCGTGAGGAAGCGCCCACTGAACAAAAAGGAACTGACTATGAAGGAGCTGGATGTGATCACCATTCCCAGTAAACACAATGTGATGGTTCACAAACCCAAACAGAAGGTGGACCTGACCCGCTACCTGGAGAACCAGACCTTCCGCCTCGATTACGCCTTTGACAGCACCACAACCAACGAGACGGTGTACAAGTTCACAGCCAAGCCTCTCTTGGACACCATCTTTGAGAAGGGCATGGCTACCTGCTTCGCATACGGACAGACGGGAAGTGGGAAAACACATACTATGGGGGGAGATTATTCCGGAAAGCAACAGGATTGTTCCAAAGGAATCTATGCATTAACTGCTCGGGATGTATTTATCATGTTGACGAAACCCAAATATAAGAAATTGGAACTACAAGTGTACGCAACCTTCTTTGAAATCTACAATGGAGGGGTGTTAGACCTGCTGAATGGTAAAGCTAAGCTGAAGGTGTTGGAGGACGGTAAACAGCACGTTCAGGTGGCAGGGCTAGAGGAGAAAGCAGTTCGATGTACGGAGGATGTTCTCAAACTCATAGAAACAGGAAACAAATCTAGAACATCTGGTCAGACATCAGCCAACGCCCAGTCGTCCAGGAGCCATGCTGTATTCCAGATCATTCTACGGAAGAAGGATCAGGTGCACGGGAAGTTCTCGCTCATCGACCTGGCTGGGAACGAGAGAGGAGCTGACACGTCCGGCTCCGACCGCCATACTCGCCAAGAGGGATCCGAAATTAACAAAAGTCTGCTGGCACTAAAGGAGTGCATCAGGGCTCTGGGACGCAACCATTCTCACACTCCCTTCAGGACCAGCAAGCTCACTCAGGTCCTCAGAGACTCCTTCATTGGGAAGAACACCCGTACATGCATGATTGCAACAATATCTCCTTGTATGTCGTCTTGTGAAAATACCCTCAACACACTACACTACGCTAACCGGGTGAAGGAGCTTAAAGTTGACTCCTCCAAGAAGCTTGACCGCCATCAGCCCCAGCCCCAGGCTCAGCAGTCACTGTCCGCTGCAGCCATGGATCAACTAATGCTGCAGGAACTACGGAATGAGAAACTACAGAATGAGATCAAGACTTTGAGAGAGGAACTCAACAACAAGGATCACAGTACCTCCCAAGCATTCCTGGAAATGCAGCAGAGATTAAGGCAAGAGTTTGAGATTATGCTCTCTGAGAGAGAGAAGGCTTGGAAAAAGGAGAAGGACCATCTTATGTGGGAACAGAAACGGGAGGGAGGGGAGACCTTTGTTAATGCCACAGAGGAAATTCAGTTTCAGCCTCATTCAACTGATGGCTGCTCAGATGGTCTTGATGAGCGCTCCCTATGAGCACACCTCACCTCGTGTCGCACGTTTGTATGAAAAGACATGGGGAAATGGGGGTAAGAGTTATGATAATTGTGTTGGTACAGGGGCAGCCTGTGAACACAAATCACCCCATTTGAATGACTGCGACCTCTAATCTGTTCAAATCAACATAAAAACTATTAAAAACAAAAAGAGTCCACCAGCTGATCACCCAGTGTATGAAAGTAAACCATCACAAAGGGAGCAGCAGGATTGGACAAGACCTATACGTGTGTTGTGTTGCACACGACTGTCATACATTTGTGTGCAGACTTATGGAATAAAGTCAGATTTTGACGGCACTTTGGACTGTATGGCAGAAAGCTGAGGACAAAAATATAACAAAGAATGTCTAAGTGACAGTAAGTGATAGTAACAATTGCATTTTTTATCAACTTCATGTTAAAATGTCTTCTGCAGAAGACCATAATATAGGTAAACTAAGTATGGTAAAATAATCATCCAAATGTAACCCGTGTCAATCAATTTACTTGACTATGCACCGTTTAACCCCCCCCCCCCCCCCCCCCCCCCCGCTGATAGTGGCAGCCAACAAATTCCCTGCGTCGTGTTTTGATGACTCTAGGCTTACATTTAGCGAGTTGACTACAACCAAGTAGACACTGACAACAGCTCCGATGTCGATTCAATGACGATAAAATGGAAAGAGGAAAAGGACCTCTAAGCAATAAACATTGCTTACCAGCATTTTTCGGGGTCTGGGGAATACGAATAGGGTCCCAGTAAAACTATTCAGAACCATTAAGAAAGGTAACTTCATACTAATAATGAATTGCATTTTTATAGCGCTTTTCAAAGCGCTTCACAATGGTTCGTTCATTCATACATTGGGAGGTGAAGCGGCGAACAGTCGATGCCAGCGTCCTCACTTCCCACATCCACTCACCAATGGTGGCGAGCTCACAACGGCCGACTCATTGGAGGCAATGTAGGGTTCAGTGTCTTGCCCAAGGACACTTTGACATGTGGACAGGAGGAGTTTGGATTCGAACCGCCGACCCAGGGATCATTGGACGACCTGCTCTACCTCCTGAGCCACGGCCACCCACAAACTAAACTACTAACTGGAACAGATGAATCAGTACAAGCGGATGATCACTCTGTGGATATCAATATAGTTACTCTGTCAGATAGCCTATACATTAATATATCTACAGGGTTTCCTTAGCAGTCACACACTCACCTGCACGGGGAATACAAGTCTGGTATATCTTGTCGTCCCCCCTGTGATAAAATAAAAATAAAAATAAGAAAATAATACAAATACATACTTCATTTGAGAGTTGTATATCAAATAGGTAAAATTACCAACAAAACTGAATTCTATATTACAAAATCTTGCTATTAAACATTAAACTATTTAAAGGTCAAATTATTCAATTGAAAATAATATTTATTAAAATTCCCAAATTGCATAAATGAAAAAAACATTTTAAACAAATTCACAAAACTGTTTGAAACCTCAGATAAATTCAGAATGAGTAAAAAAGTGTCACTCACAGATGTATATTAATTGTCAAGATACTCTTTAACAGTTAGTAGGAGAAACTGGCCAGGTAACAACTCAACACTGTGATAATGTGCCCGTATACACATGTCTACATCTTCAAATATGAGGATAGTGATAACAATGTTCAAACACTTACATTTTGATTCAAAAAATCATTGTAAACCTTTCTTTTTTTTTCTTATTCTTTTTTTCCTTTTTCCTTCTTTTAGGGATTACGTGTTTGGATTAAAATACCAGGGTTTGTTTTTGTGGAAAGGACTCAATGCCCATGTTGAAATCAAGTGCCTTTACCAGTTCTGGAACAACAATGGTGCTTCTTCAGTGGTTCTTTGCGGTTGGAGTGTTGCATGTAGCACTGCCACCATAAAAAGAACATCGTAATGTATTTATTTATCGCGCATTGCCAAGGTTTTCCCCCTTTCAACCCTTATTTTGAAGTTGTATCCGTAACCGGATGTTACGATGATGTAATGGTGTTTGTGGTGTCTTGACCGGTTGTTGTTCTCTCGCTGGGTGCAGAAAAAACCGACCGCGGGTATCACAATGCCGGCTGTGGGCATGCAGTTGAAAAACCTTGTTTTAACCAGAAACGACATTCATGCGCGCATCTTCAAAATGGCCGCGTCCACTGTCAAACTTCACACTGGGATGTTAACGGGAGACCGCTATCGATGCCATCCGATCAAAACATGGATTAAAGAATATAAAGACATTATTTACGGTTTCTACAGTTCTGGCGGGCTTTGTGTTAAGATGATTCTGTTAGCAACGTAAACCACAAATACGATGCAGCACACACACACACACACACACACACACACACACACACACACACACACACACACACACACACACACACACACACACACACACACACACACACACACACACACACACACACACACACACACACACACACACACACACACACACACACACACACAGAGGGGGCAGATGCAAGAAGGAGACAATTAAACTGCTTGAAGAGGCAACCATGGCATAGATATGGACCTGATAGAAGCTCGGTGGAAACACTATGGATGGGTATTGATTTTATTGATAGATACCCAATATAATACTGCTTATCCGGTACCGCCAGTGTCTTATCGATACTATTGACCCTCCTCGCCGGTCTGTAATTCTTTGTGGTGGGGAAAGAAAATGACATAGAAGGAATGAATGGTTCTTATTGGAATAGTTTTAGGATGAGGCAAATGTCTGCCAGTGTTGTTTCAATATTACACTTTAAGTCTATAGAGTTACCTACAGACATTTTGAGTGTGAAGTAGTTGCAACATTGTTATCTTCATAGACATAAAGGCTATATGGCTCAAGGCGGAGTCTCGGACGTAGTTCACCCGGCGGCCATCTTGCTGAGGTGCTACAGTACAATATGTTCTATGGCAGCTCAAACAAACATAGTCATAACTCCCTCAAATCTTGACGGATTTACAAACGGGTTGGTTTATTACAAACGTTATCAACGTGGCTATGATTCAGGATGCTTAATGTTATTTTTTTATATGAACGTCATATAAAAGCATATAAGTATGCGGACGTCTCTGACGTTTGTTTGTGTGGAGAAGGGAGAACTTATTCTGGTTACTTTTTGAGAAAAAATATTTTGTAATAAATGTTAGTTCACAACATTAATAGTGGTGAACAAAAATCATTTAGAATATCTTCCCTGTGGCTTTTTCAACCCACTGCAGGACACAACATTTCCACTATCTAGCAGTATTCATAATATGATTGATGTAATAATAAATAATAATAATAATAATAATGAATTGCATTTTTATAGCGCTTTTCCAAGTGCTCAAAGCGCTTTACAATGGTTCATTCATTCATACATTGGGAGGTGAAGCGGCGGACAGTCGACGCCAGCGTCCTCACTTCCCACATTCACACACCAATGGTGGCAAGCTCACACCGACCGCCTCATTGGAGGCAATGTAGGGTTCAGTGTCTTGCCCAAGGACAAGACTTCCACATGAGGAGCCGGGATTCGAACTGCTGACCCAGGGATCATTGGACGACCTGCTCTACCTCCTGAGCCACAGCCATCCTAATGATTTCAGCAGACAGGGGAAACTGGCATTTTTGGCATGCAAAGAATAACACCTCCCTCCTTGCCCTGTGATGAGGACAGCAAGAGATACATTATAGCTCTCATCAGCACAGCGCCTGCACAAAAAGCTCATCGGAACCCAGAGTGATACAAGCAAGAATGAAACTCTGTTCCACTCTTCCCTGTGTCTCTCTTACTCTCGCTCATATTCTTATCTGTGTTTAGTGTTTACATTAAAATGCCAGTGTATAGAGCGTCGCAGTCCCGCCCCCTACCATGGACCAGGAAATGAATCCCAATGCATTTTTCCCATAGACATTTCAAAAAGTATTTATTTAAAGACGGTTACGCCGCGGACAAAGCCAACTCGAGTCGTGACAACTCATGACAACACAAACAATATTTTGGACAAAACAAATAATTACAAAGAAGAAAAACAACAAAAAAAAGTGTTGTAACCTGCCGTTTTTTTCTTCTTTCTAATTATTTGTTCGGCCCAAAAAATTGTGTTTGTTGTCATGATTTGTCACGACTCGAGTTGGCTTTGTCCGCGGCGTAAACGTCTTTAAATAAATACTTTCTGAAATGTCTATGAGGAAAATGAACGGAGAATCATTTCCTGGTCCATGGTAGGGGGCGGGACTGCGACGCTCTATTGACGGATTAGAAATTAACATAAATTGCAGGCATAGGTACAGTACGTAATACTCATGGCCGGAGTCTATAAGCATGCGATACTAGGCATTTGGGGAATGATAAACTATGTGTATGATCAGAACTATCTATCTAGTATCTATCTATCTATCTATCTATCTATGAATAAAACCCTGGTGTGTGTGTGTGTGTGTGTGTGTGTGTGTGTGTGTGTGTGTGTGTGTGTGTGTGTGTGTGTGTGTGTGCAGGGCCAAATTAGCCATTGGGCCAGTGGGGCCGTGGCCCAGGGGCCCTTGGCTCTCAGGGTCCCTTCGGGGAAACTGGACCGCGTGGTACTGAGTTTGAGGCCCTTCATTGGCTGTTGTTTGTGATAAATTTAGGTCAAAAAGATAATAAAAAATGTAAAAACCCTGAAAATTCTGCACGCATGCGCACTATGGGGGCCCCCAAAAGACTACCGGCCCAGGGGCCCTCGTGGGGGTTAATCCGTCCCTGTGTGTGTGTGTGTGTGTGTGTGTGTGTGTGTGTGTGTGTGTGTGTGTATACACATGAGTGTGCGTGCCTGCCCTTTCACAGGGCCAACCTCTGCGAAGTGTGTGTGTGATAGTGTTTCCAGACCTGAGCAGACAGGCGTGGCCGTGTTCTGCTGTCTGCCAACGTCTTTTCCGCGACGGCCAGAATCGTCCAGAATCCCGGAAACGCTTGCCCTCCGCGGCAGTCAGCCGCATGGGTGGAGCTTAATTTCCATCCACCAGGCACCAGCTGTCTAAAAACCCGGAAAACACGCCGGCAGACAGCAGGAAACGGCCGCGCCTGTCTGGTAGGTCTGGCAACAGCTCATGTGAGAGCTTCCTTTCAGGAATGTGTGTCTCTCTCTCCCTCTCTCCCTCTCTCCCTCTCTCTCTCTCTCTCTCTCTCTCATTAAAACAAATGCTGAGACACTGGGCAGCCAGTGCCTGTGTTGGTTGTATCCATCTCTCTCTCTCTGGCACAGAATGCTGTTTCCAAGGAGACTGCTTGGCAGTTGGAACGGGAACCCCTCCCACCTCATTCAGAGTGGCACCCAGCCAATCAGGAGTGCCGGTGGAATCAAATCAAATCAAAATCAAATCAAGCTTTATTTATATAGCACATTTAAAACAATCGAGATTGACCAAAGTGCTTTACACAATAAAATCTAGAGACATCAAACAAGTAACAACAAGAAATGAAACAAAAATAAAAAATCAGGAAGGATCAAAGGCCATAGAAAAGAGATGAGGAATGTAAACTCCACCTCTTCAAGTTGCAAAATGCAAGGTCTTCAAAAACATATTTTTGTTGTTGTTTAGTTGTATGGACTATGAGTCTATGTTGCTGTCTGGAGGAAACCACCTGACTCCATTTTTGAGGTTTTTGATTTCTTTTTGCATAAATCAGCCTTTACATGTTGCATAAATCAGCCTTTACAAACGCTTCGGACAAAACCTCTTATCGGACGAGGCAGCTAACTCCTCCCACTCTCATGCAAGTAATTGACAATATATAATGTCACAACACCAACTTTGATAAGGCAGTATTGCTTTGTTTTCAAAATATACGTTTTTCTTCATTTCCTGAAAAATGTATATCTTTCCATCTCCTGAAAAAAATATTTGTCAATTCCTGAAAAATGAACATTTTGGAGTTTCTTCCCGACAGCAGAGATATGTATTTTAGAAGTGAATATTTACGAATGGGGAGGGCTCATCTTTGTCGCTGCATTGATGATCCCCACAAGCGGTCAGGGCGCCTGTTCAGGGGATGGAGGAGGTGGGGGGGGGATAGCGTGTACCTCCACATGCGTTACGCCCCCCTAGTGAGACCTTTCACTGTCGGGTGTAAAGAAGATGTTGGCTTGATGGCCCGGGTATCGGAGGAGACCCGAGGCTTTCTTCACCCTCCCAATGACTGATTGTGGGGGTTAGCAGAGATGGAGTACTTGTAGAGAGGCTGGGGAATTGGGAATTGGCTTTACTAAATTGGGACTTGAAGGGGAGAAAATGTTTTTCTTTTGTCTTGAAGGGGCATGTTTTGCACAATAACAGTCTTTTCATTATGTCTGCCCACGATCTCTGTGATTCATACAGTAGGCTACGTTTGTTTACCTCAGTCACTGATACTAAAATCTGATTTTTAAATTTTTTCTATGACTTGACACCCGTACTGTTATAAAACGAAAATAAAAAGATTTTGAAAAGAAAGAAGTGAATATTTACCTCCCCCTTTCAGGCCTTCTCACTTGACGCATAAACAACTAGTGTGTAGCCTATAATAAATCCAGAATAAAATAGAACAGCGCACATCCTCCGATCTTGGTGCTGAGTCAAACTGTTAAACTAACAGAAATCACGAAGAAAAGCAAAGGCTCGCAACTCACTTTTGTAATGCTCCACGTGTTTCATTCACCCTCACAGCAGGCAGGCAGGACCGGTATCGGTCTATTTCAAGTATGAGAGTCAGGGACAAATTAGCCATTGGGCCAGTGGGGCCGTGGCCCAGGGGCCCTTTGAGGAAATTGGACTGCACGGTACTAGGTTTGACGCCCTGAAAAGGGCTTCTGGAGCCCTTCATTGGCCATTGATTTAGTTAAAGTTAGGTCAAAAAGATGATAAAAACACAGAAAAACAACAAAATGTCGCGCGCACGCGTGCTATGGGGGCCCTGCAAAAATTACCGGCCCAGGGGCCCTCGTTGGGGTTAATCCGTCCCTGATGAGAGTCATACTTGAAAAAGACCATGAATGAAACACGTGGAGCATTACAAAAGTGAGTTGCGAGTCTTTGCCTATAAGAAATCCTCCTGCATGTGATGTGTCACAACATATGTTTTCTTTTACCCTGTAAGCAGCATATTTCACACAGAGAAATTCAACATGCTTTACAGAATTATGTGAATATTCAAAGAAATAGTTCACAGAGAGCTGAAACTTCTACCCCTGTCTCTCGGGACTCAGCCGACTGTCCCTGTGTTTATGTGTATGGATGGACATGTTCTGCGTGCACGCCCACGTTAGGGCATTAAGCAACTAGTCGACTAGTAAATCCACTAGTCGACCTTGTTGGTACTAGTTGACTAGAAAACTAGTTGTTTTTTCCCGATTTTGTAGGCCTCAAGATCAGGTAGATTATAGTTATAGTCACCATGTACACAGTTTTTCAATGTACAAATATTTATTTCCAAATATTTTTTTTACATAATAGGTAGTTAAACAACTAGTCGACTAGTCGACTAGTAAACTAGGCAACTAGTCAACTAGTAAAAATGACTAGAAGTGAATGCCCTAGCACGTGTCTTATCTGTGTGCTTTTATGGTGTGCTTAATGTGCATGCACATGCACGGCCTGCACGCATGCTTGTATATATGCTTGCATGTGCATGTGTGTGTATGTGTCAGTGTTGTTTTTGGCAGCAAATTTCTATTTTAGTTTTAGTCATAGTCTCTTGAAACGTTTTCATTTAGTTTTAGTCACATTTTAGTCACCTGGAATGTTTTAGTGTTTAGTCTAGTTTTAGTTGACTAAATATCATAAGATTTTTGTCGATTTAAATCTACAGTTGATTTAGTCGACTAAAATGTGTTTTGGTGGGCCTTGATGCCGTCGTAATGACTGATTTTACACTTGCTGAAAATAACCGATCTGCAAGCTCGCGACGCGTTGTGAGCTTGCAGATCGGCTATTTTCAGCATGCAACCAAGTGTAAAATTATTTGTTGACAAAATCGACAGGATATTTAGTCATAGTTTTAGTCATCATAGCCTAGTTTTCATTTAGTTTTTGTCAGTGGAAAAAAGTAGTCGACGAACATTTTTCGTCTTAGTTTTAGTCGACGGAAACAAGTTAACACTTATGTGTACACTACAGTATCTGTGTACTGTATGTGCATACTATGTTTGTATACTGTATGCTGGCTGATAAGAGTGAAAAGGAGCTAGACCGGTTTGCGTGGAGCCAGCTGACTGCTAAAATCCAGATGATGTCATTTTGTGCTCAACTGGTTTGGTGGTACCATAGCATTTACAACAGGCGCGGCTCCTCGGCCCCCCTAGTCTGCTGCTTTAAGGACATCGACATTACTCCATTTGTCGCTGTTAAACCATTAAGCCTTTAACAAGAGCCAAATAGCAGAGATGAAGTCAACGGGATTACCTCTGTGTGCTTTTGGCCTCCGTTCATGTCCCTGCAGAGTGTCTACAGTCTATGCCTCATGCGGGGCAGTAATCCCCTCGCCCCTCAGGACTGTTAACCTTTATTTACATTTCAAACCAACAGGCGGCGTGCTCTCCAATTTTGCGTTGGAGTTATTTCATGAACTAATATTATATTTAACATTCAATTCACTGTGTTGTGGATTTGTTTAAAAGTGAATACATCTACATTAGTGAACCTTGAAATGATGTATCTATAGTGGCCAAATTCTGTAAAAATGTGTTTCCATGGTGTGACTCTGAAAGAGTCTATCCATCTATAAGAGAGGGAATTGAAACAGAAATTCTGGGTATAGCGAGGCTAATAAAGGAGTATATCTGTGTGTGTGTGTGTGTGTGTGTGTGTGTGTGTGTGTGTGTGTGTGTGTGTGTGTGTGTGTGTGTGTGTGTGTGTGTGCGCGCGCGCACGTGTGTGCGTGTAAGTGTGTGTATGTATGTCTGTCTATCTCTCCAGGAATAATACAAATTGCTGGACCGATAAACGCCAAATTTCTCCTGCACTACTACTCCAAACCAACTTGTTTGTTTTCACAACTGTTTTGAGACTTTTATCTTTAATTTCATCATTGACGTCAATGGGGCTCAAGTTGTCCAAATGTATTTACAACTAGATAAAGTGCCCCTCGGGGCACAGGTCTCCACCAGGCCAGGTCAGGTTGTGGCCTGCTCCTGGTGGCGCTATAGTAGGCCAATGTGAAAAGGGTGCCATTTCTTCTTACGCCTTGGATGGCAATTGGATGATTTGAGGCATTTTGTTCCAAATATGTGTCTTGCAAAAATCCATCTGTTGGTGGCGCTATAACAGGCCAATGTGAAAAGGGTGGGATATATTCCTCAGCCTAGTAAGAAAATCTGTGAAAGATTTCACGCAAATTGCACGCTGCGTTCAAGATTTGAGGCTTTTTGTTCCAAACGGACCAATCTTGCAAACTTTGAAAGCCAATGTTAGCCGATTAGGATGGAATCTGAAATATCGGACAGATCCGTCTTGAACACATGACTATAGAGATACTGTGTAACGATTTGTGGGATTGGGCCCCCTGGTGGTGCTATAACAGGCCGTTCTGGAAAACGGCAGAGGTTCATCGTTGGCATCCAGGGAGTGTGCGTGCAAAATTTGGCATCGACCGGGTTAACGGTGCCAGAGATTAACTGGTAACGGACAGACGGACGCACGGACGCACGCACGCACGCACGCACGCACGCACGCACGCACGCACACTAGTGCCCCTCAAAAACAGACACTAGGCCTATTTGCTCAGACACTATGACGTAAAAATATCCATTCATTGTCAATGGGAATTTAATGTTTGTGTAAGACAAAAATAAGCCGATTTGCTCAGACGCTATGACGTAAAATTCTCCATTCATTGTCAATGGGAATTTCATGTTTATGTAAGACGAGAATCTACACTAATAGCCGAGTACAGGAGGGGCTTAGCACCCCTCAATATTTTGGGGAGAAACCTTTTCCCTTGGAATAGCATCCTGTCAACAAAGACCACCAGGACCAGAATCCCAAGTCATTCAGAATGGTGCTTCTTTCTGGAGTGTGGTGTCATTAAAAAAGGCACTTAAGTGGCATAGATTTCCCACAGTTCATAGTTAGTACCAGGAAAAGAACTCGGCAAGCCCTCATGATAAGCACCTTCTAGGCCCGTTTTAATGTTTTTTCTTGCTTCATTCTGTTCCTTTTCAAATGCTCCTGGGCCATTCGTGCAATAAAGGAAAGCACTTAAGCTGCCTACGTTTCCCACCATCCTCTGCTACAGACAGATAGGGCTGTAATTTGCCTGTCTAATTACCAGCCTATTTAAAGTAGTGTTTGTGGGGTGTGTGGGGCAGGCAGACTCAAGGCAAGTCACATTATACTTACATATGCGCACACACGCGCACACACAGGCACTTGTGAATGCGCACGCACGCACGCACGCACGCACGCACGCACGTGCGCACGCGCGCACGCGCACACGCGCACGCGCACACGAACTACGTACATGAATGCCCTCAACTTTGGAGTAGGGTGCAAGCGTGAGTGAGACTGACTGCAGTAATATTTTAACATTTGCACACAATTCTGCATGCACGAACACTCACTCACTCATGCACAAACGCACGCACGCACAGCAGGTGCCAGCAGCTGAACCGACTAGAATAAAGCTGTCAGAGCCAGTACAGTACCAGCTTGGAGGAGAGGAGAGGAGCCAGTACAGAGCCAGTACAGAACCAGCTTGGAGGAGAGGAGAGGAGCCAGTACAGTACCAGCTTGGAGGAGAGGAGAGGAGCCAGTACAGAGCCAGTACAGAACCAGCTTGGAGGAGAGGAGAGGAGCCAGTACAGTACCAGCTTGGAGGAGAGGAGAGGAGCCAGTACAGTACCAGCTTGGAGGAGAGGAGGAAAGGGGAGAGACGAATGGAGAAGAGACAAAGAGGCAGTGTTGAATAATTCATTAAAGTTTTTCTGGAGGAACTTGCCTTGTCCACCCCATTCTGGGTAGGAACAGAGTGCATTCTGGGATGGATTGGGCCCAAACACATGAACGCGCTGCCGCTGACTATCATTGCAGGCATTCAGCGTTCACGTGTCATCGTGAACGTGCACAATGATAGTCAACGGACCAGCGCGTTCATGTGTTTGGGCCCACAATGCAATATCAAATTCGGCCACTATGTCCATTTCGCCTCAGGGTTTCATCCGGGTGCCGTCTCTATTCATATATACTCTAAGGCTATAGCGCCCCTCAAAACACTAGGCCTATTTGCTCAGACACTATGACGTAAAAATATCCATTCATTGTCAATGGGAATTTAATGTTTGTGTAAGACGAAAATCTACACTAATAGCTGAGTACAGGAGGGGCTTAGCACCCCTCAATATTTGGTCTGTCATCATCACCTCTGCCTAAATCTGTTTATTTCTCCCCTCTATCTGCCTATCCAATGGCAGAGCAGAGGCAAGGAGGGGTGGAAGAAGAGAGCACATCCACGTTTATTTCTAGCCATGCTAGTGGCTTTAAGGATGGCAATGTTGGTTGGTTGGTGTGTCCGGCACGTTGCCGTCAATTGCTGGGCACCTTCATCCCCTGATGATGAACCCTAAAGATGTTGGTCACCCTTTCCTCCTTTCCTTTAGGCCAATAATGTCCACTTTAACATGATATCTCGGAATCTAATGGGTGCATTGCCATGAAACTAGCTGAGCACATGCTATGTTGCCAGCTCAGTGGCCTTGTGGTTAGAGTGTCCGCCCTGAGACTGGGAGGTCGGGGTTCGATCCCCATCATACCAAAGACTCTGAAAAATGGGACCCAGTGCCTCCCTGCTTGGCACTCAGCATCAAGGGTTGAATTGGGGGTAGGTCCCTGCGACATACTAGCGTCATGTCCAGGGGGTGTACTTGTATATCAAGCTGCCTCACGCTACAGAAACAGGATAGGCTACTATGGGCCTCATGGCTCGGCAAAGCTTATACTTGCTTACTTACATGCTATGTGGAGCATGGACCCAACCATTTGAGTGATCCCATGACCTTTCATCCAGCAGCCCGAAATTCCAACTGTTCATAATAGTCAGTCGTAGAATTAACTTATCGTCCTGTTAACACTGTGTTGACAAGGGAAAGTTACTGATTGGTCCAATACCTGGAACTGGGAGTCAGGGTCACTTTATCCTAATACTTTCTAAAATGGTAAAATGGTAAATGGTGCATTTATATAGCGCCTTTATCCAAGGCGCTTTACATAGATTGTGCATTACATTCACCCATTCACACACACATTCCTACACCGATTGCGGCGGAAGCCATGCAAGGTACCAACCAGCACATCGGGAGCAATTTGGGGTTCAGTGTCTTGCCCAAGGACACTTTCTATGGTCTTTACTGTATACTGCAAACATCCGCCCACATGTATTTACTGTGCTGCTTGCTGTGGATAAAGAACTGGCTGGAGACAATTTAAGCACAGATATCTAGTTTGAAATGTATTACATACATATACATATACATATAACTGTATCAATAACGTTTAAATGTTTATTTGTGACTGAATGCAGTAAACAGTGTATGATTTAATTATGAAAGTAGAGGACATGAATGAGGAATGAGAAAAATTAGGTTGCTTAGATTGACCCAGCGGTTATTACAGCTATATTGAACTTTAGATTTTCTGTAAGTTTCAAAATCTAATAACCTGGTCTTCAAAGTTTAGAGGTTTCTCAACAACTTAAGAATTATAATAATAGATTTTCTCCACCAACATTTACTTTAATATAGTATGGAGGTGGGACAGTGGGATGGTGAATATGAGATTATGAATTCCTAAAATGTAAAAGATATTCAGGGATTTACTTCCCTGGCCTACTGGCGTTCACATGAAATTTGCTGCTGACTGGTCCAGTGATTTGGGGGAGATAAACTGAGCGAAACATACAGACACATACACAGCTAAACACAAGCAGACCAAAAACACACAGGTGCAAGTATGCACACACACACGCACGCACGCACACACACACACTCTCACGCACGCACACGCACACACACACACGCACGCACGTCGCACACACACGTCTAATCTCTCTTTTTGCCTCTTTCTCTCTCCCCTGTGTGTGTCTCTCTCTCTCTCTCTCTCTCTCTGCATATCACTCCCTCTCTCCCCTGTGTGTGTCTCTCTCTCTCTCTCTGCATATCACTCCCTCTCTCCCCTGTGTGTGTGTCTCTCTCTCTCTCTCTCTCTCTCTGCATATCACTCCCTCTCTCCCCTGTGTGTCTCTCTCTCTCTCTCTCTGCATATCACTCCCTCTCTCCCCTGTGTGTGTCTCTCTCTCTCTCTCTCTCTCTGCATATCACTCCCTCTCTCCCCTGTGTGTCTCTCTCTCTCTCTCTCTCTCTGCATATCACTCCCTCTCTCCCCTGTGTCTCTCTCTCTCTCTCTCTCTCTCTGCATATCACTCCCTCTCTGCTCTGTGTGTGTCTCTCTCTCTCTCTCTCTCTCTGCATATCACTCCCTCTCTCTCCCCTGTGTGTGTCTCTCTCTCTCTCTCTGCATATCACTCCCTCTCTCTCCCCTGTGTGTCTCTCTCTCTCTCTCTCTCTCTCTCTCTCTCTCTGCATATCACTCCCTCTCTCCCCTGTGTGTGTCTCTCTCTCTCTCTCTCTCTCTGCATATCACTCCCTCTCTCTCCCCTGTGTGTCTCTCTCTCTCTCTCTCTCTCTGCATATCACTCCCTCTCTCCCCTGTGTGTGTGTCTCTCTCTCTCTCTCTCTCTCTCTGCATATCACTCCCTCTCTCCCCTGTGTCTCTCTCTCTCTCTCTCTCTCTGCATATCACTCCCTCTCTCCCCTGTGTGTCTCTCTCTCTCTCTCTCTCTCTGCATATCACTCCCTCTCTCCCCTGTGTGTCTCTCTCTCTCTCTCTCTCTCTCTCTCTCTCTGCATATCACTCCCTCTCTCCCCTGTGTGTGTCTCTCTCTCTCTCTCTCTCTCTCTGCATATCACTCCCTCTCTCCCCTGTGTGTGTCTCTCTCTCTCTCTCTCTCTCTGCATATCACTCCCTCTCTCCCCTGTGTGTGTCTCTCTCTCTCTCTCTGCATATCACTCCCTCTCTCCCCTGTGTGTCTCTCTCTCTCTCTCTCTCTCTGCATATCACTCCCTCTCTCCCCTGTGTGTCACTCCCTCTCTCCCCTGTGTCTCTCTCTCTCTCTCTCTCTCTCTGCATATCACTCCCTCTCTGCTCTGTGTGTGTCTCTCTCTCTCTCTCTCTGCATATCACTCCCTCTCTCTCCCCTGTGTGTGTGTCTCTCTCTCTCTCTCTCTGCATATCACTCCCTCTCTCCCCTGTGTGTGTCTCTCTCTCTCTCTCTCTGCATATCACTCCCTCTCTCTCCCCTGTGTGTCTCTCTCTCTCTGCATATCACTCCCTCTCTCCCCTGTGTGTGTCTCTCTCTCTCTCTCTCTCTGCATATCACTCCCTCTCTCCCCTGTGTGTCTCTCTCTCTCTCTCTCTCTGCATATCACTCCCTCTCTCTCCCTGTGTGTGTCTCTCTCTCTCTCTCTCTGCATATCACTCCCTCTCTCCCCTGTGTGTGTCTCTCTCTCTCTCTCTCTCTCTCTCTGCATATCACTCCCTCTCTCCCCTGTGTGTGTCTCTCTCTCTCTCTCTGCATATCACTCCCTCTCTCCCCTGTGTGTGTGTCTCTCTCTCTCTCTGCATATCACTCCCTCTCTCCCCTGTGTGTCTCTCTCTCTCTCTCTCTCTCTGCATATCACTCCCTCTCTCCCCTGTGTGTCTCTCTCTCTCTCTCTCTCTCTCTCTCTCTCTCTCTCTCTGCATATCACTCCCTCTCTGCTCTGTGTGTGTGTCTCTCTCTCTCTCTCTCTCTGCATATCACTCCCTCTCTCCCTGTGTCTCTCTCTCTCTCTCTCTCTGCATATCACTCCCTCTCTCTCCCCTGTGTGTGTGTCTCTCTCTCTCTCTCTGCATATCACTCCCTCTCTCCCCTGTGTGTGTCTCTCTCTCTCTCTCTCTCTGCATATCACTCCCTCTCTCCCCTGTGTGTGTCTCTCTCTCTCTCTCTCTCTCTGCATATCACTCCCTCTCTCCCCTGTGTGTCTCTCTCTCTCTCTCTCTCTCTGCATATCACTCCCTCTCTCCCCTGTGTGTGTCTCTCTCTCTCTCTCTGCATATCACTCCCTCTCTCCCCTGTGTGTCTCTCTCTCTCTCTCTCTCTGCATATCACTCCCTCTCTGCTCTGCTGTGTTTGAGCTCACAGGGTCATGTGTGTGTGTTAGGTGCCGTGTGGCATTTGGCCAAATAAAAGCCAGTTAGTGTTGGGGTCAGCATCTCTGGACTATTTGCGCATTGTCCAGCTGGGGCGTTAGCGGCAGAAAAATGCCCTGTGAATCCCCGGCTACATCAGCAAACAGAAAACAATGGACAGTCATGTGTCGGGACTTGCTGATGTCACCGAGGGAAGACAAATGTACTGCAGGCAGGAAACAAGCAGACATGGACATTTTACATTTATAATTTACCCAATATAAACCCAAACAGAGAAACAGATGCAGGCATGCATGAACAACACATGAGCTCATCCATGGTTATGTCGTGGGACAGGATGGGTATAATCTACCACAACCACTAATGATGAATGCTCATAACTCTTGCAAAAATACTAACTTAGGTCATTGTGGCGAGCACAGGCCGACACCTAAATATAACAAGGTAAATACTAACTTAGGGGCTGCCTTCACGAGGACGTTGCGGGCTGTTCCCCGCCTAAGTTTTGTGAACGATATAAAACTTACTGCGTCTACATTGCGGTTATGTTAATTATGTACGACGTCCACTCGAGACCGGTAAACTGCTTCGTTTTCAAGATAAAGATGCAGTACACATGGCTGGCCTGCAGATGGCCACAAAAAAAAAGAAAAAGCTTATTCTAAAGGCTATATGAAAGCGTTGGTATTTCACACAGGTGTTGCCAAATAACTAATTATCTTGATCAGATGCGCATATGCGTCATATCAATTTAATGAGCAGAGCAGTGCTGCTTCTCTCTCTGAGTCTGCACACACTGACTGACCAGCTAAAGTGTATGCCTACTAAACCATAATATATGACAAACCTTGGATTAATTCTTCTGAAAACAGCAGCAAGCACAAAGTAAGTGTGAGAGAGAGAGAGAGAGAGAGTGTGAGAGAGAGAGAGAGCGAGAGAGAGCGCGCCCCTTCTATTTTTTAACACGCAGCATCTCTCTCTCTCTCTCTCTCTCTCTCTGTGACTGTGACTGCGACGCGGTCAATAATATATAGCATAAATAATAGGCCAAATATAACACTTTCCCTCTATCTGTGATCAGCTCCTCACACACAACTTCTCTCTCGTGCATGCCTGCTCAATCTCAACAACGGTTTGCATGCGTGCGGGCTGCAGATCGGCTATTTTTGGAGAAGAGATTTATAGACATTATGTGCAAATATAAAATAGCTGTGATACTTATATGTAAGTGGTTATGGTGAAATAAACCATTAACACTGGTTAGTTTGGAGGGGCGAGGGGACTATGACATCACCGTTTCAGCAAATTAGGCGGCATTCGCTGTACACACGGAGACGTGAAAGTCGCGTCTCCAAACTTTCCCACTCTGGAAGGTAGTTTCAAAATTAGCCGTTAAAGTCCCCCAAAACGCCGTCTTCGTGTGACAAAAAGGGTAGATCGGCTAATTACTTGCCCCAGAAACACCGAATACGTCCTCGTCTGTACAGGCCCTTAGCTCATTGTGGCGAGCACAGGCCGACACCTAAATATAACAAGGTAAATACTAACTTAGGTCATTGTGGCGAGCACAGGCCGACACCTAAATATAACAAGGTAAATACTAACTTAGGTCATTGTGGCGAGCACAGGCCGACACCTAAATATACTAACTTAGGTCATTGTGGCGAGCACAGGCCGACACCTAAATATAACAAGGTAGTGGCTAAAAGCCAGTGAGCCAGAAAAAATAGCAGCTGCTTAAAAGAAATTAAAATAAATAAAACAGATTTAACTAGAATTGTTCACTCAGTTAGTAGAGAGCAAATCTACACCAAGAGACATGCCCTATGGATAAATAATATGTGTAGTGAAATGTCTATACAACCTTGACAGTAGCCTTTCCTCATTGGATATGAATGGTATTTGGACAAATCGTTACACAGTATCTCTATTGTCATGTGCTCAAGTCGGATCTGTCTGATATTTCATATTCCATCCTAATTGGCTATAATTGGCTTTCACAGTTTGCAAGATTGCCCCGTTTTGAACAATAGCCTCAAATCATGAACGCAGCATGCAATTTACGTGAAATCTTTCACACATTTTCTTACTAGGCTGAGGAATATATCCCACCCTTTTCACATTGGCCTGTTATAACACCACCAACAGCTTGATTTTTGCAAAACACATTTTTGGAACAAAATGCCTCAAATTATCCAATTGCCATCAAAGGCGTATGAAGAAATGGCAATCGGTACACATGATCTCTGTAGTCATGTGATCAAGACGAGTCTGTTGGATTTCTCAGATTGTACACTGATTGGCTAAGATTGCCTTCCTAAGTTTTCAGGAGTGGCCCGTTTTGTACAAAACTAGAATTTCGCGGGCCTTCGGCCCGCTCATCCCAGAGTTGCGTTGCCCCGCGTTGCGATACAGAAGTCCACAGATACAGAAGTGCACAGTGACACGCGTTGTATGCAGCTGTTTTGTGTTGCAGCGCGCGTGTAGTGTTGTTGTTGTTATCCATATATGCGCCTCGGTTCGTCCCGTTTGTTCCACGCCAGGTGTCGACGCAGTCGTTGGCGCAAATTTCTTATTATTTTAACTGTGTATGTAATCGCGGCTAGTAGCACACATTTTTTTTTAGGAGCACGATGAAAAGTTATCAAATAATGTGTTTGAGGGCCCTCCTATATACAGCTTTAGTCCCCACACGTCTCAATATTTGCCATTGACAAAGAACAGAGAAATTAGGTCGAAATGCCGCTAAATATGACGTAAATTAAAATGTATTATATATATATTTTTTTTTAATTGAATGTAAATACTTTACTTATAAAAAAACCTGGCAACCCGCACCCCGCGGTCATTTTCCGCTAACCGGAGCGGTGCTCCCTAGCCTGCTGGAGGGGTTCACATCATCCCATGCACCCTCGAGAGGAAAAAGAAGGGAAATAAATGCAGCCTTGAGCCTACCTACCAATGTGGTGTTGTGGAGCTTGATCACCTCCTCCTCCTCCTTTTCTCCCCAAATTGCCAATCCCAATAAATAGTGTGAATACTTCCACAGCCTAATTACTAAAGGATAAACTATCAGTGTTCTCCGAGGTCAATGTTTGTCAACTCAGCACGTGTTGACAACGCATAGTAAACAGAAGCCGTGTGTGTGTCACACCAAAAGTGGTGACCTATAGAATCCTGTACATAGAAGCATCACGCAATCGTCTCCCTCCCTGTGTGGGTCACGTGGTGGGCTTTGAGCAAATGGGAGAGGGAATGTAGTGTTGCCAGGTCCGCGTATTGTAAGCGAGTGGTAGTGTGTGTAAGTAGCGTGTTGAATGGCATTTTTTCTGTGCTTGTTTTCATAGACGTGGCAACAAATTAGGCGGGGGTGTCGGTGCTTGTGGCGTGTTTGTGTTTATTATTTATATTGATATTGTTTGCGAGTGTGGACGGGAGCCGGCTTTAGTGGCAGTGCGATGACAATTTTTACGCGGGTGGTGTTGAGTGTGGCCGGGCGGCGCGACATTAGGAGATAGGGAACGAACGACGCGGAGGGTAAGTGTGTGACGTGTTAGTGTGTTGTTGCAGTGTGTGTTGCAGCGTGTCAGTGACGTAGTAGCTGGTGACTTTCTTTTCGTGGTTTGGGCACAGCTTTTGGGCACACCTTTTCAAATGTATAATAGATGCTGCACATGTCCTGCTCATCTAGAATTCTATCCTCAGAGATGCTATGAGTGATCTGGCTCTGCATTTCCTCAACAAAATGTAGAAAATTGTTGCAAAAACAATTAAAAAATAAACATTTTGCCAAACATCACACACACTCCTATCCTCCTGGTGGAGACCTGTGCCCGGAAGGGCACTTTTTCTAGTTAACTCTTATTTTAACAGCACTTGTATGTCCTCTATGTCTTCCTATATCTCTTCTCCTATTTGAATAAAGGGAAAAAAAGATCTTACAGAATGCTGTAACATTAATGCGTGTATATGTCACTGTATGATTGAAAACCAGTCAGATTGAAGGAGGTGCACAGAATGTGACTTGAGTCGAGCGAGCTTAGGCAAGCGAGTCGCCGTGCCGAGTGGCAACCTTCAGTTGACTCAGTGCCGTCCGAGTTCGAATCGTACATCATCGCCCAAGCCCCGCCACCATCTTGGTACGTCCGGGATGTCATTTGTTTTTCAGTAACATACGAACAACAATGATACGAACAACAATGATACGAACAACAATGATACGAACAACAATGATACGAACAACAATGATACGAACAATAACACCAACAGGCAAAAACACAGTTCTATCCATCCCACATAATATCCTCTTGTCACAATGCATGTCAAAGAATATGATTAACATGCATAGCATTTCCAAAGTACACATTGTAAATACAAATAATTAGCTGGTATATTAGGCTCTGGTGTGAGTTATGGTTGTTGGATACATAGCCACTACTCTATAATTCTTTCTTGAGTAAACACAAAAGTGGTGGGAAAATTCTGCTTGTTGAGTTGCATGCCTTAACGTTTCTTACCACATAAATGGCACAGTAACTGGTGGATTTAAATATCGCCTTTTTTCTAAAGCGCTTTACATTGTGCATTATATTCACACAGACACATTCACACACTGACGAGCCATGCGAACAAGGCACAGGTTGGTAGCCTGGCTAAAGCCAGACCGAATCCCCCCCCCCCCCCCCCCCCCCCCCCCGAATCAGCCGTTGGCAAAAGAAATTGCCTGCAGTGTGATTTGAGTCTGGCTTATTAGCCAGGCTAACAGGTTGGTATCTTGCTTGCATGGTGTTTGGTGTCTCCCGCCGGTCATCGGGAGGAGTTAGGGGTTAAGATTCTTGCTCAAGGCCTGGGCCGTGGCTCAGCGGTCCAGGCACCTTGGCTGGTAATCCAGTCTGGCAGTGTGCCGCGGGCTCGACTCCCGATCCCGACAGCCTTTACTGCATCTCTCTCCCCATTTCCTGTCAGCCTACTGTCTGTCCCTCCATAAAAAATATAAAATAAATGCGAAAGCCACAAAACAAAACATTAAAAAAAAAAAGATTCTTGCTCAAGGAAACTTCGACACGTAGCCAGCGGGAGCAGACAGGGATTGAACCGTGAACCTTCAGATTCGCTCTACCTGGAGTGTGTTTAACCGTGTCTAACCTTGATGTGTTGACTGTCATGCCATTTCTGGTAGTTTTTAAGTGGCTAACACTAGAATGGGGATGAAATGGTTTACAACAACAAGCTTGAATCCTATCATGGTTTCTATTATCTCCAACACACTAGCCACTATATCACCTACAGTATACACTGAACGCTCACATCTCTCTGCACTCCTTTTCTACACTCTAGAAAGCTGCCATTCGCTGTGCGCATACTCTGACCTCTAAGTCAATTTTCTTCCGTTTCTATAATTAAATTTGACTTCTAGTGTAATAAAAATACTTTGCTTGCACCCTGTTGGTTGTCTGGCTGGGGTCCTAAAATACAGACTCCTGTCTTCATTTCCCAGAGGATTTCACCTCTGCAGAGCATGTTTGAGATTCCATCAGGGATTTGCGGGAGATGGCAGTGGGAGGTCGGGATTGAGGAACACATGTACACTGGCCGGTGCCTACCTGGTTGATCCTGCCAGTAGCATTTGCTTGTCTCGAAGGTTAAGCCATGCATGTCTAAGTACAAACGGCTTGAATTACAGTGATTGAGTGAATAAGAGGATGCGGTGGAAGAGTGGATACGAGAAGAAGAGTAGGAAAGAGACCAGGATGGTTGAAGAATGTTGTTGGAGACATCAGTGTTTGCCAAACATAGTTTCCTACATTTCAGACATCTTTTCAAAAGATTATCAGAAATACAAATACAAATTCAAACAGGCCTTAAGTGGTTAATCCAAAATGTATTTGTGTACCTTTGGGTCCAGGGGAGACTCACATTTTATCTTTTGAACCTCAAGCTGAAAAAGGTTGGGACTCTGTTATTACGTTATGTGCTAATTTGTTTATTACATTATGAGCTGATTATTGCATTATGAGTTTTTATTACATTTAAATTATTACATTATGAGCCGTTATTACATTATGAGTCGCTACACCCCTGCCTTTTATGATAAAGGGAGAGTGAGAAAACATGTGTCTGTTTTGGTGAACAACTGATTTTGATTATTTTCTCTTGATTGTTTTTTTTTTGTATATGTCCTAACAGTGTAGTTGGTACGTACATTTGAGATGTGCCTGAGAGCCACATGCCCAAGAAGTGGTGATGTGGCCACTGGAAATAGAGCTGTAGTGAGTCTCAGAAGGAAAAACATCCTTGCATCCACTGATGATGACCAAAAGGTGGAGCAGTTGAACCTGTGCACACAGTTCCAACCTGCACTAAAATGAACACAAGCGCAAGTTTGTACTCCCAACTACATCCTGGAAGGTGGATATATAGATGGATGGATGGATATATGTAAGCGAAAGAGGTCAAATGGAGCAGGGGAGTCAACTGGAGGAGAAGGTAAATATTGTTTCAATTACAGTAGGCTACATGTCACCCCAGAGTGGATTTGTGATGATTAGAGAACTTTTTACTTAGTTTGAAAAGAATTTGGAGAACTCACCTTTTAAGCTGTAGTTTCTGTAGAGTGATCGAGGCATCACAGGAAAAGGAGTCTGTCTGAAATGACGTTGGATCTGTATCCAGATCTGTATCCAGATCAAGCCAGGCCCTGGAGTGTGGTGATGGATCTGTATCCAGATCAAGCCAGGCCCTGGAGTGGATCTGTATCCAGATCAAGCCAGGCCCTGGAGTGTGGTGATGGTCAGAGTTGGGATGGGAACGCAGGTGGAATATGAAACCTTAAAAAAAAAAATGTAATGGATACATTTACTAGATTTAAATAATGAACTAGCCTACATACATTAACTAGTTAGTAAGTGTTCTAGGCGTTAGGTGTGAGAACGCACTCAAATATTTCTCTCTCAGAAGTTACTCAGTTAGTACTGAACCCGATTCCAGAAACGTACCATGTGAATCGTGCACGCACGCACGCACGCACGCACGCACGCACGCACGCAGGATGACAGGTCAGGAGAGGAGTCACTCACGCACGCACGGACTCATTTGATTTTAACTCAGATGGAAAAGCTGGTGCTCAAGCAACTCTTTCTGCTGTGAGATCAAAGAGGGTTTTAAATAATGCTTGTGAGAAAGAAATGAGTATATGACATTAATTCCAAATCCATACCCTGGAAGAGGAAGTAACCATGCAGTTATTGTGCCAACTTTAATCCAGTAACATATATTATATATAAGAATTTTTCCTCAACTTTTCTGAATTTGGAAGAATACAGTCATGCACAACACGAGATATCAATTATTTAGGGAAAACACTCTCTGTTGGGGCGCCCGTTGGCCTAGCGGTCCAGGGCCAGGTGCCCGTTGGCCTAGCGGTCCAGGGCCAGGCGCCCGTTGGCCTAGCGGTCCAGGGCCAGGCGCATGCCAGGGCTCTGTTGGGGCGCCCGTTGGCCTAGCGGTCCAGGGCCAGGCGCATGCCTGCAGGGCTCTGTTGGGGCGCCCGTTGGCCTAGCGGTCCAGGGCCAGGCGCATGCCAGGGCTCTGTTGGGGCGCCCGTTGGCCTAGCGGTCCAGGGCCAGGCGCATGCCAGGGCTCTGTTGGGGCGCCCGTTGGCCTAGCGGTCCAGGGCCAGGCGCATGCCAGGGCTCCATTTTCGTCACCGCTAAACCCCTTATCCCTAAACTTATTTGCATTTTTTTTTTTACTATTTTGAAAAACATTTTTGAATAGTTCAACTAGCCAATCTACATTGACACGCTGTGAGCTTGTATACTGACCATTTTAACTATTCAAAAATGTTTTGCAAAATAGTAAAACAAGGCAAAGAAGTTTAGGGATAAGGGGTTTAGCGGTGACAAAAATGGAGCCCATAGGCTCTGGCCTGACAGCGTGTCGCGTGTTCGAGTCCCGTTCATGACGACCTTTGCTGCATGTCTCTCCCCTTCTCTCTCTCTCTCCCTCTTTCCTTGTCAGTCTTCACTTGAAACTATCAATAAAGGCAGAAAAGTTAAAAATATATATAATAATAAAAAAAGAAAAAGAAACACTCTCCGTTGCTTCACAAACTGTTGTCCTGACTGGCCAGTCCTGTCTCTCTCTAATTGTTACACAATGCTTCATGCCTCCCAACGTGCTTTGGAATATTGGTCCAATCCATTTTAAATGTGCTACAGTTATGGGTTGGTGCACAAAACTGATAGATACATCAAAATAATTGTGATTAATGCAAATGGAAGGCAGCCTTTTTTGCTTACTATGGCCCATTTACGGTCCATGGAGTATTTATTAGTATGCATGATTTGAGCCAAACAAACTAATGAGCATAACTTTAAATAAGCCTCATTTATCAAGCAAGATACTGTACAGAATACGGTATGTGCACAGAATAGAACTTTTTTTTTCAAGTTTGATGCCAACTTGAAAAAAAAGTTGATGATGTCTATGTCCATGGAATGTATGGAATGCATAGGCCTATGCTAATAAAAAACGTAATACTTCCTGAGGTTATTATGAGCATCAAAGCAATATTTTAAATACTTTTTAAATACATTAGCATGTGCATTCCATACATTATACAATATATAAATATACAATATTTAAGGTGTTTTTATTTTTGAAATTTTAGTTATAGAGGGCAAGTATAATATGTTTCCGGTCCCTCACCAACCACCGCTCTCTCATTACCGCCCTCACGCTCCCTCGGAGCACTGCCACTCACGGACCACGACTGCAGCTTAGACGGTGACGCGGTGACGTGAAAATGTACTTGAGTAAAAGTACAAAAGTATCGGCATCAAAATGTACTTCGAGTACTAAAAGTAAAAATATTAATATTGCAGAATGTCCCATTTCACAAGTTCAAAATGTGTAGAAAATCTATTGAAAATAGCTGATCTACAAGCTCTCAATGCGTCGCGTTGCGACGCATTAAATCGCCAAAGTAACTAGTAACTAAAGTTTTCAAATAATTGTAGTGAAGTAAAAGTACAAATTTTGGCTCCGAGATGTAGTGGAGTAGAAGTAAAAGTACTGGAAATTGGAAATACTCGAGTAAAGTACAAATATCTCAAAATTGTACTTAAGTACAGTACTTAAGTAAACGTACTTAGTTACTTTTCCACCACTGGTGACGCGTGACTGGGGGCGTCGCCTTTTACTCAAACCCGCTGAAGAAACGTGGGTAGCCCTGGTCCAGTGCTTACAGGCACTGGACTAGCCTTGCTAATAAGCCAGACTCAAATCACACTGTCGTGTGGTATTTGAGTCTGGAGATGCTGTGTATGGATCTTGTTTCCCGGGGGGCGGGTTCAAACATTTTTTCTTTGACGCAATTGGTCAGAGCTACTGTCAGTCAAAGGTCTCAAGCATTGAACGTCACTGTACCAAAGCCCGCCCATATTGCATACCGTGTCCCGATTGGCCACACCAGGTCTCTGGTGTAGGAAATGGGCGTACAATTGAGCCTCTCCAGACCGTAATCCGCCGGCAGGATTTTTTTTTTTGTGCCAACGGCTGCTTCGGTCTGGTTTATTAGCCAGGCTAGCACTGGACCAGGGCTAAAACGTGGGCAGCCACTAGATGTCGCTGTTGCAATTTCATTCCCGAGAAGTACCTGTGTTCTTACCATAGAGTATAGTCCTTACGCACGCGGGTGAACATTTCCCACTTCCACTTCCAGTCTCCATTCACGAGAGACGTAGTGCGGTAGCGATGTCGAACCTTCTTTTTTCTTGGGCAGGGGGGAAAGCGACACAAGCGAGAGGGTAAGGCCCGTCAGGGTGAGTGTGTTTATAATGATTTGTTTTAACTTTTGGTCAGCGGTGATAACTGTTTGTTTGCACGTCTGCTCTATATTCCTCTTATACGTTATTAGTAGCCTATTATAGTCAGACATGTAAACAGCACGAGGTAGTGGCAGTGGTGGTCAGCGGCATCAACTTTGGGAGTGCCTGAGGGTGGTGCAGTCAGACATTTAGGCTAAAAGTATAACACGACGTTGTGGTCCTGCTGTGTATTAAATTAATCAACATAGCATAAAAATAACACAATAATACAGAATTCAGATCACCGCTCAACCTCGTTAAAACGACTACAGGCTACTGGCTACAAGTTACAACTTACAACACAACACACACACATTATAAAAAACACCCGGAAAGCTTGCAGCGTTGCACTGTTCGTAGAAATATTTTTAAGACAATATTGAAATGAAAATGCCAGGCATGCCTGGCGCTGCATGCGTAACTTATCTCCGCCTCCCGGCCGACACTTTATTTATTTATGCCTGAGGCTGATATCATTTCATGATAGAATCAATCATAATAACATAGGCTACCGAATTTCAATAGACTAGACTGCCTTCTTTGGACCAATATGAACGTCATGCAGCGCTGTGCTCCGTATAGACAGCTGTCTTAAATGAATTAATGTTGGCTCCTCTCACTCTCGGTCCTTGCGATCGGGTTGATATATAACGTTTTGCATCTCGTCTCGGTGGGGAAAGAGACCCGAGACAATTGGTCCGAGACCAAGACAAGACCGAAGTGCCCTTGAACAAGGCATTGAACCACTACGATGAAATGTGTTCTATGAGCAGGGCCTGGCTGGAAACAAGTTCTTGAGCTTAGCCAAGATACCCTGGGTAAATATAGTAATCATTTCATTTCATAATTTCAGACAAATTAGGGCCTCCCTAGACCAAGACGAGACCGCAAGACAAAAAAAGGCGAGAAGCGCGAGACAAGACCAAGACGAGACCGCAAGACCAAAAAAAGCCGAGAAGCACGAGACCGAGACAACGAAAATTTGGTCTCGAGACCGGTCTCGAGACGAGACCATGTCTCGAGAACTACACTTTTTTGCAGCAGTACAAAATACTAAATACAATACAATGTGTCAGAATTGAATGAGTTTATACAATAACAACAGCATAAGAATAAAAACAAACGAGGCAAAAGAAAAAATAACCTTATTTGATCCATGGAATTGAATCAGCATTATTACAGAGGTCACCTTATTTTGTTTTGCACACTAATACAAACGTTCAGGGTGAAAATGGCCACAATTATATGAATAAATAAATCCATCGTGCTGTCCTAAAATGTTGTTGTAAGGACAATGTCCTTACAAGTTTAGTAGAGGGAGGGAGACAGTAGAGAAATCAATTCTAGAAGTGTAAAGACTAATCTGATGCTAATGTAGTCTAATCTACATAGAGTAGCTATGCATTCAAATATAAATGTACTCAAATGTAGATGGCGTGGCTGTCCGACATGAGGCTGATGTCAGGCTGGACAGCAACGTGTTTGTTCACCCCCACCCATTCCACTGAGCGAGACCTCCGTCGTGAGGACAGCGTAGCGCCGATAGTCATACAACAGCGGAGTAACGCCCCTGATACGACAGCCCCAGGCTGGTGCAGGCGGAACTTTGCTAGCTGGGATTAGTCACATGACGGCAGCAGGCAGTCATGCTGCTGTCGATACATGTGTGGATACATGTGTCATTTTAACAAATACTGTACACTGTTTTGAAAAAACTATTCTTCCTTATATAATAATAAAAATCACAAATCAATTGGCATATACATGCATGCACACAAACAAAGATGTGTAAGTTAAACTGGCTATAGTCACTGTGTGAGGATAACTACATTGGTTCTGTGACTGTGGGGGCACAGACAGGCCCTCATTTATCAACGCGGCGTACGCCCAAATATGGGTGCACACCGGAATCACCGCAATTTCCGGCATTTATTATTTCCGCATGACCTTGAACTTGAATGTGCGCCCGGCCAAATATCACGTCAGATCGGGAGCTGTCATAGGCTTTGTCCTCACCTGTTTTTCTGTCGTAGAAAAGCGGAGCAGCATTGTCTGACGGGCTGTCACAGGCATCTAAACATATGTATTCACTCCTAAAATGTTAATATAGAACAATAATTGTATATACATGTAAAAAAAAAAAAAAGAAAAAGAGAGATTTCCAACTTTACAAGCAATTAAAATCATGCAATTAAAATCAATATAACATGTTTACAATGTACAAGTTCATGCTTAATCAAACAGTGCTTTATTGGCCTTGTTAAACATATGTGAGCGCACTTGTGAGATGATTCGGGAGCGCAGTGTGACATCAGATGCCTATATGTCTATCCCTGTGATATTATAAAAAAAATATTTAGGCATAAATGGACTGCACGCCTTTATTTCCAAGTGACAATGACAAGCATATAGCTTGCCCATTTGCAATTGTAGGCTATAGGCCTATAGGTGTAAGGGGCTTAATGATTCACCCATTTAAATAAGTGCTTTAACAGTCATACAGATAAAAGGCAGATCTGGTCATCTGGGTCAGATAGGCTGAGCGCTTATGCGAGATGGGACGTTTTATACATTTTATAAATATTTCCTGGGGTGCAACTCTGCAGGTGGCAGTTGGCTATAGTTTCATTCATACCGCCCTGTTGCAAAGGCATTTGAAAAAAGGTGAACAACTCTATCTGTATGGGCGTTAGGCGCTTTAATCTATAGTCTAGCAACTGAACGCAATCTATCATAAATCACTATAAAAACCATATGACGTAATACTGGACTGTCGAATGGCCACCCTTTCAGAGTGTTTGTGGAATTTAATGGATCTTTTTCTAAACTGTTTAGGGACCCACCCGGCGATCAGCGGAAGAAACAATGGAGCGACTGGGATGACTTTAATCCCGTACCCAGTGACCCCAATTCAGCAGATTTAAAAGTGGATATTATAGTTGAAGACACCGCAGCTAATGCGCCTATAAAACGTCGAAATGGTAAAAGGCTAACCATTACTGTGACTCGTTCCACCACGGTTGGGCAGTTCCTCAACAGCGTCAACGAAGTAAGTGATATTTTTTGGTTAAAACGCAACCTTTTTGCTAAAAAGATAAAGCTTTTTATTCTATATATCATTTGTTCTACTGTTGTTAACAGGGGTCTACTCTCCCTGTCTATCCAGCACTTTAATGAACAGTCAATACATTTTCAGGTGGGTCACCAATCAGGGGAGAGAACCATGGGTACACCGGTTAATTGTGACCGTAGGTTGCAGATTACTTGAAAACCTGCCAGTCCTGTCAGTCCGCCACGCCCCCCCTTATGTCAGTCAGTTCGTCAGGCCTCGTGACATGTCACGCCACTGTATATGGCAGTCAGTCCGTCACGCCTCGTGACACGCTCCATATACGACCAATACAGAATTGACCTCATCAAACCCTGTAGGCTACACTCAAGACACTGCCCCGCCACCCTTAATTAGATCTCCATATATGGAACTGACCTGTTCTGATATATATTATATTCCATATGTTATTCCTTCCCCTCCCATCCTTCCTCTTCCATGTCTCCCTTTTGACTGATACCTGTCCATTCAAAAACTAGATGGGCCCACCCCAAAGCTATTAGTGCAGCTGCGCCCGGCAGCCGGCGAAAACCGGGATGGCAGCTCTAGTCTCGAACCCAGTGACCGCGATTCAGCAGATTTAAAAGTGAAGATTATAGTTGTAGCCACCGAAGCTAATGAGGCTATAATGTGGCGAGATGGTAAAAAGCTAACCATTACTGTGACTCCTTCCACCACGGTTGGGCAGTTCCTCGACAGCGTCAACCAAGTAAGTGATATTTTTTGGTTAAAACGCAACCTCATCAGGCCCGAAGGTTAAGGCTAGGGTTGGGATTCGTTAGGATTTTAACGGTTCCGGATCCTTCCCGGATCCCTCTTAACGGTTCCGGTTCCTAACGGTTCCCTTAACGGATCCTAATATTATTTTTTCCCCTTTTTTTCTGACATAGATTATGCTTATATTATAACTAACCTAACCAAGTACATAATAAACACAAATTCATTAATTCAATTATTGAAAATGCACTTTACAATCATGAGGTGGCACTATTATTTAAACTTCACCACCACCAGCTAGCCACCACAACAATATCATTGTTGCAATTTGTACTGTATATTGCAATTTGTACTGTATATTAAATATACAGTACACATTGCAATAATGATATTGTTGTGGTGACAAATGTTGTCTTTAATGTTCAGATTAATTTAATATGAAGGACCCCTTACCCTAATGGAAACAAGCCATAGTCGTGCTATTACTCGCCTCCTACACATAGCCCGTCTCTTCAAGACAACTCAGAAGGACAGCTCTTGCAAGAGCTGGCATTACTGCAAAGCAGAATTCACAACCGAGGAATCCGATCAAGCCTCAGCAATCATCATCCAAGCAGTACAAGAAGAAGTTTATGGTCAAGAGATCAAATGTATCCAAAAGCACGAGAAGATACCCAGAAGTAGTCCTTTCAAAAATCTGGATCCATACATTGACAACACAGCTGTGAAGACCTACCTAGCAGACCAAGCCTGCACTTGGACCTTTAATCCTCCGCATGCTTCCCATTTCGGTGGAACTTGGGAAAGAATGATTGGTCTCGCAAGGAGAATTCTCGACTCCATGTTTCTCCAGCTCAAAGACAAACTTACACATGAAGTTCTGGTAACCTTTATGGCAGAAGTAGCAGCCATTATCAACGCCAGACCACTTGTGCCTGTGACAACTGACCCTGATGACTCCTTCATACTCACACCAGCTGCTCTTCTCACACAGAAAGTGAACAGTGTACTTGCTCCTGCAGGTGACTTTGGAGCTTCGGACCTCTACAAGAGTCAGTGGCGGCAGGTTCAGCACCTGTCCAACACCTTCTGGGACCGATGGCGGAAGCAATTCCTCCCAACACTACAGCCACGCAGAAAGTGGCAGTCCATTCATCCGAACATTGAGCCTGGAAGTGTTGTTCTCCTCAAGAACAGCCAAGTCTCAAGAAATGAATGGCCTCTTGGACTCATAACTCAGACCTTCCCTAGCAAAGACGGCAGGGTGCGACAAGTCGATGTGAAGGTCATTAAACCAGGAGGGACTTCACTCTTCCGAAGGCCTGTTACAGAAATTGTGCTTCTTATCCCCCCAAATGTTTAGAAGTTTTGATGTGTGTCTTAGCTTTATTGAATGACGTGTAACCACGCCAGACGGGGAGTGTTTAGTTACAACATTTCAAGTTGCAATTTCATATTTTACAAATGTGTTTTATTTAGAGTAATGCTGTATGTTCTGTAATTGTGTGTGGTCACTTTAAGAGCAGAGTGTAGCAGTAGTCATGTGACCAGCAGCATGTCATGTGATCACCTGTAACCAGGAAGTAAATTCAGTTTTGCACATGGCTGAGCACAGAGAAGCTGTGTGTTTTGTCTATGATAATCCAGCAACATCTACCTGCATATACGCCTTTTGATAGCATCATGGGTATGTAACTAATGCTTAGATGTTCATTGATGATTGTACATGATTATTTTTGATATATTGTGGATATTGATTATGCTTTATTTGTATGTTTCAGTTTCACACTTCTTTGATGTTAGTAAACCTGTGGATATGGAAACAACTGTCTTCAGAGTCTTAATGTCAAGGAGGAGTTTATCTGACTGTCAAGATATCTAGCCACCTATCAGAGTGTGGAATTTAAAGGATCTTTTTCTAAACTGTTTAGGGACCCACCCGGCGATCAGCGGAAGAAACCCCGGAGGGATGACCGGGATGGCAGCTCTAGTCTCGAACCCAGTGACCGCGATTCAGCAGATTTAAAAGTGAAGATTATAGTTGTAGCCACCGAAGCTAATGAGGCTATAATGTGGCAAGATGGTAAAAAGCTAACCATTACTGTGACTCCTTCCACCACGGTTGGGCAGTTCCTCGACAGCGTCAACCAAGTAAGTGATATTTTTTGGTTAAAACGCAACCTTTTTGCTAAAAAGATAAAGCTTTTTATTCTGTATATCATTTGTTCTACTGTTGTTAACAGGGGTCTACTCTCCCTGTCTATCCAGCACTTTAATGAACAGTCAATACATTTTCAGGTGGGTCACCAATCAGGGGAGAGAACCATGGGTACACTGGTTAATTGTGACCGTAGGTTGCAGATTACTTGAAAACCTGCCAGTCCTGTCAGTCCGCCACGCCACTGTATATGGCAGTCAGTTCGTAAGGCCTCGTGACACGCTCCATATACGACCAATACAGAATAGACCTCATCAAACCCTGTACACTCAAGACACTGAGTTTCAGGATGACCGGGATGGCAGCTCTAGTCTCGAACCCAGTGACCGCGATTCAGCAGATTTAAAAGTGAAGATTATAGTTGTAGCCACCGAAGCTAATGAGGCTATAATGTGGCGAGATGGTAAAAAGCTAACCATTACTGTGACTCCTTCCACCACGGTTGGGCAGTTCCTCGACAGCGTCAACCAAGTAAGTGATATTTTTTGGTTAAAACGCAACCTTTTTGCTAAAAAGATAAAGCTTTTTATTCTATATATCATTTGTTCTACTGTTGATGTTAGTAAACCTGTGGATATGGAAACAACTGTCTTCAGAGTCTTAATGTCAAGGAGGAGTTTATCTGACTGTCAAGATATCTAGCCACCTATCAGAGTGTTTGTGGAATTTAATGGATCTTTTTCTAAACTGTTTAGGGACCCACCCGGCGATCAGCGGAAGAAACCCCGGAGGGATGACCGGGATGGCAGCTCTAGTCTCGAACCCAGTGACCGCGATTCAGCAGATTTAAAAGTGAAGATTATAGTTGTAGCCACCGAAGCTAATGAGGCTATAATGTGGCGAGATGGTAAAAAGCTAACCATTACTGTGACTCCTTCCACCACGGTTGGGCAGTTCCTCGACAGCGTCAACCAAGTAAGTGATATTTTTTGGTTAAAACGCAACCTTTTTGCTAAAAAGATAAAGCTTTTTATTCTATATATCATTTGTTCTACTGTTGTTAACAGGGGTCTACTCTCCCTGTCTATCCAGCACTTTAATGAACAGTCAATACATTTTCAGGTGGGTCACCAATCAGGGGAGAGAACCATGGGTACACTGGTTAATTGTGACCGTAGGTTGCAGATTACTTGAAAACCTGCCAGTCCTGTCAGTCCGCCACGCCACTGTATATGGCAGTCAGTTCGTAAGGCCTCGTGACACGCTCCATATACGACCAATACAGAATTGACCTCATCAAACCCTGTACACTCAAGACACTGAGTTTCAGGATGACCGGGATGGCAGCTCTAGTCTCGAACCCAGTGACCGCGATTCAGCAGATTTAAAAGTGAAGATTATAGTTGTAGCCACCGAAGCTAATGAGGCTATAATGTGGCGAGATGGTAAAAAGCTAACCATTACTGTGACTCCTTCCACCACGGTTGGGCAGTTCCTCGACAGCGTCAACCAAGTAAGTGATATTTTTTGGTTAAAACGCAACCTTTTTGCTAAAAAGATAAAGCTTTTTATTCTATATATCATTTGTTCTACTGTTGATGTTAGTAAACCTGTGGATATGGAAACAACTGTCTTCAGAGTCTTAATGTCAAGGAGGAGTTTATCTGACTGTCAAGATATCTAGCCACCTATCAGAGTGTTTGTGGAATTTAATGGATCTTTTTCTAAAATGTTTAGGGACCCACCCGGCGATCAGCGGAAGAAACCCCGGAGGGATGACCGGGATGGCAGCTCTAGTCTCGAACCCAGTGACCGCGATTCAGCAGATTTAAAAGTGAAGATTATAGTTGTAGCCACCGAAGCTAATGAGGCTATAATGTGGCGAGATGGTAAAAAGCTAACCATTACTGTGACTCCTTCCACCACGGTTGGGCAGTTCCTCGACAGCGTCAACCAAGTAAGTGATATTTTTTGGTTAAAACGCAACCTTTTTGCTAAAAAGATAAAGCTTTTTATTCTATATATCATTTGTTCTACTATTGTTAACAGGGGTCTACTCTCCCTGTCTATCCAGCACTTTAATGAACAGTCAATACATTTTCAGGTGGGTCACCAATCAGGGGAGAGAACCATGTGTACACTGGTTAATTGTGACCGTAGGTTGCAGATTACTTGAAAACCTGCCAGTCCTGTCAGTCCGCCACGCCACTGTATATGGCAGTCAGTTCGTAAGGCCTCGTGACACGCTCCATATACGACCAATACAGAATTGACCTCATCAAACCCTGTACACTCAAGACACTGAGTTTCAGGATGACCGGGATGGCAGCTCTAGTCTCGAACCCAGTGACCGCGATTCAGCAGATTTAAAAGTGAAGATTATAGTTGTAGCCACCGAAGCTAATGAGGCTATAATGTGGCGAGATGGTAAAAAGCTAACCATTACTGTGACTCCTTCCACCACGGTTGGGCAGTTCCTCGACAGCGTCAACCAAGTAAGTGATATTTTTTGGTTAAAACGCAACCTTTTTGCTAAAAAGATAAAGCTTTTTATTCTATATATCATTTGTTCTACTGTTGATGTTAGTAAACCTGTGGATATGGAAACAACTGTCTTCAGAGTCTTAATGTCAAGGAGGAGTTTATCTGACTGTCAAGATATCTAGCCACCTATCAGAGTGTTTGTGGAATTTAATGGATCTTTTTCTAAACTGTTTAGGGACCCACCCGGCGATCAGCGGAAGAAACCCCGGAGGGATGACCGGGATGGCAGCTCTAGTCTCGAACCCAGTGACCGCGATTCAGCAGATTTAAAAGTGAAGATTATAGTTGTAGCCACCGAAGCTAATGAGGCTATAATGTGGCAAGATGGTAAAAAGCTAACCATTACTGTGACTCCTTCCACCACGGTTGGGCAGTTCCTCGACAGCGTCAACCAAGTAAGTGATATTTTTTGGTTAAAACGCAACCTTTTTGCTAAAAAGATAAAGCTTTTTATTCTGTATATCATTTGTTCTACTGTTGTTAACAGGGGTCTACTCTCCCTGTCTATCCAGCACTTTAATGAACAGTCAATACATTTTCAGGTGGGTCACCAATCAGGGGAGAGAACCATGGGTACACTGGTTAATTGTGACCGTAGGTTGCAGATTACTTGAAAACCTGCCAGTCCTGTCAGTCCGCCACGCCACTGTATATGGCAGTCAGTTCGTAAGGCCTCGTGACACGCTCCATATACGACCAATACAGAATAGACCTCATCAAACCCTGTACACTCAAGACACTGAGTTTCAGGATGACCGGGATGGCAGCTCTAGTCTCGAACCCAGTGACCGCGATTCAGCAGATTTAAAAGTGAAGATTATAGTTGTAGCCACCGAAGCTAATGAGGCTATAATGTGGCGAGATGGTAAAAAGCTAACCATTACTGTGACTCCTTCCACCACGGTTGGGCAGTTCCTCGACAGCGTCAACCAAGTAAGTGATATTTTTTGGTTAAAACGCAACCTTTTTGCTAAAAAGATAAAGCTTTTTATTCTATATATCATTTGTTCTACTGTTGATGTTAGTAAACCTGTGGATATGGAAACAACTGTCTTCAGAGTCTTAATGTCAAGGAGGAGTTTATCTGACTGTCAAGATATCTAGCCACCTATCAGAGTGTTTGTGGAATTTAATGGATCTTTTTCTAAAATGTTTAGGGACCCACCCGGCGATCAGCGGAAGAAACCCCGGAGGGATGACCGGGATGGCAGCTCTAGTCTCGAACCCAGTGACCGCGATTCAGCAGATTTAAAAGTGAAGATTATAGTTGTAGCCACCAAAGCTAATGAGGCTATAATGTGGCGAGATGGTAAAAAGCTAACCATTACTGTGACTCCTTCCACCACGGTTGGGCAGTTCCTCGACAGCGTCAACCAAGTAAGTGATATTTTTTGGTTAAAACGCAACCTTTTTGCTAAAAAGATAAAGCTTTTTATTCTATATATCATTTGTTCTACTGTTGATGTTAGTAAACCTGTGGATATGGAAACAACTGTCTTCAGAGTCTTAATGTCAAGGAGGAGTTTATCTGACTGTCAAGATATCTAGCCACCTATCAGAGTGTTTGTGGAATTTAATGGATCTTTTTCTAAACTGTTTAGGGACCCACCCGGCGATCAGCGGAAGAAACCCCGGAGGGATGACCGGGATGGCAGCTCTAGTCTCGAACCCAGTGACCGCGATTCAGCAGATTTAAAAGTGAAGATTATAGTTGTAGCCACCGAAGCTAATGAGGCTATAATGTGGCGAGATGGTAAAAAGCTAACCATTACTGTGACTCCTTCCACCACGGTTGGGCAGTTCCTCGACAGCGTCAACCAAGTAAGTGATATTTTTTGGTTAAAACGCAACCTTTTTGCTAAAAAGATAAAGCTTTTTATTCTATATATCATTTGTTCTACTGTTGTTAACAGGGGTCTACTCTCCCTGTCTATCCAGCACTTTAATGAACAGTCAATACATTTTCAGGTGGGTCACCAATCAGGGGAGAGAACCATGGGTACACTGGTTAATTGTGACCGTAGGTTGCAGATTACTTGAAAACCTGCCAGTCCTGTCAGTCCGCCACGCCACTGTATATGGCAGTCAGTTCGTAAGGCCTCGTGACACGCTCCATATACGACCAATACAGAATTGACCTCATCAAACCCTGTACACTCAAGACACTGAGTTTCAGGATGACCGGGATGGCAGCTCTAGTCTCGAACCCAGTGACCGCGATTCAGCAGATTTAAAAGTGAAGATTATAGTTGTAGCCACCGAAGCTAATGAGGCTATAATGTGGCGAGATGGTAAAAAGCTAACCATTACTGTGACTCCTTCCACCACGGTTGGGCAGTTCCTCGACAGCGTCAACCAAGTAAGTGATATTTTTTGGTTAAAACGCAACCTTTTTGCTAAAAAGATAAAGCTTTTTATTCTATATATCATTTGTTCTACTGTTGATGTTAGTAAACCTGTGGATATGGAAACAACTGTCTTCAGAGTCTTAATGTCAAGGAGGAGTTTATCTGACTGTCAAGATATCTAGCCACCTATCAGAGTGTTTGTGGAATTTAATGGATCTTTTTCTAAAATGTTTAGGGACCCACCCGGCGATCAGCGGAAGAAACCCCGGAGGGATGACCGGGATGGCAGCTCTAGTCTCGAACCCAGTGACCGCGATTCAGCAGATTTAAAAGTGAAGATTATAGTTGTAGCCACCGAAGCTAATGAGGCTATAATGTGGCGAGATGGTAAAAAGCTAACCATTACTGTGACTCCTTCCACCACGGTTGGGCAGTTCCTCGACAGCGTCAACCAAGTAAGTGATATTTTTTGGTTAAAACGCAACCTTTTTGCTAAAAAGATAAAGCTTTTTATTCTATATATCATTTGTTCTACTATTGTTAACAGGGGTCTACTCTCCCTGTCTATCCAGCACTTTAATGAACAGTCAATACATTTTCAGGTGGGTCACCAATCAGGGGAGAGAACCATGTGTACACTGGTTAATTGTGACCGTAGGTTGCAGATTACTTGAAAACCTGCCAGTCCTGTCAGTCCGCCACGCCACTGTATATGGCAGTCAGTTCGTAAGGCCTCGTGACACGCTCCATATACGACCAATACAGAATTGACCTCATCAAACCCTGTACACTCAAGACACTGAGTTTCAGGATGACCGGGATGGCAGCTCTAGTCTCGAACCCAGTGACCGCGATTCAGCAGATTTAAAAGTGAAGATTATAGTTGTAGCCACCGAAGCTAATGAGGCTATAATGTGGCGAGATGGTAAAAAGCTAACCATTACTGTGACTCCTTCCACCACGGTTGGGCAGTTCCTCGACAGCGTCAACCAAGTAAGTGATATTTTTTGGTTAAAACGCAACCTTTTTGCTAAAAAGATAAAGCTTTTTATTCTATATATCATTTGTTCTACTGTTGATGTTAGTAAACCTGTGGATATGGAAACAACTGTCTTCAGAGTCTTAATGTCAAGGAGGAGTTTATCTGACTGTCAAGATATCTAGCCACCTATCAGAGTGTTTGTGGAATTTAATGGATCTTTTTCTAAACTGTTTAGGGACCCACCCGGCGATCAGCGGAAGAAACCCCGGAGGGATGACCGGGATGGCAGCTCTAGTCTCGAACCCAGTGACCGCGATTCAGCAGATTTAAAAGTGAAGATTATAGTTGTAGCCACCGAAGCTAATGAGGCTATAATGTGGCGAGATGGTAAAAAGCTAACCATTACTGTGACTCCTTCCACCACGGTTGGGCAGTTCCTCGACAGCGTCAACCAAGTAAGTGATATTTTTTGGTTAAAACGCAACCTTTTTGCTAAAAAGATAAAGCTTTTTATTCTATATATCATTTGTTCTACTGTTGTTAACAGGGGTCTACTCTCCCTGTCTATCCAGCACTTTAATGAACAGTCAATACATTTTCAGGTGGGTCACCAATCAGGGGAGAGAACCATGGGTACACTGGTTAATTGTGACCGTAGGTTGCAGATTACTTGAAAACCTGCCAGTCCTGTCAGTCCGCCATGCCACTGTATATGGCAGTCAGTTCGTAAGGCCTCGTGACACGCTCCATATACGACCAATACAGAATTGACCTCATCAAACCCTGTACACTCAAGACACTGAGTTTCAGGATGACCGGGATGGCAGCTCTAGTCTCGAACCCAGTGACCGCGATTCAGCAGATTTAAAAGTGAAGGTTATAGTTGTAGCCACCGAAGCTATGAGGCTATAATGTGGCGAGATGGTAAAAAGCTAACCATTACTGTGACTCCTTCCACCACAGTTGGGCAGTTCCTCGACAGCGTCAACCAAGTAAGTGTTATTTTTTGGTTAAAACGCAACCTTTTTGCTAAAAAGATAAAGCTTTTTATTGTTCTACTGTTGATGTTAGTAAACCTGTGGATATGGAAACAACTGTCTTCAGAGTCTTAATGTCAAGGAGGAGTTTATCTGACTGTCAAGATATCTAGCCACCTATCAGAGTGTTTGTGGAATTTAATGGATCTTTTTCTAAACTGTTTAGGGACCCACCCGGCGATCAGCGGAAGAAACCCCGGAGGGATGACCGGGATGGCAGCTCTAGTCTCGAACCCAGTGACCGCGATTCAGCAGATTTAAAAGTGAAGATTATAGTTGTAGCCACCGAAGCTAATGAGGCTATAATGTGGCGAGATGGTAAAAAGCTAACCATTACTGTGACTCCTTCCACCACGGTTGGGCAGTTCCTCGACAGCGTCAACCAAGTAAGTGATATTTTTTGGTTAAAACGCAACCTTTTTGCTAAAAAGATAAAGCTTTTTATTCTATATATCATTTGTTCTACTGTTGTTAACAGGGGTCTACTCTCCCTGTCTATCCAGCACTTTAATGAACAGTCAATACATTTTCAGGTGGGTCACCAATCAGGGGAGAGAACCATGGGTACACTGGTTAATTGTGACCGTAGGTTGCAGATTACTTGAAAACCTGCCAGTCCTGTCAGTCCGCCACGCCACTGTATATGGCAGTCAGTTCGTAAGGCCTCGTGACACGCTCCATATACGACCAATACAGAATTGACCTCATCAAACCCTGTACACTCAAGACACTGAGTTTCAGGATGACCGGGATGGCAGCTCTAGTCTCGAACCCAGTGACCGCGATTCAGCAGATTTAAAAGTGAAGATTATAGTTGTAGCCACCGAAGCTAATGAGGCTATAATGTGGCGAGATGGTAAAAAGCTAACCATTACTGTGACTCCTTCCACCACGGTTGGGCAGTTCCTCGACAGCGTCAACCAAGTAAGTGATATTTTTTGGTTAAAACGCAACCTTTTTGCTAAAAAGATAAAGCTTTTTATTGTTCTACTGTTGATGTTAGTAAACCTGTGGATATGGAAACAACTGTCTTCAGAGTCTTAATGTCAAGGAGGAGTTTATCTGACTGTCAAGATATCTAGCCACCTATCAGAGTGTTTGTGGAATTTAATGGATCTTTTTCTAAACTGTTTAGGGACCCACCCGGCGATCAGCGGAAGAAACCCCGGAGGGATGACCGGGATGGCAGCTCTAGTCTCGAACCCAGTGACCGCGATTCAGCAGATTTAAAAGTGAAGATTATAGTTGTAGCCACCGAAGCTAATGAGGCTATAATGTGGCGAGATGGTAAAAAGCTAACCATTACTGTGACTCCTTCCACCACGGTTGGGCAGTTCCTCGACAGCGTCAACCAAGTAAGTGATATTTTTTGGTTAAAACGCAACCTTTTTGCTAAAAAGATAAAGCTTTTTATTCTATATATCATTTGTTCTACTGTTGTTAACAGGGGTCTACTCTCCCTGTCTATCCAGCACTTTAATGAACAGTCAATACATTTTCAGGTGGGTCACCAATCAGGGGAGAGAACCATGGGTACACTGGTTAATTGTGACCGTAGGTTGCAGATTACTTGAAAACCTGCCAGTCCTGTCAGTCCGCCACGCCACTGTATATGGCAGTCAGTTCGTAAGGCCTCGTGACACGCTCCATATACGACCAATACAGAATTGACCTCATCAAACCCTGTACACTCAAGACACTGAGTTTCAGGATGACCGGGATGGCAGCTCTAGTCTCGAACCCAGTGACCGCGATTCAGCAGATTTAAAAGTGAAGATTATAGTTGTAGCCACCGAAGCTAATGAGGCTATAATGTGGCGAGATGGTAAAAAGCTAACCATTACTGTGACTCCTTCCACCACGGTTGGGCAGTTCCTCGACAGCGTCAACCAAGTAAGTGATATTTTTTGGTTAAAACGCAACCTTTTTGCTAAAAAGATAAAGCTTTTTATTCTATATATCATTTGTTCTACTGTTGATGTTAGTAAACCTGTGGATATGGAAACAACTGTCTTCAGAGTCTTAATGTCAAGGAGGAGTTTATCTGACTGTCAAGATATCTAGCCACCTATCAGAGTGTTTGTGGAATTTAATGGATCTTTTTCTAAACTGTTTAGGGACCCACCCGGCGATCAGCGGAAGAAACCCCGGAGGGATGACCGGGATGGCAGCTCTAGTCTCGAACCCAGTGACCGCGATTCAGCAGATTTAAAAGTGAAGATTATAGTTGTAGCCACCGAAGCTAATGAGGCTATAATGTGGCGAGATGGTAAAAAGCTAACCATTACTGTGACTCCTTCCACCACGGTTGGGCAGTTCCTCGACAGCGTCAACCAAGTAAGTGATATTTTTTGGTTAAAACGCAACCTTTTTGCTAAAAAGATAAAGTTTTTTATTCTATATATCATTTGTTCTACTGTTGTTAACAGGGGTCTACTCTCCCTGTCTGGCTGGGTCTTGGCTGGGGGCTACAATGCGCAATGCTACATTTGCTAGGATAACATATGACATGACATTTTCATATCTTCCAGGCCTTGGCAAGTAAACGCCCCGGGGGGAACTATGCCATTTTGCCCGGAGTCAGCCCGGAATCATCAATCCGATTCCATCAACAGAGCGCACAATGCAGCATGGCTGACGCCAGATACAACCCCAACATCCTCCTGTCTACTGCAGCTGGTGGTCAAATAGTGCATTTTAGCGAGAAGCTGGGAAACTGAGACACTTTTACCAAGGTCTAGCAGGCTTTGTTTCAGTGAGTAGCTACGTCGTTTTGTTTATTTTCGGGGAATTCTAAGCAGTTTTAGCAGCATCTTTGCTAGGATAACATATTTTCGGGGAATTCTAAGCAGTTTTAGCAGCATCTTTGCTAGGATAACATATGACATGACATTTTCATATCTTCCAGGCCTTGGCAAGTAAACGCCCCGGGGGGAACTATACCATTTTGCCCGGAGTCAGCCCGGAATCATCAATCCGATTCCATCAACAGAGCGCACAATGCAGCATGGCTGACGCCAGATACAACCCCAACATCCTCCTGTCTACTGCAGCTGGTGGTCAAATAGTGCATTTTAGCGAGAAGCTGGGAAACTGAGACACTTTTACCAAGGTCTAGCAGGCTTTGTTTCAGTGAGTAGCTACGTCGTTTTGTTTATTTTCGGGGAATTCTAAGCAGTTTTAGCAGCATCTTTGCTAGGATAACATATGACATGACATTTTCATATCTTCCAGGCCTTGGCAAGTAAACGCCCCGGGGGGAACTATACTTTTTTGCCCGTTGTCAGCCCGGAATCATCAATCCGATTCCATCAACAGAGAGCACAATGCAGCATGGCTGACGCCAGATACAACCCCAACATCCTCCTGTCTACTGCAGCTGGTGGTCATCTCCGCACTGGACAAAAAGTGACCGTTACCCAGTGGTTGGAGGTTAGTCACAGCTTTTAACACTTTTTTAATGATTCTGTGCATGATTCCTTCCCCTTCAAAGAAAAACATACAGCCATATGTCAAATCGACTGGCTTCATCGGGAATCGTGTGCTTGCTCATCCATTCCAAGCATTAGTTTTGCATGAAAAACACTCCTTGGGGTAAATTTGGCCATAGCCACTTACCCAAATGTCCCCAAAATGTGCTGACATCACATTTGTGATGACAGCTATGGCCGTTTTTAGCCCAAGTAGTGTTTTTCTTGCAAAACTAATGGATTCAGAATCATGAAAAACCCCTAGTTTGACACGTCACATGCTACTTAAAGCATACTGAAATTTAGAAAATATTGCCTAATAATAAGGCATGACAATGGTGGCATCTAAGGCAAATTAAGGCTATTTGCAGTGAGCAGATTAGGGTAGATCTTTTATCCTGGCTAGTAGACCTAATGTCCTGTCAGAAACAGTTAAGAAACAAAATAATCCAATGTTGTCCAACCTCTGCCATTTACGTGGCCATTGCACTCCGAAAAATAGTAGATGCAGATCTACACGCTCACAACGTGTTGAGGATGCCACGCATTCTGAGCTTGTAGATTTAAGCAATAAGCCACGAGAGGTCTCAGGTTACCGGGTATTTTAAGCTGGGGCCTAGAGTGCCTTATTGCTTTTCTAAAATTTAAGCACCACTTTATGCAAAGGAACCATCAAAACATTCATGTCTATGCCTCGGACAGGCACCTTGTCACCCGTGTCAGAAACATGGTTTAACGGAAGAACACCAGCTTGCATAAATGAATCAAAAGCCCCCGTATCCCTTAGAATAGTTACAGGTACTTCTTTTCCCCCTTGCACCAAAGACACAGACCCCTGCCTGACAAATGGATGGTAAGATCTCAGTGCTGCAAACTCTGTATCCTTATTTGGACCGAAATGAGGTGAAACACAAATGGACACCAGATGAACTGGAGCGGCAACGCCAGCCCCTTTTGGTTGCGAATGACCTGCGCTCAAAGTTTCAGTCCTGGGGTTTAACCTGAAACACTCAGATTTCCAGTGGCCACGTCTATGACAGTAATTGCAAACCTTGTCTTCCTCATGCATATTACCGTTAGTGTCATTTTCAACAGGGCGAGGTTTATCAGAACGGCCATGAGACTCGCTACCGCCAGCCATACACTCTCCACGGTCACGGTGCGTCAGGACATAATCATCAGCGAGTGCTGCCGCAGCCGATGCGCTGCGCGCCTTCTGCTCACTGATATACGTCGCCACTCGAGCAGGAACAGAATTCTTAAACTGCTCCAAAATCATCAAATCACATAGCTCATCAAAATCAGTTACCTCCGAGGCGTTACACCAGCGGGTAAAACTGGTCGTCAAATCACGTGCAAATTCCAAATGACTCTGCTTGTCATGTTTTTTCCAAAACCTAAAACGCTGTCTATACGCCTCGGGCACGAGCTCGTAAGACTTTAGCACCGCGGCCTTAACGCGAGAATAATCTTGGCTATCAGAACCTCTTGCGCCCTGCCTGTGAAGACACAATGCAACATCTACGCACGTCGGCCACACGCTCAAACATGGCAAAAAATGCCTCAGGATCACGTTCAGAAAACTTTGGCACCAGACGTAGATTTCCACTAATATCAAAACCCCCTGCGGACTCTGCAGGTTCTGTAGTAGATACTTGTGCAGCAACTGAAATCTTACCGTCCCTTATCAAGTCCAGCCTGTTCTGCTCTACTTGACATTTCATTTTTTCAATTGCATATTGCGTCTCAGCGGCGTCAGCCATCATTTTAGCCTGCAACATCATTAACTCTTTTTGTTGTTCGAAAGTTAAACCTGTCCCTGACATCATTACTGTAGGCACCGCCGATGCAGCGTTTAACGGAGGAGACACCTTCTCTGGCTCTGCAAACTCCTTCTCTTCAAACAAATGGTGCCTCAACACCCCTTGTACGGATTCCTTTGTCTTCTTGTCGTTTGAATCAAGTTTAATTTTATAATGGTCTGCTATTTTAATTAGTTGGTATTTGGTGCATTGCATTAACAGCTCTTCAGAAGGACAAGCCACAAATGCCTCTAGCGTAACCATCCTGGCTATGTGCGCTCAGACAGTCCCCCAGCTGGTTAAAACACAAAACAAATTACAAGTGCCCCTCTAGACTATTTAATCCCCAAGCTAACTCCACCCGTCTTCATGCCGGTTTGCGGAAGGTATTTATGCACTGAAGGCCATCGCAAAGGCCTAGCTGATACCGAGAGGCAGGGAGGGCAACCAGAAACTGGCGACCCGCATGCACCTCTCAGCTGTGCCCCCGAGACGACCGTGCGTACGCACAGCCGCTACAGCCGCACCTTGCACCTAAACCACCCCCCGGCCTAGACCCAGCGAGCTATTTTCTATCCCCAGAAGCTAAACGCACCTAACAGGGACACTCATAACCATACAAAAGACAAAACCAGCCCGGCAAACTTATTTTTTTTTAAACTTTAGCAGCACAAATTCCAGGAAAAAACCTCCCCACTAGCACAAAACTTAATCAAATTCTAATTGCAAAATAACCAAATGTCTTTAACAAATTCAAATAATCAAACAAATCAACTGCATCTCCCAAAGTCCGAGCACACAAGCGTGTACGCTGAAGTAAACATCGCTTTGTACTCACCGGACTGTAGTGTTGACCACATGGACAAGGAAACCCCCGGAATGGTTCCCAAATGATGTCACTCAATTCATAAAACCACGGTGCAGACAAGCCATTAATCAAGGCTAATTTGCCAATTGACTACCGCGGCGCAGAACAAAAGAGGCAGAAGGGCGAGTCACTTGACTCTCCAAACTTACTGCACAACTATTCAAAATTCAAGCGGACAGAGCCCCCATTTTGTTATGTACCTGGCCTAGGGGGTGCCAAGATACACAACAAAAAACAGGGGAGACGCAGTTTACCAAAGAAATAGAATTTATTAATTAAATCAGTAATCAAAGTAATAAGTAATCAAACAATAAATCAGGAATAAACAGATGAAGTGTGGAGGTCAGTATTCAGTGGTGTAGTGCGTGTATGCATGAGTGAAATGTAGGTGGGTGCGTGTTGTATGTATTAACAGAAATGTTGAAAAGTGTGCATGGTGGAGAAGGTGCAGGAGGCAAATGAAAATAACAGAACTGGGGAAGGACTGGGGAAGCAGGCATTTATAGGGCGTCGACACCCGGGCCCAGGTGCGAGCCACTTAGGCTGATCATCATGAGTAGCTCTGCTCCCCAATCCTATTGGATAAAAAGAACAGAGGTTACTATAGGGTAAACCCAACATATACCAAAACCAGACAACCTAAGAGTAATATATATACACACATCATAATATAGGGAACCGTCACAATGACATTTTCATATCTTCCAGGCCTTGGCAAGTAAACGCCCCAGGGGGAACTATGCCATTTTGCCCGGAGTCAGCCCGGAATCATCAATCCGATTCCATCAACAGAGAGCACAATGCAGCATGGCTGACGCCAGATACAACCCCAACATCCTCCTGTCTACTGCAGCTGGTGGTCATCTCCGCACTGGACAAAAAGTGACCGTTACCCAGTGGTTGGAGGTTAGTCACAGCTTTTAACACTTTTTTAAAGATTCTGTGCATGATTCCTTCCCCTTCAAAGAAAAACATACAGCCATATTTCAAATCGACTGGCTTCATCGGGAATCGTGTGCTTGCTCATCCATTCCAAGCATTAGTTTTGCATGAAAAACACTCCTTGGGGTAAATTTGGCCATAGCCACTTACCCAAATGTCCCCAAAATGTGCTGACATCACATTTGTGATGACGGCTATGGCCGTTTTTAGCCCAAGTAGTGTTTTTCTTGCAAAACTAATGGATTCAGAATCATGAAAAACCCCTTGTTTGACACATCACATGCTACTTAAAGCATAATGAAATTTAGAAAATATTGCCTAATAATAAGGCATGACAATGGTGGCATCTAAGGCAAATTTAGGCTATTTGCAGTGAGCAGATTAGGGTAGATATTTTATCCTGGCTAGTAGACCTAATGTCCTGTCAGAAACAGTTGAGAAACAAAATAATCCAATGTTGTCCAACCTCTGCCATTTACGTGGCCATTGCACTCCGAAAAATAGTAGATGCAGATCTACAAGCTCACAACGTGTTGAGGATGCCACGCATTCTGAGCTTGTAGATTTAAGCAATAAGCCACGAGAGGTCTCAGGTTACCGGGTATTTTAAGCTGGGGCCTCGAGTGCCTTATTGCTTTTCTAAAACGGTTGCAAACATATAGCAATATTGTGCTGAATGCAATTGTGTTGTATGCAATTATAGTGTCAATTGATTACCACCTTGCAGTAGCCTTGGCAGGCATATACCAGCTGTACCCATTTCATGATTATGGCATATAAATGACTGAAGCCTAAGGCCCTCATTTATCAATCAAGTGTAAAATCTGCCCCAAATTCGAGTGTAGGATTCGTAGTACACCCACGTCGGGTCGGCATTTACAAAGTGATCGCAGACAGCTGTTTCTTCCTTAATTTCGTTCTGACGTTAATAAATGTGACGGCTGAAATCTATCTGGCACGCCCTATGAAATCAAGCCTCGCCCTCGTTTTTGCGACATGAACAACTGCCATACGACCTGGAAACCATGGTTACAGGAAGAAAAAAAAGGTTCCCTCGCTGCCCCCTCTCTCATACACAGACGCACGCACACGCAACTAAGGCAACTTGCAACTTGTTGTATCTTAAATAAATAAACCTGCATGAATTAAATAAAGCTGTATAACGGCCTACCCTGTCTGTTTCTCCTCTCGCTTCGCTTCTCTTGCTGCCTGCCTCACCCCCCCCGCACGCACGCACGCACATATCGCAATTTGCAAGCAACTGTCACTGTGTGTTGTTAGTTGTATATTAAATTATTAAAGTCTTTTTAATTTAATATACAACAAGATATATTAGTGAACGAAAACCTGAACCTGTGAACCATGAATTAAATAACAAATAGGCACACACCGCTGCTGTTTTGCATAGGTGCTCCTCCTGTCCTGTCTGTCTGTCTCTCTCTATCACTGTGGTCCGTCCGTGACCGTGACCAACTGACCATGCACCGCACGTTCGACAGTATTTAGATTGCCTCGCAGTCGCTGCAGTGGCTGGGCACTGGTGGTGGTGGGCTGGCTGGGTAGCCTACCTATCTCCGATGCTGTTCCCACTTGCGCTGGCACGGTACATTTGGCATTCGAGCGACGTCAGGTTTATTAAACGAGGAGGAGATTGCACATACAGTAACTCCAGAAAGACATTGGCCTGCTGTAGATTAGGCTACAGTAGGCTACCCACGTTGGGACTCTCCGCAGCTGCACTAGCCTATAGTAGCCTACTCTCCAACGTCCCGTCATGGAAATATTTCAGCACAGACAGCCCAAATCCTCGCATGTATGCGCTCATGCAAAACACTGTTTAAATGGCTTGCAACATTGGCAAAACATTGTTTTTAATTGCGCGATTTTAATTACTTGTAAAGTTGGAAATCTCCTAATTTCATATGACACAAAGACACATCTTATATGTATTTAGCCCATATATACCTATACAGTTTTATATAAACATTTTAGGAGTGAATACATATGTTTAGATGCCTGTGACAGCCTCTCAGCTGGTCAAACAATGCTGCTCCGCTGTTCTACGACAGAAAAACAGGTGAGGACAAAGCGTACGACAGCTCCCGACCAGACGTGGTTTTTGTCTTGGCTCAAGTTCAAAATCAAACGTTGGCGCAAATGGTAAATGCCGAAAATTGCGGTAATTTCGGCGTACACCCATATTTTGGCGTACGCACGGTTGATAAATGAGGACCTAAGAGAGCACAAGTGTCTGTGTGAGTTCATGACATGGTGTCAGAAGAAAGTTAAACACAGTGTTAAAACTAGCAGAGTGACATACTCATTGTCGAGTGCGGTTTAACATGGCAAAGTTCCCTCCACCTGAGAGTTATCACTTCGACAAACCGTCCGAAGTCTATTCTCAAAGCTGGGAAGGGTCTCAGCTTCTAAGTAATGTACTGGACAGAGTCATTCTTTCTACTGCTACATTTCCAGGTTGCGCCTGCGCCGATCCAGCATTTTATTCCATGTAAAAAATAGTGCATTTCAGCGAGAAGCTGGGAAACTGAGACACTTTTACCAAGGTCTAGCAGGCTTTGTTTCAGTGAGTAGCTACGTCGTTTTGTTTATTTTCGGGGAATTCTAAGCAGTTTTAGCAGCATCTTTGCTAGAATAACATATGACATGACATTTTCATATCTTCCAGGCCTTGGCAAGTAAACGCCCCGGGGGGAACTATGCCATTTTGCCCGGAGTCAGCCCGGAATCATCAATCCGATTCCATCAACAGAGCGCACAATGCAGCATGGCTGACGCCAGATACAACCCCAACATCCTCCTGTCTACTGCAGCTGGTGGTCATCTCCGCACTGGACAAAAAGTGCCTTGCACTGCTGAACTACAGGGCGACTCCTATAGCAGCCACAGGCTGTAGCCCCTCACAGCTCCTCATGGGACGCCAACTTCGAACGTCACTCCCGACGCTGGAGAAGAATCTTGTCCCAAAGTGGCCTGATCTGAAGGCTGTGGCTCAACAGGACGCCCAAGTGAAGGATGCCTACCGATTCTTCTATAACCGTCGGCATGGAACAAGGACCTTACCACCACTACGCACAGGTGACCCTGTGCTGGTGAGGACGACGGATAAAGAGAAAAGTTGGAAAACTACAGGAACCGTGAGACAAGAGGCAAGGACAACCCAGATCATACATCATAGCAACTGAGCAGGGTGAATACCGGAGGAACAGAAGACACCTCCAAGCAACACCAACCCAACAAGAGCATGATGTTGAAACTGAGTGCCCAGCTCAGGCCCCTCCTGAGTTGGACCCACCAGCAAGCCCAGCTGCGCGGGTGCCAGATACACCTGCATCGCCAGCAGCGACATCACCCAAGATGTCAACCCGCTATGGACGCACCATAGTGAAACCAGTCAGATACAGATAGACTGTGAACATTGAACGAAAAAGGGAAAAAAGAGACTGACCATTCTATGACAAGTTGAACTGTTTGATTTGATTTGATTGAAAGTAACATGCATAATGTTTATTGCAATATTTTGGTTTGATTGTTGAAAGAAGAAAAAAAGGAAAATGCTTATTTCTTGCTGCTTGACATATAACAGTCTAGTGTGTGCATTCTGGTTAACCTGCGTTTTTGTTTTGAGTAGAGCAACTTTATTTTCAGAAAAAAAGAAAGTTACTCCATAAGGAGGGAGATGTGCTGAATGCAATTGTGTTGTATGCAATTATAGTGTCAATTGATTACCACCTTGCAGTAGCCTTGGCAGGTATATACCAGCTGTACCCATTTCATGATTATGGCATATAAATGACTGAAGCCTAAGAGAGCACAAGTGTCTGTGAGTTCATGACAAATATTAACCTAATAAAACTATTAAATTCACAAAAGTAGCTACGCTTTACGCCACCAGAGCTAGCCACATCACTTCCTTGTTTTGCTCAAGGAAGCTCTGAGAAGGAAGGGAAGTGGTCACGTGACTGGGCTGCGCTATGACACTTTCATGGGCACTTTCATGGGAGCCAAACTACCCGGAAGTTTGGCAGAATGCACTGGAGTCAATGAGAGCTCAGTGACCAGCTCATGAACAAACATTATTTATGAACAATTGTGACCTTTTGTAATCACTTCTGGAAATTAACAGAAGACATGTAACACATTATTGTCTGCTGTGTTGTTATTCGATGTGTGCTTAGACGCCTGCACGGCATGGGCTTGTAAGGCAATCAAGTGCTCCCCTTCCCCAGTACAGCTACAGAGCTGCTACAGAGCTGGGAATGATATAAAGTGATTGAAGGTGTGGGTTATAGGTGAAATTTACAACGGTCACATGACTGTAACCAGCCAATCAGAATCAAGTATTGGGACTAACCGTTTTAGGATGGCTAATTTTGCATGGAGAGAGAGAGAGATGCCGTGTCCTTCTGCCGACTGGCCATGACCACCGTCTACTGGCCATGACCACCGTCCATGGCTGAGGGAAGTAGGGGTGCTGGGGGGGCTGGAGCACCCCCTCCCCCCAGGCACAGCCCCCCCTCGGACGGGAGGGGGAAAATAATAATAATTTTAATAAATATGCTGTATCACAGTATCAGCACCTTATCCTGGTTAATTGCCTGTGTCAGTTTTCTCATGCGTGTGGAGAGGGAAAGTAAAAGCCACTTTTCTGCGTGAAATTGCGCGAAAATGCGCGTGCACGAGGCGCGTGCACGCGCATTTTGCGGCGCGCGATAACGCGCGCGCACCCCCTACTGAACGTTCAGCACCTGCTAGTGTAAACATCTTCCCGCGGCCCTGCCACCGTCTACTGGCCATGACCACCGTCTACTGGCCATGACCACCGTCTACTGGCCACGACCACCGTCTACTGGCCATGACCACCGTCTACTGGCCATGACCACAGTCTACTGGCCATGACCACCGTCTACTGGCCATGACCACCGTCTACTTTCCTATTACTACTTATTCCTGAACACGTGCGTCTTTGGCCAACCAACTACACTTTGGTGCGATTGCATTAACAATCTACTTTGACCTGAATTCTCAACAGGATTCGTTTTAAATCGTGTCGCCAAGCAACGCCTTGTTAGCTTGTGGCTCTGTTTTTTTGACATGCGCAGTTACACACAAATGGGAGTTACCAAGTCCAGTCGCCATACAGGGTAAACTTTGTATAGATAGGACTAGGAGCAGGGGTTGACACCAAGGTCTCAGAGGCACTTGACCATCGGGGAAGTAATACATGTCATGTTCTACTTGCCCAAAGGACATGCCCACTTGCCCGAAAAGTAAATTGTCCATTCAAATTAAATGATAGGTAGGGCCTACATTTTGAATTACTGTTTGTTTTACTTTCTGGGGCTGTGCGATAAAGAATGTCATACCTATTTTGTATGTCAAATACCTAGTACATTTCTATGAATATGACTATGGGTTCACACTTGTTATTTCATATATTTAAGTGTAGCAACTTTGAAAACAGCACATTATAGGTACACAGTGCTCTTATTTTACATTCCACAGTCCAGAAGACAGTACTCTGGCCACGTTCAGGTGTTTAGACAGATATCTCGTGTTGTGTTTATAGACGGTTGCGTCCCCTCTCAAACGAGCACTTTCCCGGTCAGGCAACCTGAAAGCAAACTCCAACTGCCCCGAAGTTTTATTTACCAGGGACAGGTGGGTAACACTTAAGGTGGCCTTACACTAGCCGATTTTTTTCAATCTGAAATCTGATAGCACCACACACTACAGGATAATCGGAGCGGGGCAGAGCAAATATCAAACATTATTGATGTTGATCGCGCTTTGAGCAGTCGGGCACCCCCCGAGCGTCAAAAATGCCCGATTATCGGCTAGTGTAAGGCCACCTTTAGTGTCAACGCCTGTAGGAGAGTAAAACACTATGAAAAACACAAAAATCAAAACATTTTTAAATACAAAATGCAACAAATTAAAGTTGTACAACCCCCCCAAGGCCATTTTTTTTATTGCAATGGGTAATTAAATCACTTCTGTAACATGAAAACCTCTTTGAATCAGGAGCTGGAAGGGCTTGACAAACGAAGAGCAACCCATGGTCCCCGTGAAGATACTACAACGAAAAGGGAGAGGATGGCACGGTACAACCGGTATTCGGGGGATAGGTATTGATTATCCGACTACATAAAGATTCACTGTTTTTGAATAATTTAATTTGATTTTAAATATTTATTTTGTGAGATTGTGAAAGAAATGTGTTTAGGATGTTGGCCAGCTATGTTATGGACATTTTCTATTTTAAAATAGTGCCCATGTGCCCTACAATAGCGTTGCTGCTGGAGGTGTGATGAATGGCAACACAGCACTCCGTGAAGTGCTGAAGACCGCACTCATCCATGATGGTCTGGCTCGCGGCATCCGTGAGGCAGCCAAGGCTCTGGACAAGTATGTTAACTGCCCTTTTACGTCATTATTGCTGTTTGTTTGTTTTTTACGGGTTTTTACAATGATACTGATGATATTTAGGCTCCCTCTACTGAAAGCACAGTGAGGACAAATGCCTTTGTTACCCAATTTCTGTCTGAGATGTGTCATGTTCCATGTGTTGTCTGGGGAGACCTGAGCTTGATCCTTGTTAATGTAGCTAATTCCTGTCCTTATTTTAATTTTTTTAGGGGCCAGGCCCATCTCTGCGTCCTTGCGGACAACTGTGACGACCCCAAGTACGTCAAGCTGGTGGAGGCCCTCTGTGCCGAGCATAACATCGACCTGATCAATGTAATGATAAAGCTCTGTCCAGATGAAATTGGTATTACAAGACCACGTCTGTAATGCGACATACCAAAGCCTACACAGGTTGTGCAGTCGACGCGCTGTGATTGACAGCCTAAACATAACCCTAACCTCAGTAAAACTACCTAAACCTAACCTCAGTAAAACTATACCTAAACCTTAACCTCAGTAAACTTAACTTGCCCAGGGGCGTGGTTATAAGCACAACCCATGTAGAAATTGGTATCTAGTGTCTGTATTGTTTTACTGTGGTGTATCGGATGAGTAACCACGTGGTGTAATGGCGTACCATGGCAGTGACTGTCTAAACATTGTTTGCGCTATTACCAGGACCATGCACATACAGGAAAAGAACGCTTGGAAAGATGCAACTGGCAACGGCTTTAGACCCAGTTCAAGATATAAAGACCGACAAACTCAGCTCGGTTAAAGCTGACTCTACTGCAATCATACATGGGCTCGTTAACCCTGCCTATAAACAAATGGACTTTAAATGCACTATCCGGAATATATGGCTTCATAAGAGCCAGGATGTGCACATCTTTGTTCATCTCGTGTGTGCCTGCATGTGTGGGATCCGCACGTAATTCCGACTGAGCATTAGTCCGACATGCGCTGCTCCCGTGCTTGCGGTTATGGTTGGGTTAGGGTTTGAGGTAGGCCGTTCACTTGACTTATAATATCACTTCAGAACAGAAGTGGGCCAGTGAAGGCATTCATTTAAATGATGGTGCCACCGGAACAGTGGGACCCTGAGCAACACTACCCACCACTTTTATATGCATTCATTTAGATTTTACATTTGATTTTATATGTACGTCGTCTGCAAATGAGGGGCAACTTTCTTTCCCTTTTACAGTAAGCTAATATGTCTACACAAATTGCTACATAACCTGCATATCCTCATTTTGGGGCTACACAAGGTGAAGGGTAATTTTTAGGTTTGATGTAGCATGCATGTTAAAATAATGTATACTCAGGCGCCCGCTGGCCGAGTGGTCCAGGTGCATGCCACCACATAGGCTCTGGCCTGACAGTGTGTTGCGTGTTCGAGTCCCGTTCATGACGACCTTTGCTTCATGTCTCTCCCTCTTGTCTATCTTCACTTGAAACTATCAATAAAGACAAAAGCATACAGTAAAAACACAGTAGGAAGGGACCAAACTGATGTCAAGTAAAGGCTGTGTTGCTGTATCAGTGATGACAATTTGGCTCCTTCTACTGACTACCATGAGGATATCTGCCATCCGTTACCACATGTGTGTCTGAGATGCATGCAGCTTCAGTTAACTTGGCTACAGAGTAAAGGTCCTGAAAATGGCATTTATTTGACCTTCAGTTGTCTTTTCTTCTGTTCAGGTTGATGACAACAAGAAGCTCGGTGAATGGGTTGGTCTGTGCAAGATCGACCGTGATGGGTACCCCCGCAAGGTGGTTGGCTGCAGTTGTGTCGTGATCAAGGTAAATGGATGCTCTAGGTGTGAACTGAACATCTGTGCCATGCATCCTTCTGAAATAATTGCTGTACTTACTGACTGGATATGAGTCAGTCATTTACCCAGTGGTCCAGTAGTGTCTTGGTCTAATCTTGTCATTTGTTTTGTCTTACAAGTTGGTCATGTTCTTCACCACTTGACTGTTCTAATAATGACTTGTTTTCTCTAGGATTATGGCAAGGAGTCTCAAGCCAAGGACTTGATTGAAGAATTCGTCGAGTACCAAAAGAAATGAGGTGTCAATAAAGATGTGGGAGTAAAGCTACTGTCTCAAGTGTTATTTATCGTCATATTTACTAATGCATTTTGTGCTGGTCAACTCCAGTATGGGGCTGGTTTAAATGCATTTTATAACCTGTCAAGGTATTGGATATCTGACATGATGCAAGACTATGGGGAAATATCTTTATTAAGAGTGTTATTACTCTGCATCCTATAATAAAATAGGCCTATTGGTACTTTGGCTACCAGAGTGTGGCCACCTATGTCCAGATAAACGTAAGGGACTTGATTTTTTTACTAGAGAGGTAAGATATTTGATGCTAGATATTTCAGTTCAAAGGAGCTTTATTGGCATGCATTTTCATGTGTCAAGATATAACAGTAAAGAAAACTTAAATGGGGAAAGTATATACAGTTGGAGGGGGTACAGCATTTTGTAAATTGTCACATGTCATGGTCTTTTTTTTTCTTTTTTAGTCACTTTCATGGCAATTTCTTCAAGAATATTTAAATGCCATACAAAACCTCAGATTTAAGATGTGTTTAAAGGTCGCAGTTCTTAATGGAAATTAGTATTGCGTTCATATGTCCACTTAAAGTAAACAGCCTTATGACTCCTGGTCTGGGGTACACTTCAACATAGCATTATTTTATCAACTGTGTTGATTACAAATATGAAATGCACACATACTGTATATATCATGCAGTAGGACATAAAATAGCTTCTCACTTCCCTGTCCTGCCAGCTGCATGTTGAATATTTGGTCTGTATTTATAGATCCTATCTAATACCTTAGCAACTCTTTTGTGAACTTATTTTATTGGTTGTAAAGAAACGTCTTGAACAAATTAATACAATTCTAGAGAAGTGAGTCCAACTAAGGTGCTATGGTTTTCACATGACGTGTGGGTTTATACTGCCATCTAGTGATGATTCATTACTTTATTCTATTGAATCAAGCCATTCCAGTCTTCAGAGTTGCTCATTTTTTATTTGAATAACAGTTTGAGACTATGAAGGAAAGATTATGAAGCTGTTATGGAGACCATACCAGGGGTGCCCACACTTTTTTGACATGAGAGCTACTTTCAAAAGGACTAGCTGAGCTAGTCTAGCTCAACAAGAACTACCCGCTGAAAGAAAGATACCAGTGTTGAAAATAGTTTATGTATGTACCTGAGGGGGATTTGGAATAGCGGAGCTGGTGTATAAGACCACTTGGAATGGGAAATAGAGTGGGAGAAATGGAATGGGTAGGCATATAAATTTTTCTGTATTTAATTTGTAATGCTACTGAAGTTTTTGTGCACAGAAACTCTTAAACAAAATATTGCATTGTGGTTTGAGCTGACAGGCCCTTTTGATGTCAGTCAAGTCACTTTAATTCAAGTGGCAGATGCAAAAGAGTTCTGCATCTGCATGGTGTGAGAGCAGATTTGGAGCTGATTGTACTAACCAGAAGAACCAGATTCACATAATGGCACCACCAACACTAAAGATGATCTGACCGACTACTTTGAGGAGCTGATGTGATAGGAGAGCCCTTCACTTCACCTGTGCTGTTCTCTTCTCTATAGTTAGGAAAAGTTAGCCAAATGTGTGGCAAATTTGCAAAAACAATGCTTTACCTTCACAAATGTGTTCATAAAAGTATCTTGTCTACTATCACCTCAATTTGTTCCAACCCAACTAACTCCCTTGGAAAACTTTGTGACAGCTGCTGAAAGTTGGGGTAACCTATGCAAGGTAACATTTTAAAATTTTCGTTATGGTTTCAGGGCCTAAAGTTCTCAGTCCTGGGGACGGATTTCATAGGGGTCATTTAATGAGATCAGTGCAGATTTGCAAAAAATCATTTTAATTGGGATTTTTTTTTGCTTTAAGCCCTGAGCTTTAAGTAGCATGTGACGTGTCAAACTAGGGGGGTTTTCCCATTTGGCCGAAATTTAGCCCAAGGACAGGAAAAGGAAATTGTAATACATAATATTTATCATCATGGGATCATCATTATAAAATCATCATATATAAAATGGTTAAACAGAATTGTAGACACGAATGAAAATACACATTAAACTTGTTTATTTAAACGCACAAGCCATGTAATAATTGCTTTTAAGGCTAGGCTGTTTGAGATACCAAAACATTATCTCTGGGGGGTGCTACAAATGTCCTGTTACATCCTGTAAGTTCACTTAAGAAATAAAACTAGTTGTCACTCCCTTCACAGACGAGACAGGTTGCTTTCTTTACTGGTGGTTTATTAGACCAACGTCAAACTGGTGACACACAAAATAATAAAGACAACTATACACAATACAAACGTGATATGGGAAATGTGTTACAGGGTGCTCTAGCTAGGCTACGGCCCCACCCTGTGGTCCCCGGATGTTACTGCCTCTGTAGCCTTATACCTGGCTGAGTCACATGAAGCTGTTGTTGTCGTTGCAATGCTGTTATGTACGCTACCGGCTTTCAGACAATAAAAGGCACTGAGCACAGCATATCTCTCTTTTCTTTCTTCCAGGAAATAAAACGTCTGGGTTTCCGAGGCTATATCTCTCCTGACTATCTCTTATACACATGAGTACCAACAGTCATTAAGACATGCACATCCCTTGACTCCTTCAAAACCGCTCTCAAAGGGCAGTGGCACCTACGGATGGCTGCAATTCGAAACTGGCCCCCGTAAAATCTGGATCCCCCCCCACCACCCCCCCCCCCCCCCCCCTTTTCCCCCTCACTGTATATGTTTCTTTTCCCTTTTTACCTCCATTATGATGAATTCCTGTACTGTTCTTTGTCTATATAGAAGTGTCTATTTGTACGTCTCTTAATGTTTTGATGAATTGAACATGGTGGACCCTGTTGTAAACAAGTGTAATGCTTAATTGGGTCGTCCACTCACAGTGAACAGCCTTTGTATTGAGTTTGTGCTTGAAATGTACTGTAATTCTGCAAACTGTTAATAAAATTTTCAATCAATCAATCAGTCATTCCACGAAACCGGTACGATTTGCAGTCCCTCTTACCTTTTAAGGTGTATTTTATCGATTGAGTCACCAAAATGTATTTTTAAAAGCTTTTTTAATCAATTTAAATGTTCCCTTTAATATTGTGTAAAAATTACATGGACTTTATCTTCATATCAGAAATTATCTTGTTTTCTTTCAGTAAACACCCCCTATTTTGTCCATTTTTTCATGTCCCCAATGGCCTTCGATGAAAGTGGACTTGAGATATGACTATTACAAATTTACAAAAATCCATAAATTATGCCATTCACATATAAATCTATCAGTACTTTATTGCTGGTCATGTTTAGTTTTTGAATAAATAGATGATTAATCATTAAAATAGCATTATATAGCTCTGTCCCCCAATCGCACTCAACCCCGTTACACAAGCCATTCTCCCCTCCATAACAATAATTAACTGGCCCTTTAGTGACATCACGAACCGGAAGTGGCATTCTACAAGTCTTCTGAATAACATGCTACAGAAAGAGGCAATCTCACACCTTATTTTACAATGTTTTAGAGTAATTTATACTCTCACATGTGGCCGTAAAGCATAACAGCTCAACTCCATTACATGGAATAAAGATAGAAAACAATTATTTGTGAAATTTATGTTTGTTATTATCAACAATATATCTGATTTTTTTATCCAATGCATGCCATGTTGTCTCCTCTTAATCACCAAAGGTAGTGTAGTGGCCATCTTCAGTAAAAAACACAACCCTGTGTACAACGGGGTTGTCACAACCCCGTTATAATGTTAAACCCCGTTATCATAATATCCCATATAAAAATACATAAAAAGTCCAAATCGTACCGGTTTCGTGGAATGACTCACATACTTGCAACAAAATGTGCTTGACAAATGAATGTACCTTGCTGGCTGCATAGCGATGTATAAGGGAATGAAGTTCATAGAATGCCCAAAACGATCAATAAACTGTCGAACTGAAACAAAAGGTAAATCGATCAATTAAACTCATAAACAAATATAATATGGAACTTATATAATGTAGACTGAGAACTCAAAATGTTGACACAAAACAATTAAACAAACCTTTTAAGCGACATGTTCCCAAACAATAATAACTAGAAAAAGTGCCCTTCTGGGCACAGGTCTCCACCAGGAGGATAGGAGTGTGTGTGTGATGTTTGGCAAAATGTTTAGGAGCAATATAAACGTGTGTGTGTGTGTGTGTGACGCGGCTTGGCCTGTTGCTGATTTGAAAACTGTCAAGTGGCATTTCTTCCAAGGCCTAGTGGGAATATGCATGCACAGTTTCACCACAATCGGACGCTGCGTTGAGTAGTTGTGGCAATTTGTACAAAACGGGTACAAAGTGGGCTACTCCTGAAAAGTTTAGAAGCCAATCGTAACCAATGAGGGTGGATTATGAGAAATCAAACAAACCCGTCTTGATCACATGACTATGGAGAGCATGTGTACCGATTTGCGTGAAATTTGGATAAAATCTGAAGGAGTAATATTAGAAAATGTGTTTTACATATGTCGGCCTCCTGGTGGCGCTATAAAGAGCAGATGTGAAAAATTCCAGGCAAAGGTTTTTCCTTGGCCTCTAGGGAGTTGGCATACAAAGTTATCCACAGATCCGTGCAGTTAGAGGTAAAAACTCTTTTCGGCCAGTTATAGCGCCACCATGAGGCTGAGTTGAAAATGTTCATGTGGCATTTCTTCCTCGGCCTAGTGGGAATGTGCGTGCACAATTTCACGGAAATCACACGGTGTTCATGATTTGCAGCATTTTGTTTGAAACTGAGCACTCTTGCGAACTTTGGAAGCCAATCTTAGCCAATCAGGATGGAGTCTGAGAAATCTGAAAGACCCGTTTCGTTGAATGGCTCTAGAGAGACTGTGTACCAATGTGCGTGATGTTTGGACAAAATCTGTAGGTGTACTGTCCAAAAACATGTTTTGCACAAAGCAGCCTCCTGGTGGCACTATAACAGGCCGTTCTGGAAATGTTGGGGCAGAGGTTCATCGTTGGCATCCAGGGAGTTTGTGTGCAAAATTTGGCATCGACCGGGTTAACGGTGCCGGAGATTAGCTGTTCACAGACGGAAGGACGGACGGACGGACAGACGGACGGACGGACGGACACACGGACGGACGGACGGAGTGCAAAACATACTCTCTCCCCATGCCTTCGGCCTGGTGGAGACAATGACAGAAATAACAACTAGAGCAGCAGTCATACTAGTGTTGACTAATCATTGCAAGTGTCTGTTATTTTGAAGAGGAAGTCTGTTTCAGTTATAGCCAACTGCCATGACAGTTGTGATGCCGATGCCGGCTGTAAACAAAAAGTGGTGGTGGTAGATTAAACACATGCTTTTAGCCAAAGTTCATATATTTACGATATGAAAACCTTGCATCTTTGACTTAAACAATGTACACACTTTGGAATTACATTAAACATGCTGGAACCTCCTCGGTGGCGGAATTAGGTGAGTTAAGTTATTCTAAGTTAATTAATTGTATAAGTCTCACGCTAGTATCATCAACAACAGCAGCTGCCCAAAAAAAACATTAACAGGCTATACAGGCTATACAGTACAGTAATGTTACTGCCACTGCCTGCAAGGAAATGTTTGGCCACCGTGCCATTATTATGTTTTTAAAGATTTGTTTTGGGGGCTTTTTTTATGCTTTTATTGGTAAGTCGACAGGAAATGGGGAGCATGCACACCTGAACTTCCATGCGCAGTCAAAAGAAGCTGTCTGCCGGCGTCTCTTCCGGGTTTTTAGACAGCTGGTGGATGGAAATGAAGCTCCACCCACGCGGCAGAATGCCACTGGGGCAAGCTTTTCCGGGAATCTGGCCGATGTCACTTGGGCTGCGACGCAGCGTGCTTTCAGCACTCTTCCTGCGCACTTCCGCCCCCTCTTGCACACATGGCTCCAACGAACTGCAGCGGCCAATGAGGCATCTATTTTTTTAATATCTATGGTAACAACAAGCAGCGGGAAGTGGGAAGCACAGGCGAAGGCAGGACTCCCATAGAGTTTGCATTACACCTCAGTTTCCCAGAAGCCCTAGCAAGCCAGTGTGACTGTTTTTTTCCGGTCACGTCATCAGAACGCGTCACCTATCCCACTCTGTCCGACAGAAACCATGTAAGTAAAGGGTTAGTTCGGATTTTTGGACATAAAGCCGTATTAAATATTTACCAATAATATCGTGGTTGCAAAGGTATTAATTGACTGGCCAAGTCCCGTGCTGGGAGTACTGCTCCCACCACAAATAAGACATTTTGTTAACCAGAATTTATCTTACGTCATCATATTTAGGGCAATAAAACAAAAAATGTACCTTGTTTTCAATTTCCTCAAGCTCACAGAACAAGCAATATCTCTCTTATTCTGGAGTGCCATTAAACCTGCTAGTCTCCAGTGCTAATGGTAATGTTCCTGAGTCTGACCGTATTTGTGCACAGATAGATCATTGTATTTTGTTTAAGTTATACTTCACGGTATAACTGTCCTTTATGAGGCAGTAGGTTCGCAACTTAGTTTTATACCATAAGTCCCTACACCAGTTTTCTGGAGAACACAAAACTTTATAAGTGTTGTGTCATAGAGTAAAATAAAATTAAGTGTTTAAATTCTTTCAAACTAGATCTAAACATTAGCTTAACTTCAACATGTCAGAGTCAGGCAGTGCAAACTCAGAGTCAGACTACGAAAGTGATAAGATTTTGCTTTCACTGCACAGCCGATGGGATATATGTATGAACCGGAATATACGGATGAATCACCGGAATATACGGATGAATCGGCGAAATCATCTGTTATCAGCCCGTTTGAATGGGGCCAAAATGTCCATACTGGCATCCTCACCACATAGCCTGGTCAAGGTTTCCCCCTGGTGGATGTGTCATTTTGGTGCATGATGGAACTAGGAGCTACTAATATATACTATTCTCTGTCTATCAGGACGTAACTCGAACGGCGCTGAGTCGGGTCTGGTGGCCATGAGCTACGTGAGGCACCGCCGAGCGAGGCGCTAGCCGAGCGAGTCGCCGTGCCGAGCGTTGCGAAGACACGGCGCGCCTCCGTCAGTGATAATGACAATGCTACAATCGCAGATAATGACATACTGAACAGTGAGGATGCCAGTATGGACATTTTGGCCCCATTCAAACGGGCTGATAACAGATGATTTCGCCGATTATATGGGGTGATACCAGTCGAATGGGGTGGAAGCATGGCACTGCACTTCAAAACATGTTCCTTCCATGTAGTAGGGGCATAATCGTCTTCATCAAAATGATCACTGCATATGCGAAAATGTTTTGTCAAGAGCTTAATTATTGAGACAGAGAAACATCAGCACATCCACATAAAAGTGTTGATATTTATTTGTGTGGATTAATTGCATGTAAACTTAACATAGGCCTACTGTTTAAGATTCCAATAATTACATTTATGGATTCATCAAGACTTTTTTTTAAATTATGGTTTATGTTTATTTTATATACATTTTCCACCAGTCAGGGAACATGACAAAAATAATTATACTGATACATCAGGGTTTCCTGCACAATGTTGTTATTTCAAGCATGTTATTTCAAGCATGCTTGAAATAAATCACGCCATGCTAATAACTGAAGAAAAAAAAAACTTGAGGGGGCTAGTACATCATGGTGTGTGTGATAATGAAATGTCCAGTGCCTCCCCCAGTGCCACCCCAGTGCCTCCCCAGTGTCCGCCAAGTACCTCCCCAGTGTCTGCCCAGTGCCTCCCCAGTGTCTGCCCAGTGCCTCCCCAGTGTCCGCCAGGTGCCTCCCCAGTGTCTGCCCAGTGCCTCCCCAGTGCTCCCCTATGGAGGGACCTGCTGACCCAGGCCGGAGGAGAGATCTTTCACCCACGTCCTCAGGACCTAGATCTCTGGGTTTGGCCCGTGAAGGGGCGTCGCTAGAAGCGACTGGCCTGCCTCCGAATGTCATGGAAACAATCCTCGGAGCCAGGGCTGCTTCCACCAGACAACGTTATAACACTGCTTGGCATGTGTTTGAGCGTTGGTGCTCGGACAGACAGGAAGAGGTCTTCCTTTTTCAATCGTCTGTGAGACACATTTTAATTTTCCTGCAGGAGTTCCTAGACAGGGGTCTGGGTCTCTCCTCAGTCAAGGTCAACCTAGCGGCCATAGCGGCCTATCATGTTGGTATGAACAACACGCCAGTCAGTGAACACCTGCTGATCCGTCAGTTCATGAAAGGAGTTACGCGCCTCATACCAGTCGCCAGATCGCTGGTCCCCTCCTGGGATCTGACGATAGTCTTGGACTCCTTAATGAGAGACCCCTTCGAAACCACTGAAAACAGTGGACCTGAAGTTCCTCTCTCTGAAAACCGCTTTGCTTGTCGCCCTGACGACGGCGAAGCGGGCTGGTGACATGCACGCGCTCTCAGTGAGCACCAGCTGCTTGAGATTCAGCGGTAATGACACCAGGGTCACACTGCCTAAGACCTTCCCCTCGGGCTGCGCGCCTGTGGACCTCACGGCCTTCCATCCTCCTTCCTTCTCTTCAGTGGAGGATAGGAGACTGCACTGTCTCCGTCCCGTGAGGGCCTTGAAAGTCTACAGGTCAAGGACTGCCCCCTTCAGGCTGGGTGAGCAGCTCTTTGTAGCCTGGGGTTCCCAATGGAAGGGTAAACCCATTTCGAGACTCTCGCAGTGGATTGTGGAGGCTATAAGGTTAGCCTATACCTCGAGTGGTACTGAACCCCCAGAGGGTCTACGTGCACACTCTACCTCAGGTTATTGCGAACGCAGTGAGCATTTACTATGAGACCCAGCAGATCATGTCTGTCTGTGTGTGTGTCTGTCACGCTGTAACACCACCCGCCCACCACCAGAGGGCGCAGCTGTATCACACACAAAAACACACACACACACATGCACGCACACACACACACGCACGCACGCACGCACACACAAAACTTAACTTAAAAAAAACTTAACTTAAAAAAAACGTAACATTAAAAACAAATCTTAAAAAACACAAAAAAAAGAGAACTGAGGTTACTGAAGTAACCCGAAGTTATGACTCATCATTCTTGTTTGTTTCTCTTTCTCGTTTGTTTTCTCGCAGTTGGAAAGGCTGCCAGTTCCCACCTGATGTCGTGTGGGAGTTCAGACTGATCCAGACCATACTGAATAACTGCTAGCTTGCATAACATCTTCAAACTAGGACTTAAGTCTAAGACATACAGTTCATGTATGGCTTCTCCTGTACAGATTACACGATCCCCCACCATGCAAGAGAACAATTTATTCCCCGGAAACAGGACTTTCCCCTTGGGCTCAACCCTCTTCCAGGAGAAGCTCTCTGGACTAAATTTCCACATATCGTTTGAGTCCTTACGGTTGTACAGGTTGTAGCCACCAAATATGTACAGCTCTCCATTGTAGGCAAAAGCCGCATGATGGGCTCGTCTTTTTGGAAGCTGTATATAGCTTATAGGCGTAGTTAGCCAGGAGTTGGTCTCTGTGTCAAATACATTGATGGTCTTGTCAGGATAGTCATCTGGTGGCCCATGGCCCCCAAATACAAATATCTTTGTCCCGATGATGGTGGCAGTGTGATCTTGTGAACAGCTGCGTGATGGTGGAGTGCCTCTGGTGTTAATTAAATACCAGACCATTGTGGAGGTGTCCAACCTGTGCATATCATTAAAGTCGATCATTCTAGGCTGGATGCATCCTCCATATATATACATGTCCATGCCCAAGACACAGGCTGAGTGGGTGCACCTCCCCTCTGGAACGGTCCCAGACACCCGTGGTTTGAACCATGTGTGGGTGTCGACATCAAATGCATACAGCACGTTGCATAAAGGAGTCCCTCCCCAGATGTAGGCGATATAACCTATCAGCACAGCTGTGTAGTAACCGCACCTGGGAGGAATCTCAAGGTGACCTCCTCTTCCAGGCGTCAGTGGAGGCGATTTCATCCAGCGCAAAGACACAGTGTCAAAGACCTTCACGTCAATCCTCTTCTGTTCAACGTCCTGTCCAAAGAAGTAGATCTTGTGTCCCACTGCTAAAATAGCTTGCTGTATCTCTGGTGGCCCCTTCAGATGCATCGTCCAATGAAACATTTTGAACACAACAATATTGAATTCAAGTAAACCTGATGGGTGTCTTGTTGCCCTGTAGAAGAGCTCAAGAGCCAAAGAGTTTCTAGATTCTAGAATATTGGTCAAAAGAATCTTGACAAACAGTCTTGGAAAAAAATCTGTGGCAAAGAGTTTAGTCTTGGAGAACACAGCCTGCTGGAGAGGCTGCTGTGCTTTTTATCCTGTTAGCTAGATTACTCGCGTCATACTGGTGAGGTCACATCTAAGTATGACATCAGTGACATTCTGTGAAGAATCGGACACATTTTATGCAAATGTCACGCAAATCGGTAATATAAAAATCACGTGTGAAGTGAAGGGCGCTCTTATCATACATCATCATCATACATCAGCCAATCAAATCATCACATTCCGTGCTATGGACACACACACACAAAGCTGCGCGTAGGATAAAAAAAAACGTTTTACAAAAGCCGGCCTCCTGGTGGCGCTATAAAGGTCAGATGTGTAAAATGCAGAGCAGAGTTTTTTTTGCAAATCGATGCAGTTATAGGTAATTCATCTTCTTAATTCATCATTAAGACCCTTAGGGGCCAGGGTTTGCAATGTCAAGATCCAGAATGTTTCTCTTCTTTTTAGCATGAGGTCAAGGTCGCCACCTTGGGTGTCACACTAAAGCAGAAGCATAGAGTTTAGTCACACTAAAGCAGAAGCATAGAGTTTAGTCACACTAAAGCAGAAGCATAGAGTTTAGTCACACTAAAGCAGAAGCATAGAGTTTAGTCACACTAAAGCAGAAGCATAGAGTTTAGTCACACTAAAGCAGAAGCATAGAGTTTAGTCACACTAAAGCAGAAGCATAGTTTAGTCATACTAAAGCAGAAGCATAGAGTTTAGTCACACTAAAGCAGAAGCATAGAGTTTAGTCACACTAAAGCAGAAGCATAGAGTTTAGTCACACTAAAGCAGAAGCATAGAGTTTAGTCACACTAAAGCAGAAGCATAGCAATTGGGTCATAAAAGCTTCCTTTTGTCACTTACAAACTTCTTTAGATATTGATCCAAAGTTTGTGTGTAGAAAGTTTCGAGCAAATTGCGCAAAACTCCCAGGAGTATATTTAGAACAATTTCCTGGGTTTTTTATGTGTGTAATATGTGGTTTTAGATATTTTAGATTTTAGCAGTGAGCCCAGTGTCTCTGATGTCATGGACACTGGGCTCACTTACTTCCTGGACTACATCAAGGTTAATTAAATAAGGTTAGGAAGCGAAGAGCGTACGGTGGACTCCATGTTGCTCCCTGGAAGGAAAGGAACATGCGCAATGGGCTATATGCAGCCAACACTTCCGCGTTCAACTTCCTTGGTCTCAACTGCGCATGTTTCTTTCCTTCCAGTGAGCAACATGAAGTCCACCGTATGGTCTTCGCTTCCTAATCTTATTTAATTAACCTTGGACTACATGTTGTCTCAGTAAGACAGCCCCCCCCCCCCCCCCTATCCACAAGTGCATCAGTGCACCAAAGCATTTTGGGAATTGTAGTCCAGGAAGGAAGTGAGCCCAGTGTCGATGACATCAGAGACACTGGGCTCACTGCTAAAATCTAAAATATCTAAAACCACATATTACACACATAAAAAACCCAGGAAATTGTTCTAAATCTTCTAAATGTCATTAACATATATGTTTTTGCAAAAAGGGTGAAGTTTCCCTTTAATGAGTTTCTGGGCCACATGGAGAATGTAGATTGTTTTGGTAGGTTTCCAGCTAGACTATTTTAAACCAATCAGAAATGTTGATCTGCCTGGGCCAGGGTCTTCTTGGGAATGAGACACGATGCTGTGTGGGCATTTGTGTTACTAATAATTCAATAGCCTTGCTCTTCCCAGACAAACACACACGAGGGCTGTGCCACCCAGAAAGATGAGTGCTGCTAACTGCTAACGGATGATCACTTGATCCCAGGCAGCCACTCTGCATTAGAGCCCAATCAATGCCAGATTTTGGGATCCAATGCTGATCCTGGTTTTATAGACCTGGACCTGGTGGTATTAGCATCTCAGACAGTATGGCTGATCTTCTATTTACCTATAAATTCCATTATCTCTGTATAATAGACGGTATGCGCATGCATAAAGTGAATGGCAGATCCAGTGGCAAATCGAGTGGCGAAGTGACTTTAACTTTGTTTAATGTCGTTTAATGCAATCAGACTTTTCTGTGTTACAGTATGTATGGGCTGAAAGTAGGCCAGAAAGTAGTTTTATGACACTCAGTAGGCGTTCCTGCATAACTTCCGGGTGTAATATCATGAGTTGCCCATGTACATCTTAGTCTGTGTACTTGAACTTGAGATACAGTGTACTTGATATGTATTGTGTACTGCCTGTACTGTAGCATACTTCATGGATAGGCTATACGAGAGACATCTCAGCGCCAGCAAGGTCAGCCTTGCTGCATTAGTCATTATCATGTCACGTTTCTATGTCTCATATCTTGTTGTCACGTCATTATGATCCAGCACTATATATGTTCCTGTTTGTGTAATAAACTTTGTGAACCTTTAGCGTGATACTGTCTCGTGTCGCGTTATTTGTTCTTCCGGGCCCGCCTCCGCAGTCGCCGTACCAAAGGAATACTTCACCCACTCACACCACCCAGCCTGCACACACTACCTGTCTGTCAGAACCAGACACCACCCAGCCTGCACACACTACCTGTCTGTCAGAACCAGACACCACCCAGCCTGCACACACTACCTGTCTGTCAGAACCAGACACCACCCAGCCTGCACACACTACCTGTCTGTCAGAACCAGACACCACCCAGCCTGCACACACTACCTGTCTGTCAGAACCAGACACCACCCAGCCTGCACACACTACCTGTCTGTCAGAACCACACACCACCCAGCCTGCACACACTACCTGTCTGTCAGAACCAGACACCACCCAGCCTGCACACACTACCTGTCTGTCAGAACCAGACGAGGGTCCAGTTTAGAGGTTACAACACCGGGTATGATGATGATGTCACGTGCATACCCTCTATAGAATATTTATTTCTATTATAGGCTACTATATATATTTAAAGTTTTCAAATAGTTTTGATAAATGAATGGGTTTTCTGCCAATGTTCTTGATGATGCTCTACTCTCCTCCATAACAGGCATCTTAGATTTTATACTTTACAATCAATGTGGGAACCCATTTGGTTATTTCATTTTTTATAAATCATCTTTTTCTTTCTTTCTTTCTTTGTGGGCAAGCTAATTCCAAAGCCTGAACGAAAGGAAATCAGGCTTGGCAGTGCCCCTTTATGCAAAAATATGCTTGTGTCCCCCTAGGAGAGCTCCTATTCAACTAAACAGCCATTCTGGTGAGAGATTTTGAGACTATGTGGGTGTTAAATCACATCCTCTTCCAGAAGCCCTCATAAGTGTGGAGTAAGACTCCCTTCTTCAACCTGGAGAAGCCCAGGGACACAAACATTGTGTCCTGTACTTCTTTTATTATCTTAAGTTAACACTGTTAAGAGTGTTTTGGCACTATTAGACAGGAGTCGAAGAAGACTTCTATGAGAGAACAGGAGAAAGCGAGTGTATATAGACAGATAGAAACAATAGCCAGGCAGGTAGGCAGACAGACAGACAGACAGGTAGGCAGACAGGCAGGTAGGCAGACAGACAGACAGACTATACTCTCTTACCTTTATATTACATTGTACATTACACCAGGTAGGCAGACAGACAGACTATACTCTCTTACCTTTATATTACATTGTACATTACACCAGGTAGGCAGACAGACAGACTATACTCTCTTACCTTTATATTACATTGTACATTACACCAGGTAGGCAGACAGACAGACTATACTCTCTTACCTTTATATTACATTGTACATTACACCAGGTAGGCAGACAGACAGACTATACACTCTTACCTTTATATTACATTGTACATTACACCAGGTAGGCAGACAGACAGACTATACTCTCTTACCTTTATATTACATTGTACATTACACCAGGTAGGCAGACAGACAGACTATACACTCTTACCTTTATATTACATTGTACATTACACCAGGTAGGCAGACAGACAGACTATACTCTCTTACCTTTATATTACATTGTACATTACACCAGGTAGGCAGACAGACAGACTATACACTCTTACCTTTATATTACATTGTACATTACACCAGGTAGGCAGACAGACAGACTATACTCTCTTACCTTTATATTACATTGTACATTACACCAGGTAGGCAGACAGACAGACTATACTCTCTTACCTTTATATTACATTGTACATTACACCAGGTAGGCAGACAGACAGACTATACACTCTTACCTTTATATTACATTGTACATTACACCAGGTAGGCAGACAGACAGACTATACACTCTTACCTTTATATTACATTGTACATTACACCAGGTAGGCAGACAGACAGACTATACACTCTTACCTTTATATTACATTGTACATTACACCAGGTAGGCAGACAGACAGACTATACTCTCTTACCTTTATATTACATTGTACATTACACCAGGTAGGCAGACAGACAGACTATACTCTCTTACCTTTATATTACATTGTACATTACACCAGTGGTTCCCAAACTTTTTCATGTCAAGGACCCCCAAATTGACACGAATTAACCTGCGGACCCCCATTTGAAAAGATATGCCAGGGACCCCCATGAGAGAAGATTGTTACGGCTCTAGCAGTGATTCTCAACCCGTTTAATTTCAAGGACCCCCAGTTTGACATGAATTAGGATACGGACCCCCATTTATGGCATTTCTATCGCTGGGACCCCAATTTATATTGTACAATCAATGTTAATTTAACTCTGAGAGTGTACACTCTCAGAGTTACAGACCCATAAGGGTCCATTTGGTTCCAAACGATCATTTAGCTGGGGACCCCCTGGAATTCCCTCAAGGATCCCTGGGCCGGGGTCCCGGGACCCCACTTGGGAACCAGTGCATTACACTACACTACATTACCTATCCTGCCTTTACAAATAGGAGACAGGTGTGTTGTTTAACTTGTTTTACTCTTTGTGGCAGACTGAGGAGGATGTTCTTTCTCCTAATAAAGACAAAATGACAAATGAATTATGAAAGACATTAATTGTTATCTATTATGATTTGTACTGTATTGTGTTACACTATGTGCAAAATGAAATGAAATAAGCGGGATTGTCTCTGTTCCTACTGCACACTTCTAGGAAGTAGGCCTACCTTTTATTTGTTTCACAATGGATCATTGACTCATTTCCCTGTATTGGATGATAGGTTGGTGTGCCAGCATTCCCTTTGCCATCCTCGTATTTAGCATTGTATTTTCCTGTATTTTATTTGACTATTAAATAATTTCACAATTGACCCATTTTCCTTATCGTTTCAGTTTTATTCAAATATGCTTAAATAGAGCTCAGCTCAAACAGATTACATTTAATCAAATTACTCTAGACCTGGGCTGGGGCCTTTGGGGCCATGGGGATGGGGCACTTACCCAATTTGTCAGCCTGGTAGTGGTACTGTAGTATGGCCCTATAGTCTTGCTTGAGTAACTCTGAAAATAACTTATATGATATGATATGATATGATATGAACTTTATTTGTATAGCGCTTTTCAAAACATAGTTCCAAAGTGCTGCACAGAGCAAGATTAAAACAGCAAGAAACACACAATAACAAAATGATAATGGCACACAAAACAAGGATGTATGTACAATTGGCTATTAAATAGTTAAAAAACACTCAGTATAGAGGTGGGTTTTCAGGCGTGACTTGAATAACGGGACGGATGGTGCTACCCTAATGTGCACTGGCAGTGCGTTCAACAGTCTGGGTGCCCGAGCGGCAAAAGCCCGGTCACCCCGGGTAACTAGGTTAGTGCGAGGGACAGCCAGAAGGGCCTTATCCGAGGATCTGAGGGTGCGCCCGATATATAGATATGGCATCATTGACACTTGATCTCAAGACAGCAAACATAAAACAAAGTCATCATAAACAACACGTTTCAATAAGCACCACAAAGATATAAGATATTATGCTCATTAGACACACAAATGGAAATCAGCGGAGTGTAATTTAAGTTATGTAACAAACACCTGCTCGGAATCTCGGATGCTCCACGTCTGCAGACATGCCCCCTACTCGTAGTCATATAAGCGACGTTGCAGAGAGGGCGGATACGGTTGCGAAATCATCAGGACACATAAACATAAAGTTGTTGGAGTGCAATGGAGTCTCCACGACCTCGCAAAAAGCTCTAGTGGGCTACTTTTACTGGACCATAGCAAACAACACTTTACGAGCTACACGTCGAACTTCACTTCACAGTGTACACTGTACAGGTGCATATCTCCTCCTAAAAACAGGTGCTATGGGTGCTATGCTCCTTCTGCTCTTCATGCGAAATCAGCAGGTGGTAGCCTATTCATCAGAAGCAGTTTAGATGCACCTATGGTGTCCTATAATGATTGATTGATTGATTGATTGATTAACAGTAGGCCTATGTAGAATAGGTACATTTCAAGCACAACCGATACAAATCTGTGTGGACGACACCATAAAGCATTACACTTGTTTACAAGAGGGTCCACCTTTTTCAATTCATCAGAACATTTAGAGTACAAATATACACTTCTATATAACAATGCACGTCGGACTTCGAGTACCCGCAGAAACTGAGTGAGAAATATAAATTGTGTGCACATTTGTCACTCAGACTCTGGTCCATAGCATTAGAAGGACTTCTCAGTCCTAAATTCTAACGCTATGGACCAACTATGGACAGGATCCGCCTACGAAATGGGCTACAATGGAAATGGCTCCAACATGGTTAAACTTAAACCTTTTTTCCGGGGCTAAAGATAATGTAGGCTAATTACATGAATTGCATTATTATGCTTTACGTGGCCATTCACTTCTAATGCTGCAGGTGTGTGTGTGGCCTGTACTTATTCAATATCTGGACTCTGGCTCCCTCTGCTGGTCACTTCACAGAACACTTTATAAACAGTTGAGCAAAGACTGCCATCACATTCTTGTTCGGAACAATTACATTTATTATGACTTATATTCATTCTATTATGATACTTTCTGACTTGGACTGAACTCGAGTGATGATCCATATTAAGTTCTGCCCCCTGAATCTTTCAATTTCCACAGGATTTGTGTAAATAATAGGCCTACACTACACTAGTGATAACAGTAGAAATTAGAATACAGTAAAATGTGAGAGTCAATATCATGTTACTACAGTGTTACACAAGAGCAACCCATAGGAGGCTACGTCTTCTGAGGAGGACGACGTAGAGAGGGGAAAAGCAATGAATCTATCATGCCTCACTTATTGCATGTTCCAGCTATCCCTAAGCTAGGGCTGACCCAAAAAAATCGATTAATCGACGATCGATCGATATGCACGGGAATCGATCTTGAAATAAAAAATCGAATAGTCATTAAAAAAAAAAAGCGGCCGCTTTTGGTCCGCGAGCCGGCCCCATTTGGTCCGCGAGCCATACTGCATGCTGGCGCCTCGCAGACCTCGCAACGCCTCCTCCCCTCTCCCCCCTCACTCAAGTACGCCCCGCACCAATCCGATACCACATTTTATTTAATCACGTGATGCGCGCAGCACGGTGAGACGGGGCCGCCGGTATTGAAAACGCGCATCCAGCCATAGGTGTGAACGGCTTTGCCGACGTGCGAATGGGGGACAATTTAAAACAAAGGCGGCTTGCTGTAGTTTGCGACTAACATAAATTTGCGCCGTGGGTGGAACGGGTGGAAAAGTTTGGTTACATTTTAAAATACAAGAGGGGAGCTAAATGCACTGCAGTGATCCAACTATTGCAACTTCAACGGGAGAGAGAGAGAGAGAGAGAGAGAGAGAGAGAGAGAGAGAGAGAGAGAGAGAGAGAGAGAGAGAGAGAGAGAGAGAGAGAGAGAGAGAGAGAGAGAGAGAGAGAGAGAGAGAGAGAGAGAGAGGCAGAGAGAGGCAGAGAGAGGCAGAGAGAGAGAGTCGCGTTGCGTTAGAGAGAGAGAGGCAGAGAGAGAGAGAGGAGGGGGGTCACGTTAGCAACAGGCTAAACTCACAGCATATCGGTACGTTCGTTCTATAAACGGTAGATCCGCTCCCGTTTGGGGGCTGCTCCCAGCCCCTAAACGGTAGCGATCTACCCTTTAATAGAACGAACGTACGGTGCATTTGTTGCATGAAGCGTAGATCTGCGAGCTCGCAGCACGTCATGTCACAAACCGAAACAGCTCTCATTTGGTTTTGTCATTTTCCTCCCTCCGCAGTTAGACTGCTGATCTGTGCTGAGTGCTCTCGTTAGTTTTATTGTCCGTGGCCATGAAAAGTGCGTTCTCTCCCGAAGTTTGTTTGTTAGTTGCGGCCGCACAGGGCCTCACGGAGTCGCAGACGGCATTTTTGTATTAGTTGAAATGGAACGGCTCCTCTCTCTCTCTCTCTCTACCAATATTATACTGCCATGTCTTAATACAGTGTTGCTTTTTACAAATACAATAAGCAAATGAAGAAGGTTGATCACAAAGTTAGTGTGCTACTTTGATGGGAATGCGACGCGATTAAGAATACCTGCCTGGGTGCTGTGCGAACAGTGAATCATTATATAGTTTCTTACCTTGTTGTGGCTCGTGCTGGTTTGAAAAAAGAAGAATTATAGGCATAATCCAATTATAATCCAAGGTTTGTTTGTCTGGAGGATGGAGATCCAACACTATGTCATATTATTAAAGTAGGCTAAGTAAACTTTAAGAAGGGCTGGTCAGTGAGAAGCTGCTCCGCTCGGCTAATTGATCTGACCTATATATTTGCGCAACTGACTGGCATTTGGCAGCACCTCGCTGCTGTCATAAAGCCTCGATTAAATGACGTTTTATTTCACTTAATTTTACGGCAAGATCAGGAAAATGCCTTTCCTTTACACTTGCGTGTGCTGTTTCCACGAAGCCTCTGAGTTTATTTCAATTATAAATGCAAAATGCTGTTCGTCCTGTGCTGCTTTGGATTATATATTTTTTATTTGAGAGGTAATGCCTGTGTCAGGCAGTTTTATTTAATGTTGACTTGTTACGGTCGGATGTTTATTGGGTCAAAGCAACAATTGTTGCTTATTGTTAAATAAAATAATTGAGACCAATCCAAGCATGCGTTTCTCTCTGCTATATCGTTGTTTTATTTATTTTACACCGGGGCTCCACCGGGCGCGTCAGCGTCGCGTCTCCGTCACAGTCAGGGAATGTTCCCTTTTTAATCAATGAAGGGTGGCTCCACTGCCCGCGTTGCGTGACATTAACGCGTGCATTAAAATTGAACCGGTGCGTTTTTTGACCTACGCGACGGAGACGCACCGCGTCCGGTGGAGCCCTGGCGTTAATTCATTGTGCGTCACTGCTCGCCGCGCAACCCCCCCCCCCCCGTCGGATGACGAAGCGTCGACGATCGATCGCTATTCGTTTCGAAGCGTCGATCATCAAAAGCGTGATCGAAGGTCAGCCCTACCCTAAGCTATCACTTATTGCATGTTCCAGCTATCCCTAAGCTATCACTTATTGCATGTTCCAGCTATCCCTAAGCTATCACTTATTGCATGTTCCAGCTATCCCTAAGCTATCACTTATTGCATGTTCCAGCTATCCCAACATTCCAGGCCTTTGCAGTTTGTACAAACTTATCAATACCTAAGACAAAACTTTGTCAATGTAATCAACACATATTTGTCATCATGACTATGATATTGTGATAACGATAATGATAACCATTAACCACATAGACTACATATGTTTACTGTATGTGATTTATCATTTGGACTTTAGAACTGGACAGAAGATTTGCAGAAATAGAATCATTTTCCAAAATGGAATCATCAAAATGGGAATGGGAATAAAAGGATGGGAATGCTGAGACAGAGAGATACTGTATGCAAACTGAGTTAGAGACAGTGTAGGAGAGACAGGTGGAAAGCTGAGAGGGAGACTGTAGGAGAGAGACATTACAATTATGAACTTTGAACCCAAATATGACGATATCAAAGACATGCTTGTTTACGCTGGCGAGAGGCTCCATTGAATTGGATTCACTCTGTGAATCTGATTCATAATATACAGTTGATTATTATTATTATTACTACTATTGCTATAGCCTAATTATTTTATCTTTGTTAAAGGTGAAGTTCCTTGGGGATTAACAAAAAGCAGAAATGTTCGACCGTAACTTAAAGAACGTGGTCGTGGTCTCCGTTGGATTTCTGTCACTGTTTACAGCTTATGCTGGCCTGCAAAGTTTACAGGTAAGTTCACAAGTTGACTCAAACAGATGGGAGGTTCATTCACACACAGCAGAGTGTTCGTCAGGTATACTGAGTATGAGTAGACCTGACGAAGGACCCTGAGGCCGAAACGTTGCATTGTTTTCCGCTCTGTTGCTTTTAAAACGTGTGTGCGGATCTCCTCTCTCCTTTCTTAGTTACTTCTTTTGGATCCTGCACCCTTTGAAATGTGTGGATGTGCGTGCACCTCTTGACCATTACTGTTTCATCCATTACCTTGCATTTCTCCTGTGCAGAGCAGTCTGAATGCGGAGGAGGGGATGGGGGTGGCATCTCTGAGTGTCATCTATGCCTCCATGATCGTGGCCTCCATGTTCCTGCCCCCCATAATGATCAAGAACCTGGGCTGTAAGTGGACCATCGTGGTCAGCATGGCCTGCTATGTCTCCTACTCCTTTGGAAACCTCTATCCTGGATGGTGAGACACCAACCGGGAGGCATCCTTTGGTTAGACATGGCATTGGTTAGACATAAGGTTGGTGAGGGGTGTGTTAAGACGACCGGATTAAGGTTTGTGAGGGGTGCGTTAAGACGACCGGATTAAGGTTGGTGAGGGGTGCGTTAAGGGTTGGGAGAGGGTTAAGGTTAGGTTTTGGTGTGCTGCCCTGTGGGAGGTTAGGGTGAGGGTTTGAGACAGGTTGTAGGACTAATGACACAACCAACCTACGTCTGTCTGTCTGCCTGCCCGTCTGTCTGTCATCTATCCGCCGCGAGTAAATATCGCCTTTTTTGTTACCTACATTAGAAAAAAAATATTATTTCAAAAGATTTTAAAAAGTTTAAACAAAAAGCATATAGTTGACATAATTCAACATTTTCTGAGACAAAAATAAATGTAAAATGCAATAGTGTTTACATTTAATCTACAGTATGGTCCTTGAATCCTTAAATTACACTTAACTCAACCATTGACAATAATGTATTTTCATCAAGCCATACAACCATGTGACAATAAAGTAGCCATTAGCTTCAGAACATACGGTAGGAGCAAAGAGGGCTAAAGAAACAAATAAACAAATGACAAGAATGGATGCCTGTCCTCCCATATACAGGTACACGCTCATCCCTACCTCTGTGATCCTGGGTTTGGGTGGATCAACTCTATGGTCGGCTAAATGTGCCTACCTGACCACCACTGGTAATCTACAGGCTGCCAAGGACGGCAGGAAGGGTGCCGATGTCATCAACCAATACTTTGGCATGTTCTTCTTCAGCTTCCAGTCTTCTGGAGTCTGGGGAAACCTCATGTCCTCCCTCATATTCCAACAGGACTCCAAAATAGGTACATGTAAAATACGCTTCATTGCTATTAGTTGTAGGTTAAGATTTCAATTGCAGTTAAGTTTATTCAGAATCCCATTCAGAAACACTTGATTGACAATTGCACCATCGGTGGACGTTCCCATCATGGTGAAATATGTTGAAGTTCTTCATCATAATCACAAGTTACATCCACTAAAATGGTTATTGGTTAACTTGCTGGGTGAATCTGGCTGCTTAAGTACAGTAGCATCAACTGTCAAAATATCATGCTTGGTTTAAATTGTGAATTAATTAATTTACTTGCCAATTAATCACAGGCAAACTTGTTATAGTTTTATGCCTTTCCCGACGGTAGCCTAGACTGGAGGCATTATGTTTCCGGTTGTCTGTCTGTCCATCCATCCATCCATTTGTCCGTCCGAATGTAGGCCTACATATGTCTGTTGGAGATAGGATCCAAGAGGAAGCACGCACATCTCCAGAAGTTCTACAGGTGCTGAACAAAAATATCTGCTCCCAGGAAACTTTATTTAGGTAACAACGTTTCGACCCTTACGGGTCTTCATCAGTCGTTCTTTTTCATTCTACACATGTCTGTTCCAACATTGTGAAAGAAATATCTAAGGAACGCCTTGAAGGAATTTCATGACATTTGGCACAGCCTACCGTGACGTCAGCCTTGCATTCCCTATTGTCTACTACTTAGACTCAAGGATGAACCGTTTAGAAATAGGTGGTCAAAGTCTAGGGTGCCAATAGCCGAGTGATTGAGGCATGTATACCATCCCCACCATAGGCTCTGATGCCTAGTTGGAGCGGGAGGCACACAACCACAATGTGGTATTCCTAGTTTTATTATTCTATTTATTAGACATTTATTTACAGGTAAGTACAATATTGACAAATAAGTACAATATTGACTAATTAAATGTATGTGGTCTTCCAGCCAACATCACAGACGAACAGTTGGAGCTCTGTGGAGCGGCTGTATGTGACATCCAGCCAAACGTCACCACCATCAAACCAGCACAAGAACTGGTCAGGACGCTGGTTGGAGCCTACATCGGTAACATCATGATCATTTTATGCCTTTTATTTTGTCTTTATTTCGTATTCATTATTATTATTGTATTTATTTCATAATGCCTGGATGTCATTCTATCTCTGAATAATCTTCTTTCCAATGATCCATCTTAAAAGAAAAGAAAATATCTCTCCCTGGGGTTGAAACTGTTCTAGGCGTCGGGGTGCTGGCCATGATCATCGTGGCGGTGTTCCTGGACAACATTGACCAGAGCCAGGCCAGGGAGTTCCGTGGGAACCGGGAGCCCTTCTGCAGCACCTTCTTGGCCACATTCCGCCTGCTCAGAGAGCGCAGGCTCCTCGTCCTCATCCCTCTCACCATGTACGGTGGCTTTGAAATGAGCTTCTTCTCCAGCGAGTACACCAAGGTGAGGGGGCTTTGTTTCCGTGTGAAGAGGAAAAACAGCTTGTTTTAAAACCAAGAACTTATATTATAGTCGTCATGTATTTTAATATTTTTTGTTTCCATTATAGAGCTATGCCACTTGTGCACTGGGCATCCATTATGTTGGCTTTGTGATGATCTGCTATGGGGCTTGCAATTCACTGTCTTCCATTGTCTTTGGGAAGTTGGTTATGTACACTGGCAGAGCTCCTCTCTTCTTCCTAGGTAAAATCCAAGTCCATGACCCCCTGGTCATTACAATATACTTTGTATACAGTGTAAAGAAGGCAATTGTTGAGTTTAAGCCCAAGTTTGTTTGCCAATGTGTCCACCAGAGGTTGCTAAAATGCTCAGACAGTGTGACAGATACTGTAAATATAATTAAGGGAATGTCTGAATGTATGAATGAATGTCTGTCTGTAGGAAGCAATGTCGCTGCTCCTCGCTGGCTGCACCAATGGCTCTGAATTTCCACACAGGCAAGGCCATTATATTATGGAGGTCACTTTATGTTCAATTTGTCTGGCATCCAGTGCTCAGCGCCTACAGGCCGGCAGTCTCCAAGGAGTTTTAACGAGGCCCTTTTTTCAATTTAACAAATTTAACGCTGTTTATTACATTTATTAGTGAATACATTTTCTACGTTGACTTCTAATGCGAAGACTCCCAGTCTCCTAGTAAAGTATTTTTTACTAGGAGACCGTAAGCACTATATTCGCAAAACCTGGTAGAGGAGATTCATAATACAATTAATTGAAAAAGAATTGTCGGCCTCACAGTGGCGCTATAACAGCCCACTTTACGTTTTGCCCTATAACTCTTGAACCGTAAAACTTTTTCATGTCAAGGACCCCCAAATTGACACTAATTAGAAAAGGTATGCCCGGGACCCACATAAGAGGTTTTTACAGTTCTAGCAGTGATTCTCAACCCGTTTAATTGCAAGGACCCCCCCAGTTTGACATGCCGGTTGGCCGACGTGCTAATGGAGGGACCATTGAAAACAAAGGCGGCTTGCATGCTGTGGTTTGCTACTAACAGAAATTTGCATGCACAAGGGTAGGCTATCTTTTGTTGTTTTTCTTGTTTTTTCGCCCCTCTCTTCGAAGTTAGACTGCGCAAGCTCTAAACTGACTGCGGTTAGTCCAGGCAATGGACCCTACGCCGGTGACACGCACGCACACATAATGCTTTCTCTCTCCTCTCTCGTCTCATGTCGATTCAATGCTGTGCAGCGCACATGCCGTGAGGCAACTCAGGCAAGGCGCAAGACAAATGGAGCGTCTCTTTTACAATAAGTCTACACTAGCGGTGCTTTGCGTGGCTCAACTAATCAAGGATACTGAAATGATTTAATCTTCCTTGTAAGAGTAAAACCCCAGACAGAGACAGGAAGAAAGATATTGATGAGTAAGGAACCCAATAAAAGTTGTTTCTCACGAAGCCACAAAATATAATCACAAAAGATAAGACTTAAGGCAATAAGGTTTCTCAATGTCACGTCTCTCCATCTGCAGCGGCGGTGATCAACTTCTCCTGCATCATAGCCTTGCTGTACTGGAGGCCTCATCCCGACCAGCTGCCCGTCTTCTTCGTGTTCCCTGGGCTGTGGGGCATGGCAGACGCTGTGTGGAATACACAGACCAACTGTGAGAATAGACTAGTTTTAATTAGATCCTGTATGTTTTTTTTAGTTGAATTTGAGATATACTTTGGAAATATTGAATTATGAACCCTGAGGGTATTATGTTCTTTCTTTCCTTCTCGCTCCAGCCATCTATGGAGTCCTCTTCCCCCGAGACAAAGAGGCAGCATTTGCCAACTTACGCATGTGGCAATCCCTGGGCGCCGTCATCGCTTTCGCCTACAGCACCTCCATTTGCCTGGAGACCAAGCTGTACATCCTTCTGGCTGTCCTGCTGCTCACCGTGGTCACGTACCCCATCGTGGAATACGGGGAATACAAGAACCCTGTGATGTCCGTCGAAGTGTCTACCTGCGAGAACTCCGACCATGAGAATAGAAGGCCTAGCTACCATGATAGGTCTGACCAGTCTGAAGAGTCAGGCAAGAACATCATAGATCAGAGCCATCTGTAGATTCTGCCTCGTGTTGGAATTGTTTGTCTCTTTATTGTGTCTTTCCTCTCTTCAATGTGTTTAAGAGTTTTTGTTTTTTTATTATTTATTTTACAAATTCAGAAATAAATTGACAGCGACGATAGGAACACCAGAAGTCTTGTGTGTTTTCAAAATCAAGCACACGCACATAAACACACAGTGACACACCCACATGCATGTAATGTATGACAGACATAGCCTGGTTAATAAACCAGACCGAATCAGCCGTTGGCAAAAAAATTTTGCCTACCAGCGGAGTGTTGTGTGATATTAGTCTGGCTTATTAAGTGGTTTGTACACTAAAGCTTTTGTCCTTGACTGGCTTGAATTACAAACTTTTGTCACCAGCAGGTGCAATGTTTCCAATCCTTACTCCACACATGCAAAAAAATCTCTTTAAAGGAGCATTCAGTGATTTGGGTTACTTACTTAGGCCTTTAAATTCCCTGAGGAACATAGGCCATTGATGAGCCTCCATCCCCTTCGGTCGTGTGCCCTCCGCTCCAGTTGTTGCCATGACAGCCCTAGTTGCGCCTTCATCTCCTGCTCTGTGGTTCTTCTCCAGGTGGCTCTAGGCCTTCCTCTCTTCCTCTTGCCCTGCGGGTTCCATGTTAATGCATGTTTTGTGATTGATCTGTTGTGTCTACGCAGTGTGTGTCCTATCCATGTCCATTTCCTCCTCCTGATTTGTGTTTCAATTGTGTCTTGTGAAGTGAGGTCCCACAGGTTGGCATTGGATATGGTGTTGGGCCAGTAGACTCCTAGGAGGCGTCGGAGGCAGCGGTTGAAGAATGTCTGTATTTTGTTGAGTATGTTGGTAGTTATCTTCCAGGTTTCAGAACTGTATAGTAGGGTGGATTTGACGTTTGAGTTGAAGATTTGCAGAGTGATTTGGGTGATTTGGAAAAAAAACCGGTCCACCCCGGTAACAAGATGTGCACATGCACACACACTTTACAGTGGGGGAAGTACAACAGACCAACAGCACGTGCACCAAGGCCCGCCCCCACTCGATCAGGATTGGAGGAAGGCCACTCTCATCCTGATTGGATGAAGGCTTTGCCACCCGAAGCCCAAACCGAAACTAGGGTTTCTTTGACCCCAGGGGCTCACTGGGGACAGGGAGGAACTCCTTATATGGTCAGCACACTCTATAGTAGGGAGGATTATCCAAAAAATAAGACAAAATAAGTGATATTTGAATTAAGTGAAATCACTGAATATACCTTTAAGTGTTGTCTATTCAGTTGAGTTTATGCTGTATCAACCGTCTCATATGGGAGTTCTCTAGCCCATTCTGGGTGGGAACCCCTTTTGGTGTTTTAACTAAGCATTATGTAATACTTTAGCTATTGAAAAATAGCAGATCTACAAGCTTGTGGCGCGCTACGAGCTTGTAGGTCTGCTATTTTTGAGAAATCGTGAAAATGCGGCACAAATCTTTGAATATATATTCTTTCAGAAGACTTTTATTTATTTCGACGTCAGGCCTAAATGGGCTAGTAAAGCAATAGAGCTCCCATTGGAGGACCAATGGGATGGACCAATGGGATGGTGAGCAGGGCTGGACTGGGACAAAAATTCGGCCCGGTCATTTTCGTGTGAATTTGGCCCAGACCAGCCCACCACAACCAGCTCGCAGATAGCAGAAACTCTACCGCCCACTCCGTCGAGGCACACACAAACAAACAAGCCCTAATACCACCACTTTTACAGAACAACATAAATGATACAAACCAACAGACAACTACACAAGGGTTTATTTGTCACTCACTGATACAGTTACAGTGAAATTATCATGATGGCACTGGCAGAATGGCAGCACGCCCAGACCTTTCCTGGTGGCCTGCCGCCTATTGGCCGGCCTGCCTGCCTGCCTGCCTGCCTTTGTATCATGGCGGCCCCCTACGGTCGCGGCCCACCGGGAATATGCCCGGTACGTCCTGTGGCCAGTCCAGCCCTGATGGTGAGGCAGTGTTGAGGGGTGACTGAGGACTGGGCTGCTGAACAGGACTCACGCTAGAACAGGTGAGTTGGAGGAAAGAGGTAGAAAACAGTAGCATCTATATCTTGCGTCACCCCTTATCCCTAAACTTATTTGCCATTTTTTACTATTTTAAAATAGTTCAAATAGCTGATCTACAAGCTCACAACGTGTCGATGTAGATTGGCTAGTTGAACTACTTTAAAGACAACACACACGTAACATGTGAATCTGGCTCCCTCTACTGGTCACTTTACAGTACATTTTTATAAAAAAGGTTTAGCCAACCAAGGCTGCCCTATAAAATGTACAATTCTTGTCGGGAACAATCACATTCAGTTGTGATACTTTTTACCTAATTGCGGTCTTCTCTTTCCATCAACAACAACCTGGTGCCGTTGTGGGTCCTGTTCCAAATTACAAGAAAATTATTAACCAGATGCTAGGTTTGAAGTTTATCCTAGCTACTTTGTAGTATTACATTCCAAATGTTGTTATTCACATCCGACTTCCGTTTGCAGTTGCTGCCCAGCCCCCATCCAGTGTAAAACACTGATGATGATAACTTACAGGAAAACCAAGGACATGGCTTATAGGCCACCTGCTATCATACACTGTAGTTACTCGGTTTAACTTTTTTGTTGGGTTGTTCCGATCCGATCACGTGATCGGAAATCGGGGCCGATCGCGTCATTTTCAAATGATCAGAATCGGATCGGGAGCAAAAAAACGTGATCGGGACATCCATGGTATCAATATTATATCCATATCATATTAGACTGGATATTGTCTGTGATTTTGGATATTGTACTATTGTGATATGGCATAAGTGTTCTATAAAAATATAAATATCGGATTGGGAAAAATCGGTATCGGCACACACTCAAATGAAATGATCAGAATCGGATCGGGAGCAAAAAAACGTGATCAGGACATCCCTGTTTTTTATTCTTTGCAGTTTGAACATTACTTGCATCACCATTCAACCGGTCATTTGTTGACAAAGGTTCATGCCATTTACTCCGATCTTGCACTACACTTGTAATTCGCTCTGGATAAGTGTGTCTGCTAAATGCTTACATTATAAGTTTTATCAATTTTATTGTTTGCTTGGCAGCTGTTCCCAATGCCTTCCACTGCATATTGCTTATCTCTGACATAAAGGGATGGGTATGGTACACACAGATCCTTGCCTTTCTGTGTTTTTACAACAGGGTGGCCTGCTAATTGATATGACAGCATAAAAACATAAATCATATCGGACACAACCAAGGCCTGATGTCAACCAAGGCCTGATTAACCATTCATTTCAACAGGCTTCCTACACTCTGTCATGCCTCACTTATGTCCCAATAATCCAAACTTTCGGGTACCGTATTTGCACAATCTTATCAAATAAGTCAACACATTGTGAAAGTAATTAATAACACATTGTGAAAGTAATTAGTAATTCATTAACAAGGACTACTACCATAATTGTGATGATATATCCACATACACACGTGTGTATGTGAGTGTTTGGACTTTAAAAGGAAATAGAAGGAAATAGTAAGAAAGGTATAGGAAAGCTGACAGTGTGGGACAAACATACGGTCAGAAATCTGAAAAGAAAAGAGACACAGACAGTAGGAAAGCTGAGAGAGACAGTAGGGAAGCTGAGAGAGACAGTAGGGAAGCTCAGAGAGACAGTAGGGAAGCTGAGAGGGAGACAGTAGGGAAGCTGAGAGAGACAGTAGGGAAGCTGAGAGAGACAGTAGGGAAGCTGAGAGAGACAGTAGGGAAGCTGAGAGAGACAGTAGGAAAGCTGAGAGAGACAGTAGGGAAGCTGAGAGAGACAGTAGGGAAGCTGAGAGAGACAGTAGGAAAGCTGACAGTAGGGAAGCTGAGAGAGACAGTAGGAAAGCTGAGAGGGACAGTAGGGAAGCTCAGAGAGACAGTAGGGAAGCTGAGACAGACAGTAGGGAAGCTGAGAGGGACAGTAGGGAAGCTGAGAGAGACAGTAGGGAAGCTGAGAGAGACAGTAGGGAAGCTGAGACAGACAGTAGGGAAGCTGAGAGGGACAGTAGGGAAGCTGAGAGAGACAGTAGGGAAGCTGAGAGGGACAGTAGGGAAGCTGAGAGAGACAGTAGGGAAGCTGAGAGAGACAGTAGGGAAGCTGAGAGAGACAGTAGGGAAGCTGAGAGAGACAGTAGGAAAGCTGACAGTAGGGAAGCTGAGAGAGACAGTAGGGAAGCTGAGAGAGACAGTAGGAAAGCTGAGAGAGACAGTAGGGAAGCTGAGAGAGACAGTAGGGAAGCTGAGACAGACAGTAGGGAAGCTGAGAGGGACAGTAGGGAAGCTGAGACAGACAGTAGGGAAGCTGAGAGGGACAGTAGGGAAGCTGAGACAGACAGTAGGGAAGCTGAGACAGACAGTAGGGAAGCTGAGAGGGACAGTAGGGAAGCTGAGAGAGACAGTAGGGAAGCTGAGAGAGACAGTAGGGAAGCTGAGAGAGACAGTAGGGAAGCTGAGACAGACAGTAGGGAAGCTGAGAGGGACAGTAGGGAAGCTGAGAGAGACAGTAGGGAAGCTGAGAGAGACAGTAGGGAAGCTGAGAGAGACAGTAGGGAAGCTGAGAGAGACAGTAGGAAAGCTGACAGTAGGGAAGCTGAGAGAGACAGTAGGGAAGCTGAGAGAGACAGTAGGAAAGCTGAGAGAGACAGTAGGGAAGCTGAGAGAGACAGTAGGGAAGCTGAGACAGACAGTAGGGAAGCTGAGAGGGACAGTAGGGAAGCTGAGACAGACAGTAGGGAAGCTGAGAGGGACAGTAGGGAAGCTGAGACAGACAGTAGGGAAGCTGAGACAGACAGTAGGGAAGCTGAGAGGGACAGTAGGGAAGCTGAGAGGGACAGTAGGGAAGCTGAGAGAGACAGTAGGGAAGCTGAGAGGGACAGTAGGGAAGCTGAGAGGGACAGTAGGGAAGCTGAGAGAGACAGTAGGAAAGCTGACAGTAGGGAAGCTGACAGAGACAGTAGGGAAGCTGAGAGAGACAGAATTGAAGCTGAGAGAGACAGTAGGGAAGCTGAGAGAGACAGTAGGAACGCTGAGAGAGACAGTAGGAACGCTGAGAGAGACAGTAGGGAAGCTGAGAGAGACAGTAGGAACGCTGAGAGAGACAGTAGGGAAGCTCAGAGAGACAGTAGGGAAGCTGAGAGAGACAGTAGGGAAGCTGAGAGAGACAGTAGGGAAGCTGAGAGAGACAGTAGGAAAGCTGAGAGGGAGACAGTAGGAACGCTGAGAGAGACAGTAGGAACGCTGAGAGAGACAGTAGGGAAGCTGAGAGAGACAGTAGGGAAGCTGAGAGAGACAGTAGGGAAGCTCAGAGAGACAGTAGGGAAGCTGAGAGAGACAGTAGGGAAGCTGAGAGAGACAGTAGGAACGCTGAGAGAGACAGTAGGAACGCTGAGAGAGACAGTAGGGAAGCTCAGAGAGACAGTAGGGAAGCTGAGAGGGAGACAGTAGGGAAGCTGAGAGGGAGACAGTAGGGAAGCTGAGAGAGACAGTAGGAACGCTGAGAGAGACAGTAGGAACGCTGAGAGAGACAGTAGGAACGCTGAGAGAGACAGTAGGAAAGCTGAGAGAGACAGTAGGGAAGCTGAGAGAGACAGTAGGGAAGCTGAGAGAGACAGTAGGGAAGCTGAGACAGACAGTAGGGAAGCTGAGAGAGACAGTAGGGAAGCTGAGAGAGACAGTATAAGACCCCAGCCATCAGGCAGAGTAGGCAGTTGCCTAGGCTAAGGCGTCATTGCGTGTGTCATTGTGTGTGTGTGTGTGTGTGTGTGTGTGTGTGTGTGTGTGTGTGTGTGTATGGCTGCGCAACAGTGACACATGGTGGTGAAAAAACACTATTTCCATGCTCGTACGGACCCAGCCAGGGACACACATTGCTGGGCAATGGAGTGGCTGCACCACTCAAAAATAAAAATAAAAGTCTGATGGGGTACGTGGGCCGAATTGCTCAGGGCAGACAGTGGGGAAGCTGCCGAGAAAGAAACAGTGTAGGAAACAGACAGTAGAGGGAGACCGTGTAGGAGAGAGCGAGAGAACGAAAGTAGGAAAGCGGAGAGGGAGACAGTGTAGGAGAGAGCGAGAGAACGGAAGTAGGAAAGCTGAGAGGGAGACAGTGTAGGAGAGACAGAAAGTAGGAAAGCGGAGAGGGAGACAGAAAGTAGGAAAGCGGAGAGGGAGACAGTGTAGGAGAGACAGAAAGTAGGAAAGCGGAGAGGGAGACAGTGTAGGAGAGACAGAAAGTAGGAAAGCGGAGACAGTGTACGAGAGACAGACTAGGAAACCTGGAGATCAGGTATATTGCTGTCCAGAGGGCGAGGGCAGGTGTTGCTCTAGCACCCCCTAGTGTCTATCTGTGCACGCCACTGACGTTTGGGTTCCAGACCATATTGCTTTCATTAACCCTCACAGCAAAACTTCTGTTCATTAGCTGGAAGTCATAATAGAATAGTATCTAGAATGACAGATGTAGCGTGTACTGTGTATACGCTTTGGCATAACTGTAAAAGTCAATCATTTATACACTCTTAATCTGCTGATAAGTACCTAATGTAAAGTTCTCAAGAAGATACACACACACCCTACAAGATTATTTGAATGATAACCAATTTCCGCATTACATGTAGTGCAGATCACTCAAAGTAGTTCAATGGTACAGTTACATAGTACAGGGGTTCTCAACGTTTTTGGCCGGGGACCCCCGGAAATGCTTTGGCAATGTCTCGGGACCCCCGCCCCGCCCCCTCCCGACCCCCAATATAAATTGACTGCTACAATAACCTTAAACCATTTTGGGCGGGAACCCCTTTTGGTGTTTTAAGCATTGTTATAATTTAGCTATTGAAAAATAGCAGATCTACAAGCTCATAGCGCGCCACCAAGTGGCGCGCTACGAGCTTGTAGGTCTGCTATTTTTGAAAAATCGTGAAAATAAAATTTAAAAAAATATATTATTATTATTTTATTTTTTTTCATAATTTGGGGACCCCCTAAAATAATTTGGCGACCCCCCGAGGGGTCGCGACCCACGGGTTGAGAACCCCTGACATAGTAGGCCTATGTGTATTTACAGGATGGATTAGGAAACATGTAGTGCCTTATCTCACTCTGGTCACAAGAAAAAAGGTTAAACTGTTTTACAGGAATCGACCATTGCCCTTATGGTGGGGATGGACTGAATGTAAATATTGCTTCTCGTACAGTATGTCACTGCCCTCACAAAGAGGTCGAAGACAAACAGAACTTAAAGGTTGAGCCTAAATGCAGCAGGGTAGGGAAGGGGTGTGTGAAATAGAGCAGGGGTTCTCAACGTTTTTGGCCGGGGACCCCCGGAAATGCTTTGGCAATGTCTCGGGACCCCCGCCCCGCCCCCTCCCGACCCCCAATATAAATTGACTGCTACAATAACCTTAAACCATTTTGGGCGGGAACCCCTTTTGGTGTTTTAAGCATTGTTATAATTTAGCTATTGAAAAATAGCAGATCTACAAGCTCATAGCGCGCCACCGAGTGACGCGCTATGAGCTTGTAGATCTGCTATTTTTCTTGTAGGTCTGCTATTTTTGAAAAAAAGTGAAAATAAAATTTAAAAAAATATATATATATTTTTTTTTTGAAAATAATTTGGGGACCCCCTAAAATAATTTGGCGACCCCCCGAGGGGTCGCGACCCACGGGTTGAGAACCCCTGAAATAGAGGAGGGGAGAGGGATGGGCGATTTATGATTCTAATCTAATCTGCTTGACCCAGTGTAAAACAAATCACCTACGTAAGCACATTGATATCCATGATAACCTGCATCCAATCCATGATGACCATCAACTACTGTATCAGTCTATCAGAGACATGGCCGAGGTCTGGTTAGGATGTCCCCTCCCCCCCTTTCCCTCGTTTATCCTTTTATCTTTTTAACCCTGTACTGTTGCTGTATCGGTTATGTTTTGCTTTGTTTTGTTTTTCTTAATAAAGTATGTTCCTAGTGTTCCTATATGTAAAGCGCTTTGGGTATTTAGAAAAGCGCTATATAAATCTGAGCTATTATTATTATTATTATTATGGACTGTCTGTGCTCAATGATATGAGATGCATGCTCTGTTCCTGTTCATTCTGTTCTTATCCTTGTTTTCATATCTGCTAGGCACGTCATGTGTACGCTGTGCAATACTGTACCAATACCCGCTGTATATATATTTCTCTGTGTCTATAATAAACTAGAATGTGTCGTGCAATGCTATCTGGTGTTGTCATTTTCTCCGTGCACGTGTCTCAACTGAATCACCACCACTCACCACCAAGTCACCAACCCTTGTTAGATGGAGACTGACCAGACTGACCACTTGGATGGTCAGCCAAAATCACAACAGCAACGAGTATGGTTTGATTGATTTTCTTTGTTAAAGTGTTGTGCTTCCAAGGACACCCAGCCCATATGGACACTTACAGGACACTTTCCCATTGAGGGAGAGAGAGGAAGGGCAGGCCAGCAAGGCCCGCCTGGTTCCGGGAAGGATAGAAGTTTATTGTTAGTTGATAATTACTTTACGTTAATTACTTGGTTTATGGTTTATAAAAATAAAAAAAAGATAAGGTTCATCTGCCCAACAGCACAAAATAGAATCTGGCACAACAGCAACAACAACAGATAGTCTGTGAACTTTGAACTCAAATATGGCCCATTTTGACTATATCAAAGACAGGCTTGTTACGCCCGAGAGAAGTTCCTTTGACTTGCACTTGGATTCATTCTTGTTACTCTGTGAATCTGATTTACGAGAATATAGGCTACAGTAGATTATTATAACCACATTATACTTTCTTTTTTTAAAGGTGAAGTTCCTTGTGGATTTACTAAAGGAAGCTAAAATGTTCAACCGTAACTTAAAGAATGTGCTTGTGGTCTCCATTGGATTTCTGTCACTGTTTACAGCTTATGGAGGCCTGCAAAGTCTACAGGTAAGTTGACTCAAACAGAGATGGGAGGTTCATTCAAGGTCATCTGTTGAACTAGTCTAAAGTTGACAACAGCAACTCAAACACGCAAACTGGCGTCTACATTATTACTTTGGAGCTTGAACAAGTTACTTTTTTGTAACAATTGCAAAAGTACATACATAATGGAAGTAAAATCCAGAATTTTACTTCCGTTTTAAACATAACCTTACTTTTAAGTATTTGTTTCTAGCAAGACACCTGTTCAACATCTACATTCAAATTGTATTGTAATATATTTTAGCCTAGAATCTAGATCATACCTTGTTTTGTTGCGACATTTGGAAATATAATTTATATTATTTAAAAGAGTTTTACTCAGAATTAAGAAATTATTTTTCATTGTGTACGGGAAGAGAATCTTCAGCTTAGTTTATTTGTTGTCATGATGAATCCAGTCAAATCAAAGCCATGGGTCATCTCTCTCCAAGTATATAGAACGAGCGACCCCCCCCCCCCTCGCCTCGTCCATTGAGTTTAATGGGACGTTTAGAAGATTTAGAACACTTTCCTGCTGGGCGTCTTTATGTGTGCAATATGTGGTTTTAGATATTTCAGATTTTAGCAGTTAGCCCAGACAGTGTCTCTGATGTCATGGACACTGGGCTCACTTACTTCCTGGACTACATGTTGTCTCAGTAAGACAGCCCTCCCCCTATCCACAAGGAGGAGCAGTGCACCAAAGCATTATGGGAATTGTAGTCCAGGAAGTACATGAGCCCAGTGTCCATGAGATCAGAGACGCGTGATTATGATTATGAATCCCACCAACGTTCTAGGGTAGACCCGCCTCACCATGTGTCTGATTGGCTCCCGGGAAGGCATAGTTTTACTGAGGTTAGGCCGTTCGGGTTAGGTTTAGGGGGGTGCATACTTAGTTTAGACTAGTCATTGGTAAGACATGGGTTAAGGTTAGGTTAAGGTTAGGTTAGGTTTAGGTGTGAGGTTAGGTTTAGGGTGAGGGTTTGAGATAGGTAACTTGTAGTTGTAGGACTAATGACTGGTCGCAAAAACGAGAACTGTCAATCACAACGACTACTGGCCAATCACAGCAGGGCTTTCCTAGAACGTTGGTGGGATACATAACACTGGGCTCACTGCTAAAATCTAAAATATCTTAAACCACATATTTGGTTCCATTTGTACACTCTCAGAGTTACATTAACATTGATTTTACAATATAAATGGGGGGGCCGGGCTCATCAGTGTCAATTTGGGGGTCCTTGACATGAAAAAGTTTGGGAACCACTGCTTTAATGCAGGGGTTCTCAACGTTTTTGGCCGGGGACCCCCGGAAATGCTTTGGCAATGTCTCGGGACGCCCGCCCCGCCCCCTTCCCGACCCCCAATATAAATTGACTGCTACAATAACCTTAAACCATTTTGGGCGGGAACCCCTTTTGGTGTTTTAAGCATTGTTATAATTTAGCTATTGAAAAATAGCAGATCTACAAGCTCATAGCGCGCCACCGAGTGGCGCGCTACGAGCTTGTAGGTCTGCTATTTTTGAAAAAAAGTGAAAAAGAAAATAAAAAAAATAAACCTTTTTTTTTTTTTTTTAAATAATTTGGGGACCCCCTAAAATAATTTGGCGACCCCCCCCGAGGGGTCGCGACCCACGGGTTGAGAACCCCTGCTTTAATGGACAGGTAGCACCATTTTGTGAGGTTTACTTTCATTGGTGTGACGCCACCTATTCTTTCTATACCAAGTATGTATAAATAATTATTTTTTTGAGGGGCGCTAGCCCCTCCTATGCCCAGCTTTCCGGGTTTGTGTAAAGTGAAGACGGACAAGTGAGGACGCAAATTGTGATTGGCCAGAATGAGATGATGTATGATGATGATAAGAGCGCCCCACATTTCATACGGGTGTGATTTTATTACTTATTTGTCTTCGGCAAAAGTGCAAACTAATTTCAGTCACAGCCATTGTTTGTTTACGGTGTTTACGGTTTACACAGACAATATATTGCTCTATTTCTGACTGTACAATCAGTACATCAACAACAGAATGTGACCAGTTTAATGATCATCCACTACGTTGTATGTGTCTCTCCTGTCCAGAGCAGTCTGAATGCGGAGGAGGGGATGGGGGTGGCATCTCTGAGTGTCATCTATGCCTCCATCATCGTCTCCTCCATGTTCCTGCCCCCCATAATGATCAAGAACCTGGGCTGTAAGTGGACCATCGTGGTCAGCATGGCCTGCTATGTCTCCTACTCCTTTGGAAACCTCTATCCTGGATGGTGAGACACCACCGTCTGTCTGTTCCTCTGTCCGTCCTTCTCTTTGTCTAAGACCTTTTGTCCATGAATTAAAACGAGCTTTCTCTGGTCTTAAGAATATATGCCACATATAATTAACACATTTTACACCATTGTGTGGAGAAAAAACTAATAATACATGGTATGCTTTGAACAATGGTCATCATCAGTGATCTGTTGGAACACATATATAGATATAATTCTAACAAATGGGGCAATTTACTACTACTACTACTTTAGTACGTTAATACTTACGTTAATAGCTGTGCTATTTTAATAGCACAGCAGTGTCACACACATACTACACAGATAGTGTTCTATTTCACCAACAGTCTGTGTTGGATTTTACAGTTACTTGTATTGGAAATTAAAGAGCCTGTTGTATTATACAAATCACAGAGGATCTAGATGGTCAAAATCTAGATGGGAAACCTCATGTCCTCCCTCATATTCCAACAGGATGCTAAAATAGGTATACACGTAAAACACGCCTTTAGAATGAATGCAAATAGACAACAGCTCTTTTGACCAGCTCAGTGGCCTTCTGGCACCCCTGCTATAGATTAACCCTCAACTTCAAATCATGTTCAACACTGATTGTTGTTGAGTGCCTGTTCTCCTCCTCCCATATATACAGGTACACACTCATCCCTACCTCTGTGATCTTGGGTTTGGGCGGATCGCCTCTATGGTCGGCTAAATGTGCCTACCTGACCATCTCTGGTAATCGACAGGCTGCCGAGGAGGGCAAGAAGGGTGCCGATGTCATCAACCAATACTTTGGCATGTTCTTCTTCATCTTCCAGTCCTCTGCAGTCTGGGGAAACCTCATGTCCTCCCTCATATTCCAACAGGATGCTACAATAGGTACACACGTAAAACACGCCTTTAGAACGAACACAAATAGACAACAGCTACAAAATGTGATTCACCTCTTTGATTCACAAGATCCTTGTAAAGAATGATTAATTACAGGGCAGTTGCTGTGTTACATTATCACTGTCTTAACATCCTGGGACAGACTAGTAATTCATGGTTTTGACTAATTAAAATGTATGTGGTCTTCCAGCCAACATCACAGACGAACAGTTGGAGCTCTGTGGAACGGCTGTATGTGACCTCCAGCCAAACGTCACCACCATCAGACCAGCACAAGAACTGGTTTGGACGCTGGTTGGAGCCTACATCGGTAACATCATGATCATATTATGCCTTTTATTTTGTCTCTTTCCAACGATCCATGTTCAAAGAAAATATCTCTCCCTGTTCTAGGCGTCGGGGTGCTGGCCATGATCATTGTGGCGGTGTTTCTGGACAACATTGACCAGAGCCAGGCCAGGGAGTTCCGTGGGAACCGGGAGCCGTTCTGCAGCACCTTCTTGGCCACATTCCGCCTGCTCAGAGACCGCAGGCTCCTCGTCCTCATCCCTCTCACCATGTACAGTGGCTTTGAACAGAGCTTCCTCTCTGGCGAGTACACCAAGGTGAGGGGCGCTTGTTTCCGTGTGATGTGGAAAATGTTCAAAAAACAGAGCAGTGATGTTTTCGAGGCTTGTTTAAAACCCATTTTGGGCGGGAACCCCTTTTGGTGTTTTAAGCATATATGTACTTTAGCTATTGAAAAATAGCAGATCTACAAGCTTGTAGGTCTGCAAAAAAAAATTTATCCTGAAAATGTGGTGTAAATCTTTGAATATATATTCTTTCAGAGCGAACGTTTTTAACTCAAAACCTTGCTTCTGGAGAGTCCCTGGAACAACATATTTTCAGATGGGGGTCGGCGGCCAATTTCATAAAATGTCTTTGTTTCCATTATAGAACTATGCCACTTGTGCACTGGGCATCCATTTTGTTGGCTATGTGATGATCTGCTTTGGGGCTTGCAATTCACTGTCCTCCATTGTCTTTGGGAAGTTGGCCATGTACACTGGCCGAGCTCCTTTCTTCCTCCTAGGTAAAGTTCATGGATAAAAGATACATTTAAGAGTGTAAACGACGCAATCTATAGAGCTACGCATAGTTGAGAATGTTTCAGCTAGATTACGGTAACCGGTCATCATATCGGTATCAGCAATATTGGCCTTAAACATGCTATATCAGTATCTCACCGATGTGTGAATGTGGAGCTGAAAGCGCCTTTTGTGATGATGAAGGCTGCATTCAATTCAGTGTTTTCTAGAGAACCTTTGAAAAGGATCAACAATTTGGAAAAAGTAATTGAAAATACTAGACTACATTGTAAACTAACATGTGCATCAATAGCCTGGATAAATCAGGAATAAGAATAGACTGAAATATAAGAATTCTGCAACTGCACACAGAATCACAGTAACTGTATAATTTCGTAAACCCTACCGGAAACTTGTATTGCAATATTGTTATCGTTTGATTTGAACATAAATCGTAATCATCGGTAATTGGATATTTCAATATCGTGCAATCCCTATAGTTTCAGCCCACGTTTGTTTGGCCATTTTTAGCGTGTGGACAGATTTGCTGACAGATAAGACGGAGAGCCAATAGTTTAGGTTCATACTAGTGACAGATAAGACGGAGAGCCAATAGTTTAGGTTCATTCTAGTGACAGATAAGACGGAGAGCCAATAGTTTAGGTTCATACTAGTGACAGATAAGACGGAGAGCCAATAGTTTAGGTTCATACTAGTGACAGATAAGACGGAGAGCCAATAGTTTAGGTTCATACTAGTGACAGATAAGACGGAGAGCCAATAGTTTAGGTTCATACTAGTGACAGATAAGACGGAGAGCCAATAGTTTAGGTTCATACTCGTGCTTTGCATGGAAATTATACATCATTATACATTATTACCCGGAAGTACATTTCGTACTTTTTGTATTAAACAGCACCCGTATCACAAATTAAAACAATAGAGCGTCGCAGCCCTGCCCCCTTTCAGAACGACGAGGGCACCGGGAAATAATTCCCCATTCATTTTCCCCATAGACGTTTCAAAAAGTATTTATTTAAAGACCTCGGACAAAGCCAACTCGGCAGGTGACAACTCACGACAATAAACACATTCTTTTGGGGCCGAACAAATAATTAGAAAGAAGAAAAACAACGGGAAAAAAAGTGTTGTACCCTGCCCTTTTTTTCGTCTTTCTAATTATCTGTGCGACCCCCCCCCAAAAAAAAAAGGTTTATTGTCATGAGTTGTCACCTGCTGAGTTGGCTTTGTCCGAGGCTTTAAAGGTCTTTAAATAAATACTTTTTGAAACTTCTATGGGGAAAAACGAATGGGGAATTATTTCCTGGTGCCTTCGCAGGGAGGGGCGGGACTGCGACGCTCTATAATTAATTAAAATAGAGAGGATTATAAGTTGTAGTATAAATTGAAAGACTATCTCACCCTCCTCATTCAACGAGCAGTGAGGTTTCTCAATGCCACGTCTCTCCATCTGCAGCGGCGGTGATCAACTTCTCCTGCATCATAGCCTTGCTGTACTGGAGGCCTCATCCCGACCAGCTGCCCGTCTTCTTCGTGTTCCCTGGGCTGTGGGGCATGGCAGACGCTGTGTGGCAAACACAGACCAACTGTGAGAATAAAACAAAGTCCCTCGGACGATATATAGCTCATATAGTTTAGATCAATGGTTTTCAACCTATTTCATATCAAGGCCCATTGTTTATTCGCCATTTGAGCCACGGACGGACCACCATTTCATGACATTTTACCATAGAGTATATAAAGGATAGAGACCGAACTGGAGCACTAGCCCCGCCCCCAAGCTATTAATTTCGATGAAGTTGCTCAGTGGCGTTTTGAAGCACCCGGAAGACTGCCGGAAGTACCTCCTCCGGACCTCAAATTTGAGGTCCGGGGTGACGTATGGGTGACGTAGGGAGTGGCGGTCCTACGTGTCCGTGCTTGGGTCCGCCTGCAGTCCTTCCTCTTACCACTAGGGCCCAGAGCTTCAACGTTGGAGCGCCTCACTGGCCCCTTGCAATTTAGCCTCTCAGACCCAAAACGAAAGAATATTTAGTTGTCGTTGATGAAAATAACAGTTCTACATTCTCTAATTGTGTAGACTTCTTGTAAATGAAGTAATGCAGATGTTTAACAATAATGTTACACTCTCAAGAGTTAAAGATCTATCGGGTCCACTTGGTTACCAACTCTCCATCATTTAGCTGCAGGGACCACCTGGAACCCCCTCAAGGACCATTGGTGGCCCCAGAGCCACTGGTTGAGAACTACTGCTTTAGAATTGTTATAGGACAGTGTCAAAATAGCAGCACATCTCTATAACTGACCACTGACCAGATAAGGTTCATCAATGGCGGTAATTATGGCATCGGTTTACTTCCAGACAGAGAGCAGGGTTTCATCTCGTTCCCCCGATCTGTACTCTCAACTTACCAGCCGTTTCTCTCTCCCATCTAAAGAAAAAAACATATCAACTTAAAAAGGCTACAATTATTTGGTTTTATATTATATTATGATCATATTCTTTTTTTTTTTTAAAGATATCTTTTTTGCGGCTTACGCCTTTTATTGGTTTTTGAAGGGACAGACAGTAGGCTGACAGGAAACGGGAGAGAGATGGGGGAAGACATGCAGTAAAGGCCGTGTCGGGCTCGGGAGTCGAACCCGCGGCACACTGCGACTGGATTACCAGTCGGGTGCCCAGACGGTTACGCCACCGCCTGGGCTTTATGATCCTATTATGTTGAAAATAGAGGTGATTCTCTCTCTCTCTCTCTCTCCAGCCATCTATGGAGTCCTCTTCCCCAGAGACAAAGAGGCAGCATTTGCCAACTACCGCATGTGGGAGTCTCTGGGTTTCGTCATCGCCTTCGCCTACAGCACCTTCATTTGCCTGGAGACCAAGCTGTACATCCTCCTGGCCGTCCTGCTGCTCACCGTGGTCACGTACCCCATCGTGGAATACGGGGAATACAAGAACCCCACAATGCCCATCGAACAGTTAGACCACATAAACCCAGTCCACCAGAACTCGGACAATGATGAGGCCTACCATGAGGAGAAGTCCTACCATGAGAAGGCGTACCAGTCAGAAATGTCAAGCAAGCACATCTTGGATCAGACTAGTCTGTAGATTCCGTCTCGTATCGTGATTGTTTGACTTTCTTAGTTTGAAGTGTAATGTCGTTGATGTCACTGAATGGTAGCTGAGGAAAATTGTAGAGCCTTTTAAGTTATTCAGGGTGCATATGAATGCACAAAGCAGAACTCATCATTATATTAATTAAGAAATAACTAGCAAGCAACAGGCCATGGTTTTACTGCAGGGCTTTACATTTACTTTGGACAAGTACATTTCCTATTCACTTGTCCGGGCACAAAAGTCACTTGTCCAGAGCACGAGCACACCAGGGAGGTGGTGGGCCCATAATTCAGCCCGCGCGCCTATTTTATTAATACAAAAAAAAAAAAACGCTGGCCCAAACCGGCCTGGACTGGACCGGCCGTTCGGGAGTTGTCCCGAATTTCCCAATGGCCAGCACGTCCCTGGAGCACACACACACACACACACACAAATACATTTTAAATCAACTAACTGTAAGTTGGTTTTGGTGAATATTAGATGAATATTCTCAGTTTACAAGTGAATAGCCCTAGAATGTCTGTGATCTTACATACAGTACATTTCATGTATTCCAAATACACAGCCATAGATCAGTCCTATCCATACATACACAGCCATAGATCAGTCCTATCCATACATACACAGTCATAGATCGGCCCTATCCATAAATACACAGCCATAGATCGGTCCTATCCATACATACACAGCCATAGATCGGTCCTATCCATACATACACAGCCATAGATCAGTCCTATCCATAAATACACAGCCATAGATCAGTCCTATCCATACATACACAGTCATAGATCGGCCCTATCCATAAATACACAGCCATAGATCGGTCCTATCCATACATACACAGCCATAGATCGGTCCTATCCACACATACACAGCCATAGATCGGTCCTATCCATCAATACACAGCCATAGATCAGTCCTATCCATACATACACAGCCATAGATCAGTCCTATCCATACATACACAGCCATAGATCGGTCCTATCCATACATACACAGCCATAGATCGGTCCTATCCATCAATACACAGCCATAGATCAGTCCTATCCATAAATACACAGTCATAGATCAGTCCTATCCATACATACACAGCCATAGATCGGTCCTATCCATCAATACACAGCCATAGATCGGTCCTATCCATAAATACACAGTCATAGATCGGCCCTATCCATAAATACACAGCCATAGATCGGTCCTATCCATACATACACAGCCATAGATCGGTCCTATCCACACATACACAGCCATAGATCGGTCCTATCCATCAATACACAGCCATAGATCAGTCCTATCCATACATACACAGCCATAGATCAGTCCTATCCATACATACACAGCCATAGATCGGTCCTATCCATACATACACAGCCATAGATCGGTCCTATCCATCAATACACAGCCATAGATCAGTCCTATCCATAAATACACAGTCATAGATCAGTCCTATCCATACATACACAGCCATAGATCGGTCCTATCCATCAATACACAGCCATAGATCGGTCCTATCCATAAATACACAGTCATAGATCAGTCCTATCCATACATACACAGCCATAGATCGGTCCTATCCATACATACACAGCCATAGATCAGTCCTATCCATACATACACAGCCATAGATCGGTCCTATCCATACATACACAGCCATAGATCGGTCCTATCCATAAATACACAGCCATAGATCAGTCCTATCCATAAATACACAGCCATAGATCGGTCCTATCCGCGCGACTGACCTCCATCGTCGGCATTATTTTTTTTAAATTTGGTTTTTAACATTTTAAAGAACGAAACATTTCGTTTCCCCACACCTCCCCGCCCCCCCCAGCATAAATACAAATACATCATTGTCCTCTTTCTCTGTCACGTCTTTGTGCACATGAAAGGGGAGGATAATAACAACAACAACAACTGCAACAACAAAAGATAACGAGTACATGTATAAATATAGCAAAAAGAGATAAAGAATAATGAAAAAGACAGCTTCAGGATAGACTTCGAGTATACTCTTATACATCTTTTTCCTTCCCACCTGTATGCCACCTCGTTGGCATTTAAACGTGTAGCACTGCGTCTGCGTGTGTACTCACCATAGACTGTAAAAAAGGTACTCACCCACTTGGGATTGGTGTGGAGTACCACAGACGAAAAACAGTCTAAGTCCAAATTTCTTTCTGACCCCTCCACGAAAAGGCCTCGTTGTCCTGAACCCTTATCTATCATTTATACAGGATCAATAGTGTGGACTTAGACTGTTTTTCGTCTGTGGCATTCAATTGATCACACCACCTGCCAATTGTGTGCCCCATACATTTGTACCTCTTAACCCATTCTGGGCGGGAACCACTTTTGGTGTTTTAAGCATTATGTTATACTTTTGCTATAAAAATAGCAGATCTACAAGCTCATAGCGCGGCACCGAGTGCCTCGCTACGAGCTTGTAGGTCTCCTATTTTTGAAAAATCGTCAAAATGTGGCGCAAATTTGGAATATATATTCTTTCAGAGCGAACGTTTAACTCAAATCTTTGCTTCTGGGGGCTCCCTGGGACAACATATTTTGAGTTGGGGGGTCAGAGACCAAATACATATGATTCTAGGGGTCCTTGACATGAAATAGTGTGAGAACCACTGATATAGAAACATAGGTTTTTCAGAAAACTGTCAGGATTTAGAAGACATTTTGTAGAATCGAGCTCAGGTCTAAATTTAAAGGAAGTTTTGACATGTTCAGTCCTGCACTCATTCCGGGCCCATCGCCGGAGAGAATGTCCAGATCATGATGCTACATTTAAATTGGCACAATAAACTCATGAATAGAAATGGTCAACAAACCACATGTATTTCCTGTTTATTAAAGAGCTGTAGAGATGTAACCTGACTCCGCCAGACGGGGCAGCAGAGAGTACACTGGGTTCCCCCCTCCTGCTCCCATCTGGGAACTCTCAGGCAGACTAGATGCTCCGGCCACAAAACGGCCTGGCCAATCAGCGGCAGCTAGAGGCGGGATCAAGGCAGCGCTGTGTATGCCTTGATCCCGCCTCTAGCTGCCGCTGATTGGCCAGGCCGTTTTGTTTGTTTTGTTTTAACCAAAAGAATACTTACAGTACCTTAGACTCTGAAATGTAAATTAGATCTTTAACGGTCCATTAACATGGGATTTAAATGTGCATTCCAGATTTTAATGTGTGGTTTGGTGTGTTTATTCCATCCATTGATATCTTGCAGAAAGTTTAACTTAAGCCTGTACATACACTATTAATTATCCTAATCAGTTTTACCTCTTCATTATTTTCACTCATTGCATCTAGAATAATATATGACATGTGATATATGTGTTAATATCTAATACTGTACTGAAGGTCTCGATGTTGCTATCTTTAATCTAAACAGCCTTAAAAATCTCTTTTGTTTTTATTGTGTCTATATGCACTATATGTATTTACTGAGATCAGAAATAAACATCATAGGTCTAAAATGAAAACAGTGACAGACCCAAATGTAACATTTTATTGTGATGCTTCTGCGCTGGTACTAGATTGTGGTGTCAATAAGTGAGGTAGGAAAAGCACAATTTTGGTGAATTGTTTCCCTTACATTATTGAAAGATACATTAAAAAATATGTGTGATGTTCTACATCTCAATGCTTCATGTATGAGAAAATACCATATATATAATATATCTGAATTTGAATTAAAAAGTGTGAAGTGAGACCCGCTAATATATTAAAGTCTAACTCATGTTGATTAGGTGATGTAATGGTGATGTAAAACAAACGGTGCAAACAAACATTAAACGCCATCAACAATAAAGAGACAATATGACGTAAATGACACATTATGACGTACATTTTCCCTTCATTGTCAATGGCGTTTACTAAACAAACATTGAACTAAAGACAAACATTAAACCTGTGTATAGGAGGGGCTAGCACCCCTCAAAAAATGAACAACTCCCATACAGTACATATCTTCAGACAATAAGCCTATCTCACAGAATTTCCCCGCCCCCTTAATACGCCCCCTTTCGGGGCTAGTGGTGATAGCGTGACGTCACTCCATAGACGCTACATGTTAACAGAGGTAATTTAAGAAGTCTACAACTTTTGTTTTCTCAAGGTAAGGTTTGTTCTATCTGTTCGAGCTGATTTACCATCTTGTTTGCTTCATAATAATATTGGTCTGTCACATTTTAACATTAGAAAATGTACTTAGATTCTCCAGAGAAAAAAAACGTGTAAATGCTAATGTTAAATGACACCACTATTTAGCGGAAGTGGGCGTGGAAAGCGGGCTGTGAGATAGGCCTATAAAGAAAGTGCTTCTTGGCTGAGGACAGGAACATGTAGAAGAAAAGGAACTTAGTCGGAAAAAAACTCATATGGGCATCAAAAATGAAGCCTATGAACCTATAATATTATCTCATACGTCTGCACTTCTATATATAGATATACGGCGTGCACTGCAGTGTGAGGCGTTGAACTGGGTTTACCCCATTTAGACCTGAGGACGATTCTACAAAATGTCATCTAAATCCTGACAGTTTTCTGAAAAACCCATGTCGTTCTCAAACATTTTCATGTCAGAATTATATGTAATTGGCCGCCGAACCCCTTCTGAAAATATGTTGTTCCAGGCAGGGACCCGCTTCCAGAAGCAAAGATTTGTGTTAAAAACGTTCGCTCTGAAAGAATATATATTCAAAGACTTGCGCCACATTTGAGCCAAGATTTTTCAAAAAATAGCAGATCTACAAGCTCGTAGCGCGGCACTCGGTGCCGCGCTACGAGCTTGTACGAGCTAAAGTTCAAAGTCATGCTTAGACACCAAAAGGGGTTCCCGTCCTGAACTGGGTTGAACATGGAGGCGTGTGCATCAGATGTGATCAGTTCTATTGTCAGGGATCCCTTTAGTGCTTTTTGCAGGTCACTGAACCACTCCCGTTGTATCAGCGTCTAGCGTGTGTGTGTGTGTGTGTGTGTGTGTGTGTGTGTGTGTGTGTGTGTGTGTGTGTGTGTGTGTGTGTGTGTGTGTGTGTGTGTGTGTGTGTGTGTGTGTGTGAGATAGACCAGGGGTTCTCAACCTGGGGGTCACGACCCCTCTGGGAGTCGCCAAATACTTTTTAATATACGTTTTTTTCACTTGTTGAAAATAGCCGATCTACAAGACCACAACGCGTCGCGCTGCGACGCGTTGTGGGCTTGTAGATCGGCTATTTTCAGCATGCAACCAAGTGTTAAATGACTTATACTGGATCTCTTGTCCACTAGTCCCTTCTTAACATTTTAGTCTAGTTTTTATTTGTTGACTAAATTGTCAGTATATTGTGTCTTAGTTTTAGTCGCCATAGCTTATAGTTTTCATTTAGTTTCCATTTAGTTTTCGTCAGTGGAAAAAGGTAGTCGAACATTTTTCGTCTTAGTTTTAGTCGACGAAAACAACACTGGTTTCAAGTGTAAATTGGGGTCTCTGTGCCCAAATGCAGTCAGTATTCAAACAGGGCCTTTATCATCCAAACGTTTCACCCTCATTTTGACCCAGTGACCCGCGGCGTGGTGCACCCCTCTTTTACGCTCTCTTAGAAATGGAGTGATAATTTAACCCATTTTGACCTGAGATCAGATTCTAAAAATGTCTTCTACATCCTGACAGTTTTCTGAAAACAAGCTCGTAGCGCGCCACTCGGTGGCGCGCTATGAGCTTGTAGATCTGCTATTTTTCAATAGCTAAAGCATAACATAATGCTAACACCAAAAGGGGTTCCCGCCCAAAATGGGTAACAGTGCCGTAAGGAGGGACATCCCCTGCCATACACATTCTGTAACCATCACATTTATTTACTTTTATTTATACATTTTTAATAGCAGATGTACAAGCTCACAATGTGTTGTTTTGAATACTTTTACAGATTTGAAAGAAAGAGACAATAATGATGCCACGTTTAAAGTGGTTAAACTGGCACAATAAACTCATTAATAGAAATTTTAATTGAATGACATTTTGAATAGATTGAATGTCTTTAAAGGACCACTTCACCACTTTTCAACCTATCTTCATATAATAGGTCCTATCTAGGTAATCATGATAAAATGGCACGATTCTTTTCTACTCAGTCTGTGTCTCATAGGAGGGCTGTGGGCAGTTTAGAAACCGTCCTCCAGTGACATCATCATTAGGCAGATTTTTTTTTTGAAACAAGATTTTTTTACAAAAATGTTTAGATTTTCATTATCGTGAGAACGATGGCTTCCATTTTCGCATTGCAACTTTTCAGGACTAGAAAGCCTGCAGTTTCTATTAGCTTGGATTCCGCATCGATGATGTCACTGGAGGACGGTTTCTGAACTGCCCACAACCCCCCTATGAGACACAGACAGAGTAGAACAAAATTGCGCCATTTTTTCATGATTATTAGTGAGGACCTATTATATGAAGATAGGTTGAAAAGTGGTGAAGTGGTCCTTTAAAGCAGGGGTTCTCAACGTTTTTGGCCGGGGACCCCCGGAAATGCTTTGGCAACGTCTCGGGACCCCCGCCCCGCCCCCTCCCGACCCCCAATATAAATTGACTGCTACAATAACCTTAAACCATTTTGGGCGGGAACCCCTTTTGGTGTTTTAAGCATTGTTATAATTTAGCTATTTAAAAATAGCAGATCTACAAGCTCATAGCGCGCCACCGAGTGGCGCGCTACGAGCTTGTAGGTCTGCTATTTTTGAAAAAAAGTGAAAATATATATATATATTTTTTTTTTCTTTTTTAAATAATTTGGGGACCCCCTAAAATAATTTGGCGACCCCCCCGAGGGGTCGCGACCCACGGGTTGAGAACCCCTGCTTTAAAGGATATTTTCTCCCGCTCCTTTACAACCCTGGCAGCCCCCACTTTGAAAACCACTGACTTAGATTTCCCTAGCATATAATGTCACATACCAGACCTTGGCCTCCAGTTTTGAGGGTGACAACGTGGCACACTCTGCCATAAACTACTGCACATTTACAATGTAGGCATTATTAAACAGTTGCTCTTATCCAGGCTGACTCATCCAAACATCTCATCCAGTGACTTATCCAGAGTATCAAAATATATGGCATGAGGAACCCTTGCCAACAAACCACACGGTGCTATAAAGCAGTGGTTCCCAAACCTTTTCATGTCAAGGACACCCAAATTTACACTTATTAGAGACCCCCCCCCCCCCCCCCCCCCCCCCCATAAGAGAAGATTTTTACGGCTCTAGCAGTGATTCTCAACCCGTTTAATTTCAAGGACCCCCAGTTTGACATGCATATTAGTCTACCGAACCCCATTTAATGGCATTTTCCGTAAATATTGTAAAATCAATGTTAATTAATTTAACTCTGAGAGTGGGTCCATTTGGTTCCATTTGTACACTCTCAGAGTTACAGACCCATAAGGGTCCATTTGGTTCCAAACTATCATTTAGCTGGGTCCCCCCTGGAACTCCCTGAAGGACCCCTGGGGGTCCCCGGGACCCCACTTTGGGAACCACTGCTATGAAGTAACTTGGATGCCAGGTAAGCCATGCCCGTGGTTGTCTCGTAGGTCACCAGTGTTTTGCACTGTACGAGTGTACGGTATAGTGTACAGTATGTGACCAGGCTAGCAACAAGAAGAACCTCAAGCCATGGACTAGAGTGAATTCATAATATTTTGTCCCTTCTCCTTTATGGTGCACAAAGAAAAATAAAATGTTGAAATAAAATGCAATAAAAGCCACTAATATTGTAGTAGTCGGCTGTCCCCCCACATTCAAGTTCAGGAAATTATAAGAAAACAGCAATGCCGTCACACTGGCAGGATATAATTAGCCTACACAACCTAAATGACTGTTGTGTTGTACTTGTCGTCACTGCGTGAGAGAGAGAGAGAGGCGCGCACGCCTCTCTCAAAAGTGCAAAACATACTCTCTCCCCATGCCTTCGGCCTGGTGGAGACAATTCATTATATGAAGATAGGTTGGAAATGGGTGATATGCTCCTTCAACAATATTGACTTTTAACTAAGGCTGAGACTGAATGGACAACATCATCTACATCTGTGACTCGGTTGTTGTGTTTCATTTATTAGTTCCAAACTTCCACCATCGTGTTAGTAGCTGTAGCTCATTCCTTCCTTTTCACCCTCCTCTCACCTGTAGGCCTACTACCCACTGTTGGCTGGTTAGGAACTGTGCTACATGTCCTTCCCCCTCTATGCCCTCGGTTTAAAAGTAAATAAAGCCTCCCCCTTTCATTATGTGTAAATAAAAGAAGTAGTATGCGATAATAATACGAAGTGATAAAAGTATACTTTCTTTTAGCATGACTCCCATTTCTTTTCAATCAGAGCAGCTAGCTCCGAGGGTTGACACGTTCATTTTTACAATGAGTCGTCGTTAACTTTGCATTGTAAATTTGCGAGGCCACCAGTGTGAAGGAGGGTTTAAACAGCAGACCTCTCCTCCCCTTGCCTTGTTTCATTGGGCTATAGTAGTGTGCTCCTCCTAGGCTACACAGCAGGGCTCTAAGAAAGAGAGGGGTCAGAAATGTGTTGCCCTCCAGTCACCACCCCTTAACACTGTAGCCACATAGAAACACCACACTGACACATTGTGCCGCGTCGCCACTGAATGACATTGCACTGATTTATCACCGCGCTGCCGTAGAATGGCTTCCTTTATGTCCCCCATAGAAAGACCCGGAATGCTAGATGTTCCATTAATTGGCCAGTTTATTGTGCATTTGCATAGGGGGGGGCATTGGTAATGATTAAGCAATACCCCAGCCACACACACTACAGCACAGTGACATGTGCATGCATGCATGCACACACACACACACACCCCAACAACTATGGCACGCTCCAATACAAATGCACACAGGAGTGAAGACGTCCACACTTGCCATCAGGACAAATGGAATGAGACCAATGAGAAGCCACAAAGGTCGTACAAACCCCACAGACACCCCTTGCACCTAATCTGTAGTTTCAGATTTCTGTAGTTTCAGAGGTCTGTAGTTTCAGAGTTGCAACAGAAGGTGTCAGTGTAGTCATTGTCAATACACAAGCACAGGGCTGTCCTGACAAACAGATGAAATCCAATTCCTTATACCCCTCCTCTCTCTGGCACGCGCACGCGCACACGCACACGCACACACACACACACACACACACACACACACACACACACACACACACACACACACACACACACACACACACACACACACACACACACACACACACACACACACACACACACACACACACACACACACACACACACACACACACACCTCTCTCTGGTTTCACTAATGTTATGTCTACCCAGCAGTCTGTGTGTGTGATGACGGCCTACTGTTACTAGGTACTGTATATCTACCCACTAGAAATTATTTAAATTATTGGGCGACTGTGGCTCAGGAGGTAGAGCAGGTCGTCCAATGATCCATGGGTCGGCGGTTCGAATCCCGGCTCCTCCTGTCTACATGTCAAAGTGTCCTTGGGCAAGACACTGAACCCCAAATTGCTCCCGATGTGCTGGTTGGTACCTTGCATGGCTTCCGCCGCAATCGGTGTATGAATGTGTGTGTGAATGGGTGAATGTAATGCACAATCTATGTAAAGCGCCTTGGATAAAGGCACTATATAAATGCACCATTTACCATTGTATGTTCAGAGTCGGACTGCCTAAAATGCTCTTGCATTATCCTATAACAAAGCCCTTTATTTTTGGTTGAAATATCACCCTGGGATGCGCTTACAGTATGGCAGTGGTTCTCAACAGATTTTGACCCAGGGACCACCATCCTGAGTAAGATGGGACCACCACTGACCCAGGGACCACCATCCTGAGTAAGAGGGGACCACCATCCTGAGTAAGAGGGGACCACCATTCTGAGTAAGAGGGGACCACCATCCTGAGTAAGAGGGGACCACCACTGACCCAGGGACCACCATCCTGAGTAAGAGGGGACCACCACTGACCCAGGGACCACCATCCTGAGTAAGAGGGGACCACCATCCTGAGTAAGAGGGGACCACCACTGACCCAGGGACCACCATCCTGAGTAAGAGGGGACCACCACTGACCCAGGGACCACCATCCTGAGTAAGAGGGGACCACCATCCTGAGTAAGAGGGGACCACCACTGACCCAGGGACCACCATCCTGAGTAAGAGGGGACCACCACTGACCCAGGGACCACCATCCTGAGTAAGAGGGGACCACCATCCTGAGTAAGAGGGGACCACCATCCTGAGTAAGAGGGGACCACCATCCTGAGTAAGAGGGGACCACCACCGGGGACCACCACTATTGTGTGGGGTGGGTCCATCATAAACAAGGTGTTTGGGAGGTTCATGCAACATGCCATTGTTATGCCAACAAACATGGCATATTTTGATCAACTTGTGCCTGTTATCTCTGGAAAACGATCAAAATATCAATTCTTCTGCATTCTCTAATTGTGTAGACTTCTTGTAAATTAAGTAATGATCGAAGCCCTAACCACACCAAAGGGTCGAGACGGTTTTAGCGTTGTCCCTGTGGTGTGATATGTCCTGTTGCACGTTGACGCGCGTCGTCCCTAGTGATTCAACACATGGAATTCACTGGACCAAACCACACCAAAGGGTCGAGACGGTTTTAGCGTTAACTCCTTGCAACCGTTTGGACCCAAGGAGTTGCATGGTGACCCTTTGGTGTGGTTAAGGCTTAAGTATGGTTTCATCTTCACTAGAGCTTAGCATGAAGTGCCAATCTACTGTCATTATTTCACTAGTATCATCATCATCATGATGTCATGTGTGTGTGAGGAGGATTCTGTTTCCCGTTTTTATTGTATTTTATTGGAACCATCACTACATTATTTTACTCTATAGCCATATTAAACTACTTAAATCCTACATACTTAGTTGACCGGGGTCCTCTCCTTTTCTCCCCTCTACACAACAAATATCTTGACCGAAAATAGCCGATCTACGTACAGTACACACAATACATTATGTTGTGACATGCTGTTGTGAGCTTGTAAATCTGTCATAAACGAATTTATGGCCACAATCTTACATCTCTGACAATGAGGGTCACTCCTATCCACACCCACGCTCCTACTCTCTGCCTTTTGATGCAAGTCTCCACAATTGTATCTGGGGATGGCCATACGAGCGGGTGGGTGGTTCTCTAACTGTTGTCACAATGCTTTACCGCAGAGCACGGAATCAGGACGCAGTATATTAATATCTTGCTCTAGTAAAGTTATTCTTTGTCTGCAACCCTCGTCTTGACCCACTTTTTTGAGCCCTTGGTTGAGAAACACCGGCTGAGAGTGAGTGTGTGCGGGACATATTGTTCAGATCGTTACACAGTAGATGGTCCCTGGAGTCCTCTGGTCATTCTCTTTTGAAGCCACTGAATGACGTAAACCTGTTTCAATCCACTGTTTTAGCCTTCTGCAGCAGTGGCACCGTTTCTCTTGATCTCTCTCGCACACACGCGCATCCTCTAACAAGGTGGGTGTGTGCGTGAGTGTGTGAGTGTGTGCGTGCGTGCGTGCGTGCGTGCGTCTGTCTTAGCAGTAGCATTAAAATTAAGCCTAATTTGGGGCTGTTTGGCCAGCTCTGTTTCCTCTTGGCAGGTGCATCAGCATTTCGACCAAACACATTAGTGGGGAACGGCCAACAAACATGGCTTGCCCTTAATTAGAGAGACATCTGTCAACAATCAGGCGGGCATGAGGTGTTGTTGCTTGTAAAGAGCATGATTACAGTTTGCATCAGTTGAAACGTCAGGCTTTTATCTCACCATGGGCATCCGCACTGCCAGCCCTAAGCTATAGGCTGCCGCTACGGCTAGACCATATGTTAGACCATTCTAAGCCCAAAGCTGGACCAGAAATGGGATTTGTATAACATCCAAATCCCCTCTACCCGTAACACCTTGGTGCCGTGATCTTTCCAGGATCCCTCGCACACACACCTTTGGCCTTCCTGCTGGCAAACCCCTCCTCCCGTGTCCCATCCCACCCACATCCCACAAGGCTGAGAGGAGTGTTGGGTTTCATTGCCATTCTGAGGCAGGAAGCCCTCTCTGTCTGGTCCTTTTATAGTACTGGATATTCATACACACTGGCTTTGTGCAGGGGACTATCAGATGAATTGCACGCTAGTAATACTATGGAGATATCACATTGCAGCCAAGTACAGACTAATACGATGTTTTAAGAGGGATCTGGGTTGTGCCAATGAATCCAACTACTGGTTTCTGAGGTTGGATAGAAAACTATTGTGAACATTTGAATTGGAGATTATACCCGTTTTGGGCAGAATAATATGCTGTGATGTGAATTGTGACATTTGTCACTCTATTTAGGCTATCATGCTTATAGGGTGCTGGTAGAGCACCGAAATGGATTTAAGAACAAAAATCAGACCCGTCTGAAGTGAGTGGTCCAACAGCACCCCCTGTTGGTACTACATGAGTAATATGTGAACCATGCAGCGACTGAAAGATGCATACTGTTACATCACCTATCCAGGAACGTGCACACACACGCACGCACGCACGCACGCACGCACGCACGCACGCACGCACGCACGCACGCACGCACGCACGCACAGTGTGCACAATGGTCCTCCCCCATCTCTGCAATACAACTTATCAAAACTTCAAAGTCGCTTTAGTGAAAAGAAGTCACTCACAATGACCCATTACAACTTTGAAAAGAAACATAAACATCAGAAATACATTTTCCTGTGGCTTTTATCTCCACTGGAACTTCAGTCATGTACATGTAGCACAGAACAATACGTTCTAAGAACGACGTCGTTCTTCATCAAACCCACACACACATGAAAGTGCATAAAGGGTGATGAATGGTTGTTCACGAGTGTACACATTTAAGCCTCCAAAAATAAAGTCAAATAATAATATTACCCATGCATATCTTTGTGCAAACCTGAAAATGTGATGCTCAAAAAAAACTGTAGGATAGAAGGTCGTTTGTATCTGTTCTGGGAACTGGGGTGAAACAGGTTTAATCGAAACTCAGGGCTTGCATCGCACAGACAGAGCAGAGCGTGCAGCCGTCCGTCCGTCCATCATGCTTTAATAAGTGGTTTAAAAAATTGGATTATTAGGTTGAGATGTCAAGATGTCACAGATGTCTCTCGAACATGAAGAGATACTATAGGCTACAGGCAGAAGACGTGAATCGACCAGCAGCACCTGCTCCACCCGTTTTATTGAAAATACATCAGAATTTAACCCTATTCTGGGCGGGAACCCCTCTTGGTGTTTTAAGCATTATGTTATACTTTTAGCTATTGAAAAATTAAATTAAAATTAATATACCTTAGAGCGGTTGTGTGGAAATAATAAAAAAAGTCCCCCCATTCTGTGTTTCTTAGAACTGTAATTATGAAAAAAATCACACCCGTGTGAACTGAGTGGTGTAAGGTTTTATATAGCATGATCAGCTGTGGTCTGACGTAATGAAATCACACCCTGGTGAACCAGGTAGGGTTGTCTTCTGATGTGATGATTTGTGACCATGAAGTTGATTCAGCTGGAGTTTTTGTCCAATGTGAGGTATTATATAAGGTAAGGTATTATATAGCCTGATCAGCTCTGATCTGACGTAATGAAATCACACCTGGATGTGATTTCACAACTGGCTTTTTTTGTGCAGAAAAAATGAGCATGGTTGCTACGGTCATCCAGTTCACCCGGGTGTGATTTAATTACGTCAGAAATGATTTTGAACATAGCAACCATACTAATTTTTTCTGCACAAAAAAGCCAGTTGTAGGAGTGGTTTACACCACTCAAAAATCATTAACATGGTGAAACACATCTTGATGACATCATCAAGATGTGTTTCACCATGTTAATGATTTTTTTCAGACCTCTAGTTCTAGGAAACACAGAATGGGGGAACCTTTTTATTATTTCCACACAACAGCACTAAGGTACATTAATGACATAGTAAAATGTTGAAAATTAGTGGAATGCCCCTTTAATGTATCATTGCACTGGGTGAGTGCTCATTGTCTTTGCATGGAGATGAGCAGTGAGGAGAGTAGGGAGCGAGAAAGGGAGAGAAAGATAAATGTATGACGTATTGCAAGTAATAGTAGCTTACACACATTATTGCCAATAGAATTAAATACTTCTCATCCTGTAACAATGATTTGAACCCATTGCCTCCTAGTCTCTGAGGGGCGCTAGCCCCGCCTATGTCCAGCTTTTGGTGTATGTGCACAAACTTTGTCCTGCACAAACATTAAATTCCCATTGACAACGAATGGACAATTTACGTCAGTGTATTTTAAGTCATGATGTTGTACGATGATAAGAGCGCCCCTCAAAAGAAATGGCACCCTTTTCACATTGACCTATAGAGTACCGAAGTCTGACGTCAATATCGGTAGAGGGCGCAAATCCACTGGCTCATGTACTTTTTATTTGCATTGTAATCCCCATAGGAGGAGTTTAGAACGCCTCATATAATAACTGTTTGAAAAATAAACATGTCATCCCAGCCGCTTCACTCATATGGATATGAAGAATCAACTGACTGAGAGAAAACGCTATTGTTACTGCTTCTGAATTAGTTACATTTTCGCTAGAAACAGACACCTCCCTCCCTGACAATAAGGCAGAGACAGCTTATATGAAACGATTTTAAGATGACCCCATGTTATTCTCCATAGAGAAACTACTTAGAGAACCAGGGGAATCGAGGGGACGAACGAGTGACGTCAGGACTTCGGCGCTCTATTATAACGCCACCAGGAGGCCACAATAACCTACCTGACCTGGCAGAGACCTAGTGCTCCGAGGAGCACTATTTCTAGTCTCCATTTAATTTTGTCCGTCGTTAAAGCAAACTAAAAGAGTTACAAAGTAGTTCTATACGCTGTATCCTGAAGTGCTTTATCTTCATACACTCATACTGCAGTAGCTCTAAAAGATGGTATGAAAACACACAAAAGCCTATTAATGTATTTCCTACAAAGACTGTTCTCGCTTCTTCGTGTGTATGTAGTGTCCTTCCCTAGACTATAAACTTACTGACCCTCTCTCTCTCTCTGCAGTAGCTCTCAGAGGCAGAGCTACACTGACTCCTCCAGTAGAAGGAAAAATCAATGAGGCCACAGAAGGAGGCGGTATTGGTAACAGTAAAACTGTCAGTGCTGGATATATGGTGAACGTGGCCTTTACAAGCCTCCAAACACAAAGCAGGCGCCTTAGGTTATTGTACGTGGCTCTGCTCCCGCCTGCGATTCCTTTGATTTATGGGTGTATAATCTACATAATTATGTAGCAAAAGTAAATAGAAATCCATCATTATTCTATGATACCCTATTGCTAGTGTACTGTAATGTGTTCTTATTATTATACAAATTGCCTTGTGGGAGGGGTGGAGGGTGGGCGTTGCAAACTAAACATACATGTCCATGTAGGGAGGTCTCTGTGGATGGTGGGTTTAGATGTCCATGTAGGGAGGTCTCTGTGGATGGTGGGTTTAGATGTCCATGTAGGGACGTCTCTGTGGATGGTGGGTTTCGTACATGTCCATGTAGGGACGTCTCTGTGGATGGTGGGTTTCGTACATGTCCATGTAGGGAGGTCTCTGTGGATGGTGGGTTTCGTACATGTCCATGTAGGGAGGTCTCTGTGGATGGTGGGTTTCGTACATGTCCATGTAGGGAGGTCTCTGTGGATGGTGGGTTTCGTACATGTCCATGTAGGGACGTCTCTGTGGATGGTGGGTTTAGATGTCCATGTAGGGACGTCTCTGTGGATGGTGGGTTTAGATGTCCATGTAGGGACGTCTCTGTGGATGGTGGGTTTCGTACATGTCCATGTAGGGACGTCTCTGTGGATGGTGGGTTTCGTACATGTCCATGTAGGGACGTCTCTGTGGATGGTGGGTTTAGATGTCCATGTAGGGACGTCTCTGTGGATGGTGGGTTTCGTACATGTCCATGTAGGGACGTCTCTGTGGATGGTGGGTTTCGTACATGTCCATGTAGGGAGGTCTCTGTGGATGGTGGGTTTCGTACATGTCCATGTAGGGAGGTCTCTGTGGATGGTGGGTTTCGTACATGTCCATGTAGGGAGGTCTCTGTGGATGGTGGGTTTCGTACATGTCCATGTAGGGAGGTCTCTGTGGATGGTGGGTTTCGTACATGTCCATGTAGGGAGGTCTCTGTGGATGGTGGGTTTCGTACATGTCCATGTAGGGAGGTCTCTGTGGATGGTGGGTTTCGTACATGTCCATGTAGGGAGGTCTCTGTGGATGGTGGGTTTCGTACATGTCCATGTAGGGAGGTCTCTGTGGATGGTGGGTTTCGTACATGTCCATGTAGGGACGTCTCTGTGGATGGTGGGTTTCGTACATGTCCATGTAGGGACGTCTCTGTGGATGGTGGGTTTCGTACATATCCATGTAGGGACGTCTCTGTGGATGGTGGGTTTCGTACATGTCCATGTAGGGAGGTCTCTGTGGATGGTGGGTTTAGATGTCCATGTAGGGAGGTCTCTGTGGATGGTGGGTTTCGTACATGTCCATGTAGGGAGGTCTCTGTGGATGGTGGGTTTCGTCACACAAACTAAGCTTTGTGAAGATTTGAAAGTCGCAAATTAAGTGGCCTGAAAAATCTACTGATCATATAATGACAATGATCATTTTGTCTGTGTGATTAGGCCTGTGTGCGTGCGTGCGTGCGTGCGTGCGTGCGTGCGTGCGTGCGAGTGTAATAGCAATAGAGAGACAGGAAACCACAGAGAGAGGGTGGTCACGCAACAGGCATTCGAGACAGAATTGAACTGAGGACGTTGTAATTATATGGTCGATACACTATCCGGTCAGCTCCCTTTCAGTTGACATTTGGAATTGAGTGAATTAGAAAATTGGCCCTGCTTCACAGTCATACATATTACTGTAGGACTCGCTCATACGTTGTGCCCATCAATGTACACACGCACACTAGCGTTTGTAGGAAAACCTCTGATAAGAGCTGATGTGAAGACAAGCTTCTTTCACCACTCAAACGTCTCATCATGAAGGTGGCACCGGCGTGGAGTGCCGTTGGCTCCGTGCCTGGCAGGCACTGCATGGCACTGCCCTGGAGTGGAAACCCTCCTGAAAGCTGCTTATCAGGTGTCACATAAGGGGCCTCTCTTCTGCTTTTTCCCTCCTTCACATAGTGGTTTTTAAGCCACGTGGAGCCTTTACAGGAGCATAACTTAACGCCTAGCAGAGTTTATTTCTATCACTGGGGGATTTCTTCCATCTGAAATCTTCACCCAAAGATGATTTAGATTTTACTCTAAGGATTAATTGGTTCTGTGGTTAAAAGATCTGTCACAAACCAGCCATATTGGACCAACAATAGTCTCCAAGATTCTGTATGTTAGCTTAACCAGAGAGAAACGTTTTGGAGAGTATACTGAATTTAGGCTAGTCTTGGCATGGCGATAAAAGAGCACAATATGCAATTTGAGGCTAATGCTAATCTAGCCTATCTTTAACATGCCCTTGCGTAGAACGTCTGCAATTGCACGGCGGGCCTCTTCGCCCATGAGCGTGGGAACAGGGGACATAAAAGGGTACAGGCTCAACACCAGGCTAAGTGAATCAGTGGCTCTGATGTAGCCAGTGTCTCTTCAACATTATTGGCAATTAGCCACTGATAACTGGACAGGAAAGGCAGCAGACAAGGGGGTTGCCTGCAGGAGAGTGTGAAGGTCACGGCCGAGATCTGAAGGGTTGAACAATAATGCAACACCGGTCTCAGAAGAGCTAACGCTATCGCACGCCAACACCTCACCAGATCAGGGAGGCAGTGGAACACCATGGGAGGGGAGGGAGGGGGGTGAATGGTTTGGAAAGAGGCCAGTCTTTCTTTCTTGCACATTCTCTTTATAGCCTATATGGGCTCTATTTTCGGCCATGCTAAACCATCCATCCATCCGTCTTCAACCGCTTATCCGTAGTCGGGTCGCGGGGGCAACAGCTTCACCAGAGTGCTCCAGACTTCCCTCTCCAGAGCAACATTAGTGACTTCCTCCCGGGGGATCCCGAGACGTTCCAAGGCCAGTGAGTCGATGTGTTTCCTCCAACTGCGCCTTGGTCTGCCCGGGGTCCCCTCCAAGTGGGACGTGCGTCGAGGACCTCCCTAGGGAGACGCCCGAGAGGCATCCTAACCAGATGCCCAAACCACCTGGCTCCTTTCCAGGCGAAGGAGCAGCGGTTCTACTCCTACCCCCCCCCCCCCCCTATCCCTAAACTACTTTTCTTTTTTTTCACATTTTTGAATAGTTCAAAGCCAATCTACAAGCTCACAACGTGTCGATGTAGATCGGCTAGTTGAACTATTCAAAAAATATTTTCCAAATAGTAAAAAAAAAAGTAGTTTAGGGATAAGGGGTTTAGCATGGACGAAAAATAGAGGCCCTATGTGTCCCTTTCTCTCGTCTCTCTGTGTAGCTGCCTGACACTGACCTCCAAAAGGACCCCTGATTTCTCATGGGGAAATATTATACATCGCAGGAATGCATTTTGAGTGAAGGGAGACATGAACAAAATTGCAAACACTGTGTTTCTAGGTTAGATTACTTTCTCGATTGGATAAGTTTCTATATTTTCTTGATAACCGTGGCGGCCATGGTTGACATGCTGAGTTTGTTTGCTTCCTCCATGGTGACAGTTTAGCACACGGTAAGACTTTAACTTGCACTGATTGGTCAGCTGTTCTAGGCTCTATAGGGCTATCAGTTAACACCCTCTTGGTCCGTTTATCACTTCGGGGCGGCAGTGGCTCAGGGGTAGAGTGGCTGGATGGTAACCGCTAGGTTGCCAGTTCGAACCCGGGCTCCCCCAGAGTTAGTGTCAAAGTGTCCTTGAGCAAGACACTGAACCCCTAATTGCTCCTGATGTGCTGGTTGCTGCCTTGCATGGTTTCTGCCGCCATCGGTGTATGAATGTGTGTGTGAATTGATGCACAATCTATGTAAAGCGCCTTGGATAAAGGCGCTATATAAATGCACCATTTACCATTTACTCACCCAGTGCAAGTAAAGGCTGCCTGGGTATCTTCTGATATCAAAATTGCCTCTTTTTGGGCATAAGAAAACAGGATTTTCCTTTCCCATTCACCAACTTGTGGTGCCGAATTATCGTTGTTGCTTTTTTGGTGCCTGTTCAGTGTGTGGGAGGTACCATACTCCCTGGTTGCAACAACCCTATCCTGGTTTCAAGCTAGGATCTCAGAAACGAAAAACGGCATGGCTGCAATGTGTATCTCGGACTTAACCTGACCAACCTGTGACATCAGACATCTATGACTTTATTTGTCTATATGACATGGTTTCAGTGCCATCTTCACTGAAGTTAAATATTAAGTATCAGAAATATGTGGGGGAAACCTAGCAGAGGTACTTCTGTGGCCTAATGGCAGGGACATTCCGTGACATTAAAGTGGACACATCTCATACGTCCACTTTAATTTATTCCATTTTCAGGGGACTTAATATTTATATATTGTGAGCCGTGACAACAGCGTGGGAAGCATGAGCAAAAGTTTTACTTTTCTGTAAGTAGGCAGGTTCACTTTGCTGACAAATAATTCTCGGACAGAGAACAATAGAGTGTTGCCTATAGCAACCACACTGATAAAATTAAATCACACCCATGTGAAGTGAGGGGCGCTCTTATCATTGTACATCATCATACATCCTCTCATTCCGGCCAATCAGAATTTGCGCCCTGACCTTTGTCTTGTTTGTGTTTACGCAATGTTTGTGTTTACACAAACACTCATTCATTGTCAATGGCATTTAATGTTCGTGTTAGAACAATGTTTGTGTTTACACACACACTAAAAGCTGCACATAGGAGGGCCTAGCGCCCCTCAAAAACTAGTCACAACAGATTTACAATTTCCCTATTAAATATTTATACGAACAGATGCAAGTCTGTATAGCGGATTACTCGAGTCAAAGTCGGAACTGCGTCAGTCGGGGAGGACGTACAGATCGTCGCCCATCGTCATGAACTCCAGCCAGTTCCGCCGTAAGCCTCGAGAGTGGACCCCCGCGTCCACGACGAGCCCCCAGCAGCCGATACGGGCTTTGGCGCTCTCTCGGGTGCGGGCGACGTGCGCCTCGCGCAATGTGACGTTGTGGCTTATGTTGATGACCTGCGCCAGCAGCAGGCAGAGCAGTCCCGCCGTCACCACGCTGCCGTACCAGGCGCAGGCGAAGACCAGCGCCGTGGCGTGCTGCTGGAACACGCCGGGGCAGTAGAGCAGGGCGGTGAGGAGGCTCTGCCTCTGGGGACACACGCTCTGCAGCGACAGGCCGATCCCGTACAGCGACGTCCACAGGAAGAGGAGGATCATCAGCAGGAAGCTGCGGTGATTGGCCTGCCCCACGCAGCTGTCGATCCAGACGCAGTGGTGGTCGAGGCGCCGCACGCACACGCCGCAGGTCCGGCAGTGGCCCGCCCTGGGGGGCCGTGGCGCAGTGCACGCCTCGCACCACCAGTCCTTCCTGCCGCCGCTGTCGTCCCCCCGCTCTGTCCGCTCCGCCCCCGTCGTCGTCTGTTCTGAACCCCGCAAATCCGCCCACTTGGTCACCGTTGCTCCGCTGAAGGCGACCTCCGTCTCGGGCGAAGGGTTGCGGGAGGAGGTCAACGTCCTATCTGGGACGTCCCCCCGGCTGGGCCGCACGGCGCCCGGGTCCTTCCTGGTGTGGGCGAGCGCGAGAAGCCCTAGGATCATCCCCGCGGTGAAAGCCGATGAACGTGCCGACCCCACGTCACCGCGCGGACACACCTCCGTGACGAACACGTAGCACATGTAGCCGACGGAGCAGAGTGTCAGGCTGAGGAAGAAGCGCGTACGTCCCTTTTTCCGCAGGCGGGTGTAATACCACGCCAGCACGCCCGGCAGGGCCGCGAAAACCACCGCGGCGAGGAGGAGGAAGTGAAGCGCCGCCACGTGCAGCAGGGCGGGTAGCAGAACGAGCGACGCGATCGCAGACGGGTCTACCTTCCGGGCTCCGCCCCACAGCCAGGGTATGCGAGCGCGGTCCGACACCGCCGCTAGCAGTCGCGACACCGACTCGGGTTTCTGCGGCTGGCGTTTCAGCCACCTGTCGCAGGCCTCGTCCAGGTCCTCGCAGTCACAGCACGGGACCGCCGCGTGGCTCCGCTCGCCGTGCATGTTCACGTACTCGCAACAGCACAGGCCGCGTTCAGGCTCCTCCTCCGGCGGCTTCGCCGTGACAGCCAGCCTCGCAGCCGATTGGCTGTCGAGACGAGGCGAGTCGGTGCGTGGCGGCGGCAGCATGGCCGGCTAACGTTGAAAGGTTTCTCACCTCACCACGGAGCGGATCTGTTTCATGTTTTAGAATTCACAACACGGGCTCTGATGTGAACACCAAGCCGTTACCTGCTTTGTGTTTGTTGTCGATCTGGGGTTTCATGTGTGCAGGCTGTGATGTCAATGTCATATCTATGACGTATATGACTCCATATTTAAGCATGATCCGACTTTCCTTCTTTCTATTCTATTATCAAATTAATTAAAGTGCGGGTCAGTGATATTTTCTTAAAATAAGTGTTAAATAGCTCTACATTCTGATCATACTTATTGCTATCTTCTACAGTATAGAGTGTACAGTAACTCAATATCTCTCCAGCTCTTTATTAAACAGAATGCACACAGGATACAGCCAGGATAAACAAGTGAAATTGAAAGTGATGACACAAATAAATTAGCTGACAAAACTGGAAGTGGAAATTTAAACTGATAAATTGGTTTGCGGTGCTTGCAACTCTGTCTCTTTATTGACATGCAGCGTGTGTCATTTAGTAGAGTGGCCAAACGTGCCATTGTCTTTACAGCTAGATCAGATGTATTGACCCACATGACATCACAGGAGGCGACACACAGACACGAACACACAGACACCCAGACACACAAAGTCACATGTTGGAGAGGTTAGCGCTGCTCAAAATGTGAATATGGGGTTTTTGCTTGTGACACTACTAGTATAGATCCCTGAGGGACTCCGGTCAACCACATATGTAGGTTTAAGTGGTTAAGAACAGTGTGATGTGTGTAAACCTGAGCAAACGGCCGTCGTTACACATTCATGGCATCGGTTTGTGCCATGTGACGTCACGTAAGACCAGAGCTTTGTCAGCCGACAGTATAAAGTGTTGCACACATCAATAGAGAGATCGATCTAGAGCATGTATCATCAGGAACACTATGGATTGAAAGATCTTGTGATGGTCGCCGGCCAAAGACTTCCAAGGCCTGCCGTCAGACGCCTTCCTTGCTTGTGCCGCTGGGGGACTTGTTTCGAGGGTATTTTAAATACGGGATGTAGGTCAACATGTGACATAGATTCCCTCCCCTATTTGCTTTTTTCACAGGGTTTTCACCCAGGTGGGCGTGGTTATATGCCTAAACCTAACCTGACCTAAACCTCACAAGATCTATGCCTAACCCTAACCTCATATAATTATAACCCCCAAACCACACACCCCTCGGCGAAAGCGAGGGGACCTGTGTGTGAGGACCTGTCATAGATTGTGGGATCGTTGTCAAGGATCTGGTGGACTGGTGACGGCCAGTTTCAGCAGCTCCGATGAAAGGAAAAGACAGCTGCAGCGCTGTCTGGTAAAGGAGTGATTACAACACAAGCGTACATGTGAGGTCAAATAACTCCTAACTCACAGACAAACCTCAACACACTGCTTTTTCCTTTACTCTTCCCCCCAAAAAATCCACTACTTCCAAAGTTCTGATCTACAAGCTCACAACATACATGATGTGAGCTCGTAGATCGGCTATTTGAACATGTCTGAGATGTCATGATACATTTCACTTACAGTGTCCAAAATAGGTACAACAGGTTAAAGTGGAGGTGTTAAGGGTTAAGCTAATCTCACTTCAGTGTTCATTGAGCATGGCCTACAGGGTGCATATCTTCTGTGTTCCTTGAGCATGGCCTACAGGGTGCATATCTTCAGGGTTCCTTGAGCATGGCCTACAGGGTGCATATCTTCAGGGTTCCTTGAGCATTGCCTACAGGGTGCATATCTTCAGGGTTCCTTGAGCATGGCCTACAGGGTGCATATCTTCAGGGTTCCTTGAGCATGGCCTACAGGGTGCATATCTTCTGTGTTCTTTGAGCATGGCCTGCAGGGTGCATATCTTCTGTGTTCTTTGAGCATGGCCTACAGGGGGCATATCTTCAGTGTTCCTTGAGCATGGCCTACAGGGTGCATATCTTCAGTGTTCCTTGAGCATGGTCTACAGGGTACAATGGGTGCATATCTTCGTATAACAGTCCGACACTACCCCAACGCGGAAGCTACGGGTGAGTGTTAACCGGCCACGCATGTCGGACTGTTGGTATGTCGTCGGACTAACGTCTGGCCCCCAACTCGACGTAAGCTGCCTTGTGCATGTATGTACGTACAAGTGTCAATCACGTCGTTTAAATCCTCATGTATCAATTTGTAACTCCAAGAGGGGGTACACTCTCTTTGACTTGATTGATTTGATTGGCTGAGCAAAGTACAATTATTGAGGATAAAAGTGAGGGCAGAAAAGTGAAGACGCCAAAATGTGATTGGCCCAGAATGACATTTGTAATGATTTGATTGGCTGAGCACAGAATGTGATGTATGATGATGTATGATGATAAGAGCGCCCCTCACTTTACACACGAGTGTGATTTTTAAAATACAAAATAAATATAAATGTGACTTTTAAAATACAAAATAAATATAAATGTGACTTTTAAAATACAAAATAAATATAAATGTGACTTTTAAAATACAAAATAAATATAAATGTGACTTTTAAAATACAAAATAAATATAAATGTGACTTTTAAAATACAAAATAAATATAAATGTGACTTTTAAAATACAAAATAAATGTGAGAGACTATTTAGCGTCTTTGTTATCCCACCGGGAAATTCTATTTTCTTGGGTAGGCCCTAAAATGATGATCGCGGGGAAGGTGTTACTGATGACTACAAATCAGCGACTACAACATGATCGCGGGTCGCGGGGAAGGTGTTACTGATGACTACAAATCAGTGACTACAACATGACGTAAGATATCATATCACTTCCACTCCCGACCGGATCATAAACCAGAAGAGGAATGCTGCCCAGGCTACTAAAACCCCAGCATCTGTATGTATTCTGGGAAAACGTTCGCAGGACATAGCAGATCGACAAGCTTATACAAACATGTCAATCGGCCAAGCCAAGATATGAAAACACACTAGTATGAGGGTTATGCCACTCAACAACGTATGTGATTAACCCAAAATCCGCCATTGGCGTTGATCTACGTCAATTAAAAGCAATTAATGAATGCTACGCTTAACGCCATTGGCGTTGATCTACTGTACGGCAATTGGGCTTTTATAGCGCTTTTGATTGATCAAGTCATAATGCTACTCACGTTAGCGTCGGGTTGCTAGCTGGCGTGCTGTCAATAACACAGGATCGCGGCATTAAACTCATCGTCGCCATAATCATCCATTCTATCCGTTTCTTTCAATCGCCTGTATCTCCTATATTCCTTGTCCCAGATGGCATTTTTGGTCAAAACAAGGTTTATTCCACGACCCAGAGCAGACTCTGTGATGCCTTCTATTAGACTGGGTTAGCTCCGTTTGATAAACAGGAAGTGACCACGCATCGTCCAACTTCCTAACACAAGATCAACACCGGAAGTCTGGAAATGTGGCTTTTCAAAATAAGAGCTCAACAGGGAAAAATGCTGGCGTGAATTTTATCACAATTTATTAATAAATGCTGGCGGACTAACTGTTAAGTGTGACCTGCAATCCCGACCTCTCATTTTTTACTAAAGAAAACTAGTCCATAAGCTGGGATATGTTTACTCAGACTGACTATGAGCAGATCTGAGACCACAACTGGCACATATGATAACAGCATCCTAAGGTTAGCAAGGAATATCACCTCTAATACAAGCCATGCTATGTATGGAGAATAAAGGAAGGAGATATGGTGTTCCAGCATACAATAAGGTCAGACTGAAGGTCCATCAGTCAACTTTGGCCAGGACTAGACTGAGCTGTGGACATTGCTCTGTGTCCAGGACTAGACTGAGCTGTGGACATTGCTCTGTGTCCAGGACTAGACTGAGCTGTGGACATTGCTCTGTGTCCAGGACTAGACTGAGCTGTGGACATTGCTCTGTGTCCAGGACTAGACTGAGCTGTGGACATTGCTCTGTGTCCAGGACTAGACTGAGCTGTGGACATTGCTCTGTGTCCAGGACTAGACTGAGCTGTGGACATTGCTCTGTGTCCAGGACTAGACTGAGCTGTGGACATTGCTCTGTGTCCAGGACTAGACTGAGCTGTGGACATTGCTCTGTGTCCAGGACTAGACTGAGCTGTGGACATTGCTCTGTGTCCAGGACTAGACTGAGCTGTGGACATTGCTCTGTGTCCAGGACTAGACTGAGCTGTGGACATTGCTCTGTGGCCAGGACTAGACTGAGCTGTGGACATTGCTCTGTGTCCAGGACTAGACTGAGCTGTGGACATCGCTCTGTGTCCAGGACTAGACTGAGCTGTGGACATTGCTCTGTGTCCAGGACTAGACTGAGCTGTGGACATCGCTCTGTGTCCAGGACTAGACTGAGCTGTGGACATTGCTCTTGCCTTTATGTTTCCATGTATGTAAGTGTATTTTCTTTTCTGTTTTGTGCTATATGTCAAATGTGTACGCGTATACTGTATGTGTTGCATACAAGGCCGCTGTCCGGTCGCAAGACAAATTTCAGTGCAAACTGACAATAAAGTACATCATCTCTTATCATACAGATAGCATGTGACAAAAACTCTAATAACAGCTTAGATTTTGGGAAATGTTACAATTCATCCTCAATCAGTTTTAAGAGATACCAACACGAGGAGATGAATGCATGCCAACAGCCACATAACTGTAGGCTATGAAAGTCTGTGCATGTGTGCGTGCGTGCGTGCGTGTGTGCGTTTTGTAGCATTTATCCCAGTACAGCATGCTACTAAAAGAATTAGTCCATAATTGGACAATTGGAAGCACCTGCCACTCTAAAAACACTAAAACTAACGCAAAACACCTGCCAGATCTCTAAGCAGCCATGCAAAAAAGGTATCTTGTGTACAAAATGCTATATCAGCTTAAATTTGGTAAAAGACATGGCTTCCTCACTCCCTTCATATGCCAATGGTCATTGCCCATGAGCAAGTTCAGATTGATAGGTCAAGCAACCCACTGAGGAGGAAAATGGAAGAGGACGAATAGAAGAAAGGAGAGAAGTATCCTTGTTTTATTGTAGGATTATTTGAATGTCTCAGCCAGTGAGAACACAGCTACTGTATTTAACTGCAGTCCTCAGGGCCGGGCACCCGAACGTCATGCGTCCTGCTCACCCAATCAAAAGTTATGGGGCTATATTTATTTTTAGCCAATATAAAAAATACCACAAAATATCTGTACCATTTATCATTTGATGGGCAGCCTTTTTAAAGACATTTAGACCCACCTAAACGCTGTTTGCCATCAGTGCTGTTAACCGACAGGGTGCAGAATGGAACTGTTCGTTCGTCTAATCTCTCTCCTTTTTTGCCGATGGGTTCCCAGATTGCTGTTGGTCAAAGAAGGAGAAGATAGATAGATGGCTAGATAAACTGATATGATAGTCATAGTTTTCTACGCATTTCGGGGGTTTACAGGAATTTGACCCCCCCAAAATATGCTTGCCCGCTCCGCTATGTGACGGCCAGGTGCAGGGACTCCCACCCATATATTCGCAGCAGGCTAGCATCGGCCCTATACAGTGCATGTCCTCTCTGCCCAGCTCTCCTGTTTCTGTCCTATATCTGAATAAATGCAAAGAGCAAGGAATTTCAATGGCTGCACTGGTTTGTGTTAAATCTAGAACGTAAAACACACTTAGTTTGATCTCTAGCATTAGCCAATTTGATCATTGATCCTAAACACTATATTGTCTGTTATACTGACAATACTGACCTCATTTTCAGGGTTTTTTTTTAATGATTTGTACTTAATCTTCTTATTAAAGACATTGATATAGACATAGAAAAAACACAACCAAAGAAATGCATAACAAAACAAACACATAACAAAACAAAGCAATATAACAGAGTTGCACAGAAATATCCCACAGTCCACCCCAACCCCAATTCCAGACATATTCCTTCAGTGTATTTTTCCAAAGTTGCAGCTCATTTTCAGGTTTGTGCTTGAGAAGTGGAAGTGGAATTCACATATTTGACCCAGCATGTTCACGGTTCACGCTCACACACATGCATTCTCGTGTGCATGCGTACAGTACACACACATGGACACGCACACACACACACCTCGTCAGGGCTATAGGATTCTTGATCATTGGGTGGAATCCCCCTCAACCTTTGAAGTTCCTCCAAGGGGATCTATTTATACAGGCACCACTTGTTGTCTGCTCCATAGAGCCCGCTACCGCACACAGACGTATAAACACAGCATGGCTCGGAACGAGGCCCTCCTTATCGACAGGAACCCAAAGTTCCTCCTGTGGAAATGTCTTTGTTCCCTCCAACGCCAGCCAACACAATGGACGCGACCTTCTGGAGTCCACCGTATAAATGTGAAAGCGCTGCTCATTCCACACATAGCACAGCAAAAAGCCACTGACCTTGACGAGGAGCTCTTACACAAGCACAACAGTACAGTACAGTACAGTACAGTACAGTACAGTACAGTACAGTACAGTACAGTACAGTACAGTACAGTACAGTACAGTACAGTACAGCACAGCAGTGGATCTCAACCTGTGGGTTGGGACCCTCAGGGGGGTCCCCACATGATTTTGGGAGGGTCCCCCAGATGACAGTGAAGTGACGATTTAAGGACTTGTAAGAGCTTTTTAAACAAAAGACCATTGCTGCATCAAAAGTAATCAACTATACAATTAAAAACTGCTCAAACATTGTCAAATTCTATAAGAAAAAAATAGCAGATCTACAAGCTCACAACGCCCCGCAGTGTACCCACAGTACAGTACAGTACAGTACAGTACAGTACAGTACAGTACAGTACAGTACAGTACAGTACAGTACAGTACAGTAGTCACCCTGACACACAGAAACATACAGCCTCATACACTGTAAAATTGAGTGTTCAGTTAACTCAGAGCGTGCAAATGAAACCAAATGGGGGTACAATTGGTTTTATTTGTACACCGATTTTTTTTTTAAACACTCAGGATACTTGCGTTACTTCCCAAAATTCCTGGGGCTCGTGCTCGTGCTCATGCCACCCCAGTGGTTTTCAACCATTTTCATATCAAGGTCCATTATTTATTCAGCATTTGAGCCACGGAACCACCATTTGATGACATTTAGCCGACCATCACTTAAAAGCTATACCTCGTTGACCGGTGTCACACAGTGGTCTATACTTGGCCTCCTCCATTTCCTCCCTATACAACAAATCCTGGGGGTGTGCTATATGTTGGGATGTGAGGGTTCATGTGGTTAATGACCTCCTATGGGTAACGTCATAGTTTGCTGTGATCTACGTAACCTTTTGCTGACTCGTATGTGTTGGTGGTATAACTGCTGTTTGTCGAACACCCAGACACATAAAATGCTGGCCCTGCAACATGTTCGCTCTATACATGTGCACGCACGCGCGCGCGCGCGCACGCACGCACGCACGCACGCACGCACACGCACACGCACACGCACACGCACACACACACACGTTTCCAAACATACATTTTACATTTAACAACATATTTGCATTTTGAGTGTGAGAGCCAAACGAATGCAAACATGGACCCAAAAGCATTCTCATCATGCACACTCAACATGTGCTCTCTCCCACCACACACACACGCGCGCACACACACACACACGCACCGCTCTCTCCCTAATGACTTGCCTCACGGCAGCAGTCAGACAGGAATTAAATCCTGTTACAGCTGGCTTTTTCGCGACGCCTTTAACCACATTACACTGCTCTCGCCTGTCTCGATGCCCATTTCCCTCTCAAATGAGGTAGTGCTCAGCTGCACCGTGACTGGGCTGCCTTTAACCCGTTCAGGAGGGAACCCCTTTTGGTGTTTTAGGCATTATGTGATGCTTTAGCTGTTGAAAAATAGCAGATCTACAAGCTCATAGCGCGCCACCGAGTGGCGCGCTACGAGCTTGTAGATCTGCTATTTTTTGTAAAATCGTGACAATGTGGCGCAAATCTTTGAATATACTGTATATTCTTTCACAGTGAAGGTTTTTAACTCAAATCTTTGCTTCTGGAAGGTCCCTGGAACAACATATTTTCAGATGGGGGTCGGCGGCCAATTACATATATATTTGGGGGTCCTTGACATGAAATTGTTTGAGAACGACTGACTTAGAAACACAGGTTTTTCAGAAAACTGTTAGGATTTAGAAGATATTTGTAGAATCCTCCTCAGGTCCAAATGGGTTAACATCATGAGAAACCCTCCGTGTGTTCCGTCCACATCCACAGGGGTGAGGGGTTGTTCTGCGCTCTGCTCTGCTCTGCTCTGTGTTCCGTCCACGTCCACAGGGGTGAGGGGTTCTGCTCTGCTCTGCTCTGCTCTGCTCGGCTCTGCTCGGCTCTGCTCTGCTCTGCGTTCCGCATGCAGACTGAAAGTGATTGGATTATTAGAACAGGAAGTTGTTTAGACAGACCTGGGGCTGCAGGGACAGGTCCCTTTGAGCCAGAATCGAACCACAGTTGTTTATGTGATTGATCCCACGAGAGGCTGTGTGCGTGTGTGTGCGTGTGCGTGTGTGTGCTTGTGCGTGCGTGCGTGCGTGAGAAAGTGTGTGAGAGTGAGAGTGAAAGAGATGAGCGTGGGGGTGTGTATGAGTGATAGTCTCATACACTCAAGTGTCTACATGAAGCTGAATTGAGTTGTGGGGTGAAGCGGTGAGTTATCCAGTATTCCTCAGTCTCATAGTACTCTCAGTACACTCTCAGAGTTAGGACGAGTGAACATTTAACTCTGAGAGTGTACAAAATGTAACCAAATGGACGCGTAGGATTTGTTGAGTCAAGTTACAAATAGATAAATGTACACTAAAGATGTTATGTCCCTCACCAGGCACCAGCATGAATGCATGTTGTAGGCAGCCTATGTATGTATTTCAGCAGTGTGCAGTAAAGTGTAGACTAGGGTATCAGTGTATGTGTGTAGGGGGGAGGGGCGGTCTGTGTGTGTGTGTGTGTGTGTGTGTGTGTGTGTGTGTGTGTGTGTGTGTGTAAGATATAGGTTTCAGATCATTGAAACTTAACAGGGAAGGTCATGAGATCCAGTGACATTTTGCTGAAATGCTTTACATGCAGAAAGCAAAATTAAAGTTCTTTCACCCACTTATGCAAGGCTCAGTGCGCCGTGCAGCTCATCGCACCGACGCACCGTGGCACTCGCCATCACGTTCATGAGGACACCGGTTTGTGCTACCTCGGAAAATAAACTTTACTGAAGGTTACATTTTGATTTTACACACTGAAATGTTTTATTTACAACAAACTCCTTATTTTTAGGATAATGTCTGGCCATGTGCTAGTATCGAAGGTATCGAGAGTGAAAGATGTCTTTAAGTCAAATAACATGAGTTTAACCCTAGCAGACCTATTCTGGTCATAAGATTTTAAGGCTTAAGATTTAAGATTTTGCAAAAAAAAATAGGTGAACATTTGGCAAACATTCCGGGAAATTGGTGAACATTTGGCGAAAATAACAGACCTCACAACACGTGGCATGGCGACACATTGTGAGCTTGTTCTGGTATCTTCGCGATTTGACGTCGTACATTATGGGATTTAAAATAAAGTAAAAAATCGAGATATTATTATTAAATGGTTACAAAAAGATGCCATTGGGGTGAAACATCTCATCTCTCAACCCTTTTACATTAACTAAAAATAATTCTTTTCACCTTATTCAACATGAGAAATCAGGACTCTTGTGAGATTTGAGCCTATAAGACAACCATTCAACCAAGTGATTTAAGTCGCCAGCGCTGCATTCTGTATTAGAAATGACATATGGAGAGCTCGCATGATCCTCCCTTGTTTATTCCTGACAGCATCTCCCACAGCAGGGACATTTATGGCAGAGATGAAGCTGTTCCTTTTCCGTGGAATTTGTTGTGCACAGTGTGACGTACCAAAGGCAGGAAGTGATTCAAAACGAAATGTATGATTTACCTCTGGAGGCCTCGCTGACACAGGAGGAAAAGAAGGCAGGGGGGGAAATACCAGAGATCTGCGAAGGGCATGGAAACTAAGGGACATCACAAGGTAAAAGGAGGAAGAGTGGACATGGAAACTAAGGGACATCACAAGGTAAAAGGAGGAAGAGTGGACATGGAAACTAAGGGACATCACAAGGTAAAAGGAGGAAGAGTGGACATGGAAACTAAGGGACATCACAAGGTAAAAGGAGGAAGAGTGGACATGGAAACTAAGAGACATCACAAGGTAAAAGGAGGAAGAGTGGACATGGAAACTAAGGGACATCACAAGGTAAAAGGAGGAAGAGTGGACAGGCTGAAAACAAGACCCAATAGGGCAGGGGTTCCCAAAGTGTGGTCCGGGGACCCCCTAGGGGTCCTTGAGGGAGTTCCAGGGGGGTCCCCAGCTAAATGGTAGTTAGGAACCAAATGGGCCCTTATTGGTCTAGACCCAAATGGAACCATTTGTACACTCTCAGAGTTAAATTAAATTAGATTTTACAATATAAAAGAGATAAAACTGCCATTAAATGGGGGTCCGTAGCCTAATGCATATCAAACTGGGGGGTCCTTGAAATTAAAACGGGTTGAGAATCACTGCTAGAGCCGTAAAAATCTTCTCTCATGAGGGTCCCTGGCATTTATTTTCAAATGGGGGGTCCGCAGGCTAATTAGTATAAATTTGGGGGTCCTTGACATGAAAAGGTTTGGGAACCACTGGAATAGGGAACATGACTATTAGCGACTTTGTGAGCAAAGAATCTGAGCTTCATGTGGCAGATCGGATGGTGCAGTCAGTGGTAAAATATTGAACCAATGGAATGTAGAAAATAACTCCATTGGACCCTCAAACTGTCTGAGTATTGCATTGTTTTTAAAAAATGGTTTTCTTCATTACCTTAAAAACATATATTTTTCATTTCCTGAAAAATTAACATTTTGGAGTTTCTTTGGGGTTTCTTCCCGACAGCAACTATATTCTCATTACATGTACAGTAGGTTCTTCAGATACAATATGTCACAATAATGGCTTGTTTTCTGAGACATCGATCACCGTTTATGATGTTAAAGGCCACTTATAAGCGTAAACACATTGTTAGTCTCACCACTATGGATACACCACCGCCAAAAACTAAACAAAATACAAATAGACTAGCAGCACTGAAGACATATTTTAGCCTCACTGAGGCGGCGCGGCTCTAAAAGGTCTGTCTGTCTGTCTGTCTGTCTGTCTGGCCATCACTTAGGTCCCAAACATATCTTAAAAAACTACAATGATGGTCACCTATTGGCAACTCGATTGCCTTAGCTCTAGTGCTGCCATTGGACCACACTTGCACAAAGATTAATACAACTGCCATGAAATTCACTGAATACATACACTATTTATACTCCCTGGAGGTTGGCCCCTACTGATCGTGTTGATCCAATGCCTTTTCCTCTAGTGCCACCCTTAGACCAAAAATGTTCAACTGCACACACAATCCTCTATTAAAATTGGCAAATGGGTGGGTGGGTCAAAAGCAAGCCCCCAGACCATTGAAGCCGTCGAGCCCAGTGGTCAGAGCTGGAACTGCAGGCGGGCCCGTGCATTTAGCACGAGTAAACCCCGTGCAGCCTGCTGGGGTTTAACATGGAGCGCTTGTTAGCACTTCAGCATTTTGCCCACCAAATGGGCAAATCGAAAAAAATGCAGAACGAGAGCGTTCTTCCGGATGCTTCAAAACGCCACTGAGCAACTTCCATTGAAATGAATAGCGGAAGGGGGGGCGGGGCTGCCGCTCCTCGTCCGCTCTCTTGATATATTACAACTATGGTCAAAAGTAACAATCCCAAAACAGACGGATCGTGTATGGCAGGTGTTATACCTGCCAATACATTAGCTTGTTAACAAGACCTTTCCCAATTTTAACATGAAAACGACGCTGAAAAAAAATCGACGTGCCTTCCTCACAGCTTAAAATCTCCAATGAGGCCACAGGCAGAGCAAAAGGAGAGAGACAACACACACATACCTGTAGGACGGTACTCCCAGTCCCAACCAGCGTGGTGGCTCTCTTCCTATCCTCCCTGGGCTGGATACAGAAGACTCACATCTCCCCCCAGCCTCACAGCTCTCTCCCTTCCCCCTCCGGACGGTCGGTCTTGGCAGAATAAAGCATCCCAGTGGGATATAGAACAGAGGCTGGAGCGTCAGCCACATGTTCTGGGGCTGCGGGATGAAAGAAAGGCCCTCCTTATTAAGTCAGCTGTCATAGTGAGCGGGCACCTCGCCAAGCAGCACATCCACATGTCAGTGGCAGCTGGATGGATGTCGCCCCCATGCCAACTCCTGAGTCCCAGTGTGACCTCTCTTTCACACCCAGTGGTGGAAAACAGTGTTGATTTCGTCGACTAAAACCAAGACGAAAAATGTTTGTCGACTACCTTTTTTCACTGAGGAAAACTAAATGGGAAGTAAATGAAAACTATGCAATGACTAAAACTAAGACGAAATATACTGACAATTTCGTCAACAAATAAAAACAACTAGACTAAAATGTTAGGAAGGGACTAGTGGACAAGAGATCCAGTATAAGTCATTTTACAATTGGTTGCATGCGGAAAATAGCAGATCTACGCATCGCAGCGCGTCGTGTTGTGAGCTTGTAGATCGGCTATTTTCAGCAAGTGTAAAATCAGTCATTACGACGGCATCAAAGCCCACCAAACTCATTTTAGTCGACTAAATAAACTGTAGATTTAGTAGACTAAAACTAGACTAACCCTAAAACATTCCAGGTGACTAAAATGTGACTAAAACTAAGTGAAAACTATTCAAGAGACTATTACTAAAACTAAAATAGAAATTTGCTGCCAAAAACAACACTGAAGTAGAAAAGTCTCAATACTGCAATATAATACTACATTATGCATCATTTCAAGTTTTCAAATGTGTAAAACTCTTTAGAAAATAGCAGATCTACAAGCTCTGAGCTTGTAGAAATGTATATAGGGCTGAAGTGGTTAATGTATGTTTTGTTATAATAATCCAAATCTAGAAGTAAACTAAAGTAACGATTAACTAAACAACTAGTTTTCAAATAGTTGTAGTGGAGTTAGAAGTACAATATTTGCTTCTGAGATGTAGTGTATTTGGAATTACTCAAGTAAAGTACAAATACCTCAAAATTGTACTTAAGTACAGTACTTAAGTAAATGTACTTAGTCACTTTCCACCACTACTCACATCACACCACCGTTCAGGATAGATGGCTCACCTCAGCTAACGTGCTTTCTGTTTGTTCATAAGGTATTTTATTTTAAATGTTTGACTCAACATGACTCAATAGAGCGCCCAAGTCCTGACGTCACTCGCTCATCCCCTGGTTCTGCCTGGTTCACGGAAGTAATTTCTCTATGGACACTAACATGGGGTCATCTTAAAATCGTTTCATATAAGCATTGTGGTCCAAAAATAAACAAACTGTCTCAGCGTTATTGTCGGGGAGGTGTCTCTGTATCGTTTGCGACAGTCAGTCACTCATATATGATACAGTCCGTTTCTAGCGAAAATAATAGTAACTAATTCAGTAGCAGTAACAATAGCGTTTTCTCTCAGTCAGTCGATTCTTCATATCCATATGAGTGAAACGGCCGGGATGACATGTTTATTTTTCCAACACAGTCCACAGCGATCAAAAATCCCCCTATGGGGATTACAATGCGACGTCAGACTTCAGTGCTCTATGAAAACAGGGACAGGCCCAAACATTGAATGTTCATGTACAGTATGTCGTCTGCCTCACATTGAAAATATGAGGGTTACAGGGTCAGGTAAATTAATCTGGTCTAGCAACTAGCAGCACATCCTCAGTCTGCATTCACACCAATCTTCTTCCCGGTCTGGCCTGGCTGCCCCTCACCCCAAAACCATTTGGAAAATCCGATGACAATGCAAGCTTAAGTGCTGGATTCGCCAACCTTGACGGAAATTGAATTACCATAAAGGCCTAGAGAGACCCATGTACCATGTCCATGGAATGATTGGAAGAAGAAAGCGTAACTTTGGTGAGTCAATGTCCATATAAACCCAATGGTACAAAAAAATCTAAAGGTGGTTGCACACTCGTTTTTCGGAAAACCGACGGAGAATCGCTGCTAAAAGTCTGAAAAACACGCTCTGTGTGCAGGGACCTTAAATGTGACTTTGTGTTTAAAATGTCATTAAAAGGCCTGGGCCATGGCTCAGTGGTCCAGGCACCTTGGCTGGTAATCCAGTCTGGCAGTGTGCCGCGGGTTCGACTCCCGATCCCGGCGGCCTTTACTGCATGTCTTCCCCCCATCTCTCTCCCCATTTCCTGTCAGCCTACTGTCTGTCCCTCCATAAAAAAATATAAAATAAAGGCAAAAACCACAACAAAAAAAAACATTAAAATGTCATTAAAAATAAATTCACAGTGTGGAAGCACAATGCAGTCATTTATGGGTTAGGTTAATTTAGGTGAAGTGCTGCATGTAACTTTGCATTAGTTATGGTAATTGAATCGATAGGGGATCAAATGGAGTTGACCTTTGATTAAGTATTGGAGGTCAAGCGTGTCAAGTTGAGACCATTGATTAATAATGGACTGCATGGCTGGGTGCTGATTAATTGATTTTTCTTCTGAAGGACAAGGGTGACACGCTGGAGGGTGGGGGGGGATAACATCTACCAAATTATGTAAGATTCTACATACTTCATATTCCATATATAATATATGGATTATTAGGAGTGACTCTGCAGAGAGATCACAGACTGGACCCAACTTATGACGGAAACTGCATCCTTCGAATACTCAATTGCCAGGAGGAACAATGTCAAAGGGAAGTTCCATGAAATATGGGACTACTTTTATTTGTATATTAAAGGATGGTTGCATTAACAATTTGTAATTGGTAATACATTGCGGATATAATCACTATTGTCAGCAACAGAATGTGGAGGGGTGTTGTCCATTGGGGTTTTTCTTTTTTGACTGCTAGTTTTGTTTTTTTGTTTGTTTTTCTTGTCTCTTTCTTTTGTGTAAGTCATGTGTATTTTGTATGCTTTATTGTAAAATCATTAAAAAACTGGTGGATACAGACATGTTCAGTAGTTTAGCACTGACTGGCATTCAGTCTCACGATTTAAGGAAATAAACCTTCCACAAGACCCACTGGTGCATGGCTGGGTGGAGCAGTAAGGCCTGCTACTGGGTAAAGCTTAACTCTAAACCTCTGGTTACCAACCTTTTTATACTGAAGTACCACCTCAGGTGGCTGAAGAGTCTAACCACTGATTTTGCTCGCAACAACACAATCTATACCATGCCATGACATAAAAGAGAACGTATAAGAAATCACAGTACAGTAAAACAAAAAAAACAATCACACTCGTGTTCAGAGAGGGGCGCTCTTATCACACATCATATTCCGTGCTCAGCCAATCAAATCATCACAAATGTCTTCACTTTTCTGCCCTCACTTTTATTCTCAATATGTACTTTGCTCAGCCAATCAAATGGGGTGCTATGGGGTGATCAGCCAATCATCAGCCAACGTTTGTGTTCACACAAACAGACACAGCTGTGCATAGGAGGTGCTAGCGCCCATCAAAAACACTGCAGCTTGAGAGATTCAGAAATATTTCTCTTACAAAAGGACAGATGGCTAAAGTCATCACTTTGGTCAACTTCGATTGTTGTAAATGTGCTTTATAAATAAAGATTGATTTGATTTAGTCCCTACAGACAGTGGCCTTGTGGTTAGAGTGTCCGCCCTGAAACTGGGAGGTCGGGGTTCGATCCCCGGCCGGGTCATACCAAAGACTGTAAAAATGGGACCTAATGCCTCCCTGCTTGACACTCAGCATCAATGGGTTGGATTGGGGGTCAAATCTACTAATGATTCCCGAGTGCAGCGCATGCTCCAAGAGATGGGTCAAATGCGGAGAACAAATTTCAATGCGGTAACGTGTGTGACTAATGTGTACGACTTTGACTTTGACTACATGTACACCCATGATTGCATGACCACGGACAGCTTCACCTTGGTGATTAAGTTCACCGACAACGTGACATTGATAGGCCTGATCACAGACAACGACATGATGGCCTGCAGCAGAGAGGTCAACAACCTAACCTGAGTTGAGAACAAGCTCTCTCTCAATGTTGACACGAAGAACAAGGAGCCGATTGTGAACAACAGAAGAGAAGAGAAAGGCTGGACCCTATATATCCTCATCAGTTGGTCAGCTCAGCTGTAGAGAGTCAGCAGCAGCAGTCTGCCATCACATCACAGAGGACCTCACCTGGTGCTATATGAGCATCTTTCACCTCAGGTGGCAGAAGAAATCTTTGGTCCGACCGACGTCCTACCAGTCCGACACGCAATATTCCGACACCCAGTCGTGGAAAGTAATTAAGTAATTTTACTTAAGTACATTTTCAATTCCGTACTATTACTTGTAACGAAGTAGTTCTAAATTGCAGTATTTTACTTTTACTTTTACCTAAGTAAAACAATTGAGTACCTTTTCCACCACTGCCGACACCCTACCCTACCCCAAACCCTAAGCGCAAGTGGAAGCATACCGGTGAGTCTCAACCGGCCATGCACGTCGGACTAACGTATGAGAGGCACTACGTGACTATAGGCCTACGGGATGCATCACCACCTGGAATGGGAACTCCATAATCACTCAATCAAAAGTCCTGCAGAGGACCTGCAGCGTCCTTCCATTCAGGATATAAACTATGTCTGGATGAAACCCCCTGGCCTTCTGCACATTGTGCAGCAGTGAGTGTATATTACCCACACACTGCAGTACGAGGCTATAAAATGCAACCTAAAGTTTGACTTTGCATGAAACACTTTGAGGGGAGGAGTCAGAAGGGGCCGTATACACTCAAACACTTTGAGGGGAGGAGTCAGAAGGGGCCGTATACACTCAAACAAGTGCAAAATGACCTTGCATATCACATGGACAGCATCAGGTTGCACTGACTGCACACTGTCACTTGAGCTTGCACAAATAGACATTTCACAGAACCTGTAGGGGGTGACACAAATGCATACTATGATGGGATCTCACGCACAGACATGCGCAGGCTCACACGGCATAAAAGTAATGACGGAACACAATTAAACATACATAACAGAAAGGTGTGCACATCCACCTAAATAACTATAAATATATATATTTTCTTTACTGAACACAAAATGGTTGGCCGCATGTACACATACACGTATACTCGTGGTCAGGCACACACACGAGCGCACGTGTGCATGCATACGCAAAGATACAACTCTTTCTACTGTGCAAGTTGTGTCTCTCTCTCCATCTCTGTCATTATGTCGCCCCTTTCCTGGCCTGCAAGAGCCACCTGCTAGGGGCCAATTTCTCACTACAAGACCAACAAGTGCACACGTGTGTGTGTGTGTGTGTGTGTGTGTGTGTGTGTGTGTGTGTGTGTGTGTGCACATGCATGTCTGTGTGCGTGCGTGAACATACATGCGTCTACATTAAGGTCTTGGCAGAGCTTGGGTGAGGGATACATTTCCACAGTTTGTTTAACCCCCGCCACTATGACCTTTGCCCTTGGCCATGACCCACAAGTTAAACCAGTGGTGTCACGTAACCATTGTACAACATTTCATTCAAATACTGTACTGTACAATTTTGAGGAATAATAATAAAGCTTTATTTGTATAGCACCTTTTAAGAACCAGTCACAAAGTGCTTTAACAGAGAAACGTATATAAAGACATAGCAAGGAGGCACACTATAGAATAAAATACATTGTCAATAATGCACAAAATAACAGAACAGAAGAAATCAATAAAAAAAAATCACAAGGGTAGGGGGTCGAATGCAGCTTTGTAGAAATGAGTCTTAAGGAGTGATTTAAAACGGGGCACAGACTCGGCAAGCCTGATCTCTAGGGGCAGGGCATTCCAGAGAGACGGTGCACGGATAGCGAATGCCCGGTCGCCTACAGTTTTTTTGCAGCCTGATTTGATTGAGAGAAGGGCCGTGCCGGATGATCTTAGCTCGTGAGCTGGCTCGTAGGGGTCGAGTAGGTCAGAAATGTAAGATGGAGCAAGTCCGGATCTAGCTTTGAAGGTGAATAAAAGTATTTTAAAATTGATTCTGTATGAGACAGGCAGCCAATGTAGGGTGGCCAGGATAGGGGTGTTTACTGGAGTATTTAAACATCATTATTAATTATATTCTACTCCACTACTGTACATCTCAGAGGCCACTACAATTATTTGAAAACTTTAGTTACTACTGGTAGTTACTTTGTAGATTTTGAATTTTCCGATCTGCTTGTATTAAACAACGTTAAACTCACCATGCAACATTGTAGCTGTATAGGGCAAGCGTGAATTATTCTCTTTCAATTTGCAAAGCGTTTGTTTCATAAAAATTCACCGTAGACAAGTTATGAGCTATACTTTGTCAAGAAATTCTGTGCAGTTGATTATTTTTCTAAGTGTTGGAGTTTGGAAGCGTTCGCCGAAGTCACTGAACGGCCCTCCATACGACCCATTTCAAATTTGCACATTATGCAGTATGCAGCAGCACGACCCGTAAATAAAAATGAGTGCTTCCAAACTCCAACACTTAGAAAGAATTAGAATGTAGCTCATAACATGTCTATGGTGGATTTTTTATGAAACAAACGCTTTGCAGATTGAAAGAGGATAAATCAAACTAGCCTTACAGCTGCAATGTTGATGAGTTTAACGTTGTTTAATACAAGGCGCAGATCGGAAATGTCATGTTGATCAATGGGCTGCCTATCAATGTAAGGTATTGCAACTCTAGATTCATCCCATTAAAAAAAATCTAGTGATGCAAATTGCGGTTAACTTTTACTTAATTTTCAACATCAAAAACCAAGTATCCATAAAGTCTTCAAATAAAAAGGAAATGCATTGCTCAAAAAGGGAAAAAAGTATATATTGCTCACCCAACCTTGATCAAGCCAGGAGGCCACAGCCGGTTCCCCTTTGTCCAAAAGCTCTGAATTGATTGATTCAGAGCTAAACCCTCAGAAAGGTTCCTTGACCAAACGTTTCTTCTTCAGATGTCAAAGTTTTCCTGGCTCACTACGGTTTAGTATTTTGGCCATGATATTCTGAAGTTATGTCATATACAAAATGCCTAATAAAAACAGTATTAAAAAAAAAAAAAAAGTCTCTTTGACAAACCACCACCAAACACTCTTGTTGATACATAACTAAAATGGCCGCCTCACTTCCTGTACTTTTATAGATGTTCCTGGTACCTCACTTCCTGGAATTATTATTGCTAGCATGCTTTTTCCCCCACAGCGCCCCCTATGATCAAACCTTGTCAACGGAAAATTAATGACCATGGTTTTAACCAAAAGAAGACAAAAATCAGTGAGGGGAGCTAATATATTAAAGTCTAACTCATGTTGATTAGGTGATGTAATGGTGATGTAAAACAAATGGTGCCAACACAAACATTAAACGCCATTAACAATAAAGAGACAATATGACGTAATGAGTTACATTATGATGTAATTTATTTTGTCAATGTCGTTTACAAAACAAACCTGTGTATAGATGCCTCATTGGCCGCTGCAGTTCATTGGAGCGATGTGTCTCCAGCGAAGCTTGGTACTTCGTATAGCAGCGAAGGGCGGAAGTCAAGCGGAAGTGACTAGCCTACTGGCCAATCACAGCGTGTCTTTTCCTGGCCTTATCAATTCAATCCAAGGGAGCTTTATTGGCATGAGGAAACAAACGTTTACATTGGTAAATGGTGCATTCATATAGCGCCTTTATCCAAGGCACTTTACAGAGATTGTGCATTACATTCACCCATTCACACACACATACATACACCGATGGCAGCGGAAACCATGCAAGGCACCAACTAGCACATCGGGAGCAATTAGGGGTTCAGTGTCTTGCTCAAGGACACTTCGACAGTAACTCTGCGGGAGCCCGGGTTCGAACTGGCAACCTTACGGTTACCATCCAGGCACTCTACCCCTGAGCCACCGCCGCACATTGCCAAAGCAAGTGCAGTTGGGATAAGAGGGAGTCACGCCTCTGATTGGCCTACCGAATTTCCTCTTCTGTGCACCCCAGAGCTGGAAGACGCGTCGATCTTTATAGGCCTATGTCTATGGTTTTTAACTACACAAAACAAAACATATTTTCTGTACACTACATTTCGGGGTAAAATATTCCTCCACATTTTAACCAATATATTACCTTTTGTTATCACCCAGTATACGTTTAATTTTCTTTCAATACTTATATGAGTACAGGAAATACATTTCTTCTTCACACATGTGGCAGTGTCACTGCATAATTGCTTTTAATTGGAACAATTAACCTGATTCCTGAGTACAGCACTGTTTGCCCAGGTAGGCTACCTCGCTAGCCTGGCACGGTCTGACTAATATAACTGCGTATATATTTAGTCTGGAACATCAGACATTCATTTCCAAGGGGTGGTTAGAAACAGATTCAAATGTCACAGCAAAGAATATGCATATATGGAGCTGGCCAGCAACTCTACGGCTGACCTTAGATCTCCATATATGGAGCTGACCTGTTCCGACATTCCATGTTGATTCTTTTGTGGTTAAATGTCTAACCAAAAGACGTCACAGGAGCACCAGATATAAAAGATAATTCCTTCTCAAAACAAAACACTGAATTCTGCATGCGAGTGAAGTATGACAATTAAGACATCAATCAAATCATCAATCCTCAGCTGTGAATATACAATCCCACCACATAATTCAGTAATTGTGTAATTGCTGTTTTAAGAACAGCTTGTGATAATCTGGAGAACTGTTCCTCTATGACTCACTTTATAGGTCATGCATGTATAGTGGAGGTATAAGAGGTGGTAGGTTGAGGAGAAAGCAAGCTGAAACATGTAGCACATATATTACAGTACTGTAGTATGACTGTTCTGCTTTACACCTCCACTAAGGTTGTCATATATGTTTTGGGGGAGATTTTGGTGGAAGTCTGCTTCCTTAGAATTAATTCTAAGGGTTATAATGGCTCCCACATACTGTATGAGGCACAAACTAATTAGACAAGTGGGTACTTGAAAAAGATGTGCACGCATTCTCACTCATTTACTTAAAACCAGTAGCAGATATACCTGCGCCTGAAGTTATTTTCTATTTTGAGTGACGAAGGGGGATGCGCTTGCTCCAACATCACTTCATTGCAGGATGACTGGCAACCTCCTCACAGCTGGAGGCTGCCGGAGGACCGCCTATGGTCCTCCTGCCAGCACCTGCTTTTCTTTCAGGGTGTGGTGTGCTCCGCCTAGCCTTTTGTCCTGCCAGCCAGACTAACCCACAAGGCAGTGCTGCAGTGGTTGTCTGATGCCGGTGCCTGCGGGCCTGCGCATCACACCTCTGGGGAACCACTGCAGCTTCAAGATTCCCTGTCATAGAATGTGGCCGTGCACGTGGAGGCCTGGCAGGAGTCTTGGGGATGAAGAGGATGTGCAGCATGGCAGGAGAAGGCTTACACGAGGGGCTGCTTCCCTGTTCAGCTTCACCACAAGGGCCAGCCATGCAGCGGCAGAATCGGAAAGCGAGAGGGTAGCAAGCATGGTGCGACGTCACGTAGGCATGTACCTTCCCTCAAACTACTGCACTAGACACATCACTAACACCCTGTGGGCAAGGCCCTCCCCCCCCCCCCCCCCCCCCCACACACACACACACGCTTGTAGCCAACATATTATCCATCCACCCAGCTGGGGTGGTTGGGGCTGGAGTAGGCTGCAGTCCCTGCAAGGAGCCTACAGTATGTGCCAGCCAAAGCACCACCCATCCCCCCCACTCCCTCACCCATCCCCCCCCACTCCCTCTCACCCCTCAGTGCACGTACAGTAGCTGGCTTGCCAGTCAGCCAGCCAGCCAGCATACTGTGACTGGAAGTCCTGCCTCTCTCCAGCCCACATGTGCCAGCTTACTGTCCCACAAAGGCTGCGATGTGTGTGTGTGTGTGTGTGTGTGTGTGTGTATGTGTGTGTGCGCACGCACGGGTGCGTGTTTGTATTTGCAGGGACGAAGGGCTTAACCTAAAATCCTGCCACCCAGCTGCCACCAATGTCAGATGGCCTCAAAGACCCACATTAACAGATGTATACACAAAAAGAACTGGTCATAAAATGAGAGCACAAATGCGTGCAATGTGCACGGAATACTGTTCAATAACACCGCATCTTCAAAATACTGTACGCTACAGGGTTCTAGTATGTGTGTGCGCGTGCGTGTTTGTGTACAAGCATATGAATGTGTCTCTTAGCTGCTTTGGTGCAAAGATCTTATTATGTGACGATGATAGCTTTTCCTTCAGTATAAATACGTCCACTTTTTAGCCAAGTGTAGTGGCAAGTGCATGTTTACAAACCCACAGCATTGTGATGCCCTTGCCCTGTTGTAAGGAGCCAGTTGTAAGGAGCCAGTCCAGGAATCCGGTGTCAGCTTACCCACACCGGGGGGGGCGACAAGTGCAAACCTACAGTAGGACATGTCAACGGGAACAGAAGGAACTTGGCATTACCTTGCAGCGAAGTATTGGCGTGAAATGTATTTCATCTGTGGAAACTCATGATTGATTGTTGTGTGCTGGGAGCAGTTGTTCAGCTTGGTCTAATCTCCGAGATAAAACTAGGTCAAGTCAACTGTTTAGACCTGAGGACGACGATTCTACAAATGTCTTCTAATTCTAAATCATGACAGTTTTCTGAAAAACCCATGTTTCTACCTGTCAGTCGTTCATAAACATTTTCATGTCAAGGACCCCCAAAAATATACGAAATTGGCCGCTGACCCCCATCTGAAAATATGTTGTTCCAGGGACCCCCCCCAGAAGCGTTAAAAACGTTCGCTCTGAAAGAAAATATATTCAAAGATTTGCGCCACATCTTCACGATAATAACATAATGCTTAAAACACCAAAAGGGGTTCCCGCCCAGAATGGGCTAATTAAGCCATTGCCAAGGTGTCCTGTGGTCCCCATCATGGCTGCCAATCCCCGCAGTTGTCCCGTGGAGGGTGTAGACAACCTACATGCCTGCTCTGAAACATATGGAGTCACCAGACGCTTCTTTTCACATCATGACAGTGAAGAGTTTCTTGGAGAGTGCAATGCATGTTGGAGGGTCACACGATCTTCTCCAGTTTCCCTCCTGAACTTCGATTGCAGTGGCCAAGCCGGAGGTACCGCTGCCAGGAATTGAACCCTGGCCTCTGTCTGCGGTAGATGAGGGTTTCATCTAGCCTGGCGCAGCCAGACTTCATCCGCCCCTATTGCATATGCATATGCCCCAAGGCGCGGCGCGGCGCAGCGCAGCGGAGTGGTATATTAGTATCGCAACGCGAGGCTAAGTTTTATCACTACGTCAAACAGGACACCCATTTGTTATTGGTTGTAGATGGCAGTGAGTTTTGCCAATTTCAATGTTTAAAATACCAGGTATACCTATCACCGTTTCAGTCATCCTGGTGCAGTAAGTAAATACCAGGTATACCTATCACCGTTTCAGTCATCCTGGTGCAGTCAGTAAATACCAGGTATACCTATCACCGTTTAAAATACCAGGTATACCTATCACCGTTTCAGTCATCAAATACCAGGTATACCTATCACCGTTTCAGTCATCCTGGTGCAGTAAGTAAATACCAGGTATACCTATCACCGTTTCAGTCATCCTGGTGCAGTCAGTAAATACCAGGTATACCTATCACCGTTTAAAATACCAGGTATACCTATCACCGTTTCAGTCATCAAATACCAGGTATACCTATCACCGTTTCAGTCATCCTGGTGCAGTAAGTAGCCTTGCCGAGCCATGATAGCCTGGCTAATAAGCCAGACCGAATCAGCCGTTGGCAAAAAAGAATTGCCTGCCGGCGGATTACGGTCTGGAGAGGCTCAATTGTACACCCATTTCCTACACCAGAGAACTGGTGTGGCCAATCGGGACACGGTATGCAATATGGGCGGGCTTTGGTACAGTGACGTTCAATGCTTGAGACCTTTGACTGACAGTAGCTCTGACCAATTGCGTCAAAGAGAAAATGTTTGAACCCGCCCCCCAGGAAACAAGAGCCATACACAGCATCTCCAGACTCAAATACCACACGACAGTGTGATTTGAGTCTGGCTTATTAGCCAGGCTAGAGCCATGAGGCCCATAGGACATTTTCTGTAGCGTGAGGCAGTAAGTACACCCCCTGGACATGACGCAGGGACTTACCCCAATCCAACCCTTGATGCTGAGTGCCAAGCAGGGAGGCACTGGGTCCCATTTTTCAGTGTCTTTGGTATGACCGGGGATCGAACCCCCGACCTCCCAGTCTCAGGGCGGACTCTCTAACCAACCACAAGGCCACTGAGCTGGTTCTGGTGCAGTAAACTAATAATAAATAATTAAGAGAAGCTGCACAGCAAGGTATTTCGAGGAGGAAAAAGCACAAATGGGAAGGAGGAGGAATATACAGGAGGGTTCATCAGCAGAACTTTCTGGATGAAAATGATCATTATAACTTTAAAGTCATGCGTCTCTAACCCACAGCACAATGCCTGAGAAGACATTAGCCTGTTTATTCTGCAAGAAACAGGACTGAAACGCACAACCATAATATCATGGGAAAGTCATGAACTTCTTCAGCTACTTAGTAAGAGGATTTACACTGTCATTCAGTTAAGACTAAATTCTAAGAATATATGTGTACTAAATCTAGACTAGAGATTTCTGAAATGTTTATTTTTTAAGATCGTTTGCTCCAGAAGTGATCAAATTGATGTTGACTGCAATAGGCTATATGAATATATAATACAAAATAAATATTGACACAATTTTGTCAGACGGTGCTCAACATTCTGTACAGTATTAGAGTCTCTCTCTCTCTCTCTCACACACACACACACACACACACACACACACACACACACACACACACACACACACACACACACACACACACACACACACACACACACACACACACACACACACACACACACACACACACACACACACACACACACACACACACACAATGTATTTATAGATAAACAAGAGCATTTGCGAGAATAGTGAATTGAGAAGTGATTACCGTTTCCAGTCAAACCTTTTGATGCCCTATGACTGGGCTACGGTTTTTGACCATTGCAAACTCTGCCTGGAACATTTGTAGAGGCCGTGTGATTATGCAGTCAGTGTAGTGAGTTTGGTGTCAATTGAGAAAAGAATGTGGGAGGAGATGGATTTAATTAGTTTTACAGATTTGGAGAAAAACAGTGTGATGGACTTAATGGGACAGAATTCCTCACAACTCAAAGTATCTGAATATTTCTGCTCAGGTTGGGGCGACATTTTGGTTGCAAAGTGGTAGCACATACGACACGGTTTATCATGAATCCTTTTAAAACTTTTGATGGTTGTTGTATAGGGCAGGGGTTCTCAACCCGTGGGTCGCGACCCCTCGGGGGGGTCGCCAAAATATTTTAGGGGGTCCCCAAATTATTTTCAAAAAATATATATATATATATATTTATTTTTTTCACGATTTTTCAAAAATAGCAGACCTACAAGCTCGTAGCGCGCCACTCGGTGGCGCGCTATGAGCTTGTAGATCTGCTATTTTTCAATAGCTAAATTATAACAATGCTTAAAACACCAAAAGGGGTTCCCGCCCAAAATGGTTTAAGGTTATTGTAGCAGGAGCAAGACTCTGAACCCCTAATTGCTCCTGATGTGCTGGTTGGTGCCTTGCATGGTTTCTGCCGCCATCAGTGTATGAATGTGTGTGTGAATGGGAATGAATTGATGCACACAGCCTTGGATAAAGGCGCTATATAAATGCACCATTTACCAGTTGAGAACGTTTGGCATAGACTGTACTTGCAATGTGGTTTGTTTTTTCTTCATGAAAGCACCTTTCCTGGTAGACGTAGAAGAAGCAGAGTGGCAAACAAGACCGAGGGTCCGGCAGTAGGCAAACAAGACCGAGGGTCCGGCAGTAGGCAAACAAGATGGAGGGTCCGACAGTAGGCAAACAAGATGGAGGGTCCGACAGTAGGCAAACAAGATCGAGGGTCCGACAGTAGGCAAACAAGATGGAGGGTCCGGCAGTAGGCAAACAAGACCGAGGGTCCGGCAGTAGGCAAACAAGATGGAGGGTCCGGCAGTAGGCAAACAAGACCGAGGGTCCGGCAGTAGGCAAACAAGATGGAGGGTCCGACAGTAGGCAAACAAGATGGAGGGTCCGACAGTAGGCAAACAAGATCGAGGGTCCGACAGTAGGCAAACAAGATGGAGGGTCCGGCAGTAGGCAAACAAGACCGAGGGTCCGGCAGTAGGCAAACAAGATGGAGGGTCCGGCAGTAGGCAAACAAGACCGAGGGTCCGGCAGTAGGCAAACAAGATCGAGGGTCCGGCAGTAGGCAAACAAGATCGAGGGTCCGACAGTAGGCAAACAAGATGGAGGGTCCGGCAGTAGGCAAACAAGACCGAGGGTCCGGCAGTAGGCAAACAAGATGGAGGGTCCGGCAGTAGGCAAACAAGACCGAGGGTCCGGCAGTAGGCAAACAAGATCGAGGGTCCGGCAGTAGGCAAACAAGATCGAGGGTCCGGCAGTAGAGAAACAAGATCGAGGGTCCGGCAGTAGGCAAACCAGATCGAGGGTCCGGCAGTAGGCAAACAAGATCGAGGGTCCGGCAGTAGGCAAACAAGATCGAGGGTCCGGCAGTAGAGAAACAAGATCGAGGGTCCGGCAGTAGGCAAACCAGATCGAGGGTCCGGCAGTAGGCAAACAAGATCGAGGGTCCGACAGTAGGCAAACAAGATCGAGGGTCCGGCAGTAGGCAAACAAGATCGAGGGTCCGGCAGTAGGCAAACAAGATCGAGGGTCCGGCAGTAGGCAAACAAGATCGAGGGTCCGGCAGTAGGCCAACAAGATCGAGGGTCCGGCAGTAGGCCAACAAGACCGAGGGTCCGGCAGTAGGCAAACAAGACCGAGGGTCCGGCAGTAGGCAAACAAGACCGAGGGTCCGGCAGTAGGCAAACAGGACGAGGGTCCGGCAGTAGGCAAACAAGACCGAGGGTCCGGCAGTAGGCAAACAAGATCGAGGGTCCGGCAGTAGGCAAACAAGATCGAGGGTCCGGCAGTAGGCAAACAAGATCGAGGGTCCGGCAGTAGGCAAACAAGATCGAGGGTCCGGCAGTAGGCCAACAAGATCGAGGGTCCGGCAGTAGGCCAACAAGACCGAGGGTCCGGCAGTAGGCAAACAAGACCGAGGGTCCGGCAGTAGGCAAACAAGACCGAGGGTCCGGCAGTAGGCAAACAGGACGAGGGTCCGGCAGTAGGCAAACAAGACCGAGGGTCCGGCAGTAGGCAAACAAGATCGAGGGTCCGGCAGTAGGCAAACAAGATCGAGGGTCCGGCAGTAGGCAAACAAGATCGAGGGTCCGGCAGTAGGCAAACAAGATCGAGGGTCCGGCAGTAGATCCGCCCGGCCGCTAATTATGTCCTAGCGGTTTGTAACTCAATTTTCTGGTTTAAAATTGCCAGGAAAACAGAGCAACAAATCCTGCCAAACTTCTCAGTAGTATAGATCCGGGCAGCTGGAAAACAGTGACACCCATAAACAAGGACTTTCATTGTTTTCCAAAGAGATGCAATAAAAGTTTAACTGGTATTACTCGGGGCTAGTACAGTAAGGTATTTACTCAGCAAGTCTCAGGTTTCTGTCTGTGTGGAGGGTTGAACAGGGCCACAATTATAGACCCAAATGCTCAGGGACACTGCATGGCGATTTGGAAATTAGCCAGTATTGCCATCAGTTGCACCGTCTGGGTTTTGCAGTAAGCTTTGTAAAGGAGCCTATCCTCCTGTATGTTGATGTGATTGGTGTATTATGTTACACGACTAGAGATCAAAGTGCTTTCGGTCCTTTGAACTGAAGTTTAAAAAGAGACCAGTTTTGTGCCATTGTGCAATATTGGGAAAAAGTGCACTTCTTCCTCAAATGATGCTTGGGCTGTGGGGGCAACAGTTCGTGGTCCTTCTCCTTCCCTCCTGAACAAACACAGACCAGACCCGTTTATGATCACTAGCACTCAACCCATAAAGTAAATGACGATTTCCTATGATTGTCTACCAGATTTGTCATCAACAGTGGTCACGCACATAAATATTCAACAATAACTCCCAATACTGCACATCATCTCTCTTCTTGTTATCATCTCTCTCTCTCTCTCTCTCTCTCTCTCTCTCTCTCTCCTCCTCGCTGAGCACCATGACTCCACTACTTCCTTCGAGATGTGTAAGTCGATCCGGCCTTTCCGACAAGAGGAAGGTCCCATTAGCGCCCGCCATGAGCACCCACGGGAGACGTGCCCCCACCCCACCCACCACCGGCATCATAACATTACTCATGAAACATTCACATCGCTATGAAGCCAAGATTGGTCACGCCAGCCTCCCCCATTGGCTGAGGGCCGATCGGCCCAGAGCTGGAGACTGGTTTCCATTGGTGCGGTTTGCAGGGAAACGAGGGGGAGGTGATCGAAAGGTGGGGCGGGGGGGGGGGAGGCTGCTCAGATCGATCCACCCGCCGTGTCCTCAGCCAATGGGGAGGCTGCTCAGATCCATCGACCCGCCGTGTCCTCAGCCAACACAATGCAAGGGCAAAGTGTTGCAGGGTTTTCATTGCTCTCGTTAATTCTCGGGCTGTGGAGGGAGGAGCCGGAGCTTGCTTGAGTTTGATTTAAGCAATTACACGAGATGGTGTTCTTTACAGTCATTAATGCACGCCTGCGGTGCCGTAGGACAGGGGTTCTCAACCCGTGGGTCGCGACCCCTCGGGGGGGGGGTCGCCAAATTATGTTAGGGGGTCCCCAAATTATTTTCAAAAAAAAAAAGGAAAAAAAAAGATTTTTTTTAAATTTTATTTTCACGATTTTTCAAAAATAACAGACCTACAAGCTCGTAGCGCGCCACTCGGTGGCGCGCTATGAGCTTGTAGATCTGCTATTTTTCAATAGCTAAATTATAACAATGCTTAAAACACCAAAAGGGGTTCTGCTGACTGCTACAAGGTTATTGTAGCAGTCAATTTATATTGGGGGTCGGGAGGGGGCGGGGCGGGGGTCCCGAGACATTGCCAAAGCATTTCCGGGGGTCCCCGGCCAAAAACGTTGAGAACCCCTGCCGTAGGAAGTGGAAAGGAATCGTAGAAGTGTAATATTGCAAATTATACAACAGTTACCCTTAAAACTAAGATAATCACAGAAAAGAGAATAATTTTCCAATGACAGATGTAGCCACTACGACCACAAATGTCCCAAGAAACTAGCTAGCCTTTCCACTAAGTCTGCTGTGTGCCGAGAGAAAAGCACAGCTGAAGTCTTTTTGATCAGCCGTGCCATTATCGTGGTTTAAGCACGGCTAGAAAGCCGTTTCAACCAATCCGATTGCTTCATCGAAATGACCTGTGGTATAATTGGTGTTATGGTGTGTCAAACACTGAAAGGGGGGGGGGGCTAATAAAATCACATTTGATACCTAATTTAAAGGGATAGTTCAGATTTTTTGAAATTAAGTTGTATGAAATACTTGCCATTAATATAGTGGTTGCAACTGTATTCATTGATTGCCCGAGTCCTGTTGTGGGAGTTCTGCTCTGGTTTTGGTGAAATATCAAGTAGTTCCGGTCATTTTGTGGGGTGCACTGGGGGCCACGCAGTAAAAGTAAATTAATCCACAAAACTAAAGTCATTTGTATTGTTGACCTATTTCTAAAATATTAGTGCAACTTCCGTTCTTTTTTTACCCCTCTATCACACAGAACTATGTTTTTTGTGTCCATATCACTACGCCCCAAAAATAGTTCCATGTGATAGAGGGGTCAAAGTTGAACGAAAGTCGCGCTAATATTTTAGAAATAGGTCAACAATACAAATTACGTTCGTTTTATGGATTCATTTACTTTTACTGTGCCCCCCACAAAATGACCAGAACTACTTAATATTGACCAAAACCAGAGCAGAACTCCCACCATGGGACTCGGGCAATCAATTAATACAGTTGAAACCACTATATTAATGGCAAGTATTTCATACAACTTAAGTTAAAAAAATCTGAACTATCCCTTTAAACTAAAGCAGTAGGTACTGTATTTGACCTCTACTGAGAAACAAAATGAAGACCCCAACAAACCCATACCACAGTGGCCAGAGTGTGAGTGCGCGTACACTCAGCTATGGAAATTAATTTATGGATTTGTACAATGTTTCAAATGTTACATTGGTTTAAACTAAAGCTGGTCTGGTGTGAGATGACCTTTTCTACCATCCAGTCATTAACCCATTAAGGCCTGACGTCGACATTTTTAAAAAAGTTTTCTAAATCATGACAATTTTCGGAGGCACATTAACGATTTTTCAAAAATAGCAGACCTACAAGTTCATAGCGTGCCACTCGGTGGCGCGCTATGAGCTTGTAGATCTGCTGTTTTTCAATAGCTAAATTATAACAATGTTTAAAACACCATAAGGGGTTCCCGCCCCAAAATGGGTTAATGGTTAATGTGGTTAAACGCTAACGTGACATGGATGCGTTCCAGGTCTCAATGGATTAATATAGCACTCTGGGAAAAACTTTGAAACCAACTCAAAAGTGACTTCACCCTTTGAATCATTTGCTGGTCTCTCCTCACATGTATATACCGCAGTTTACCAAAAGTTGGACTGTTGGCAGGAGATACTCTCTGGCTGCAACCTTGGTTATTCTTCATAAGTCGACCGTATGTCGAACACTTATAGACCATATTATTAACACTGCAGGCTGATTCAATAAATAATTTTGATTTATTTACCTAAGTGTAAATCAGAACTTTGAACAGGAAGATACTTAAAGCAAGTTATCATAAAAAATAAAATAACAAAAAACAAATAAAAAAATAAAACCAGTCTAACCCCTTTCTGAATAATAATATACATCATACAGCATGTGCTTGTTCACCGTTTTATCTTTGACCACCAAAAGTTGGATGCTTTTCAATGTTTTTTTTATTTTTGCGATGTCCCACTTTGAGAAAACATGATTGGTATTGAAGGCAATTACACTGTTAAGAATAGTGGGGGGGGAGAGGGTGCATCTGACAACGTGTCTGAGGGGGAAATCAGTTTAGATCGAGCTGGTACCTCGAAAATACAAAACTGTATGATAGCAAAACAATTCGCTTCATTTTAAAGCCTTCAACCGAAACATCAGGCTAAAAAGGTGAACGTGACAATGTATCATTTTTAACCCACATTTTGACATGTCATCCACATATGGTACAGAACACCAAAAGAGCCATTGTGGATTTCCTAGGAATCAAATCTCCAATGAAAGCAAATATGAAACAGGGAGAGCACTTTTACTGAGGCGAATAAAACACGCCACAATACACCACACAATGTTTTAAAGAGTTACTTTCCTTAATAGTGAAAACAAACTAACATAAAAAGATGACTATTCATTACACAAATAATGCATACACGTTTACATTAAGGCACCTGAAAGTAAAGGGGTTTGTGATGGGTTTACAAATGGCTCAACTAGTCCCAGTTAAAACATACACAGAATCTTTAAGGCCATAATGTTTGTGAGCTTTGTTTGCAATAGTGCCGGTTCAAACAATCCTGTTTCGTTTTTGCCATGAATTCAACACTCAAAACAAAAAAAATCACTGACATCTTTCATGGAACAGCCATAACATTTGAGTCGTTAACAGTGGATGGACAGTTAAATATCAATGGTGATGAAAGTGGAAGAGTACTGTCTGTATATTTTATATCTTCTCGTTTACAAATCATGTTCTAAATGTTTTTTTGTGTTATACATACTTAGTAGAGGCCTTGTATAATAAGCCCTTTGGACTTCTTGCCTCCGCCTGACAATTATATTTTGTGTTTTCTTTTGTATTCATCTTATATCGTCCTAAATAAATCAAACCGTTTTAGTATCATAACCAACACTGACCAAATAACACTCTTTTCTAAAGCACTCACAGGTCAAGCACAGCAGACAGTTTTCAAATGCACATTAATGTCTAACCAATGCATACAGGTGCAATAATATTGAAAGAAGCAATGGCCTTTATTTGTGTCCAAAATAAAATATATATTATATATATATAAAGTGGAGAGGGCATTAAGATAAAAGGAATAGCTGGTTTGGGGTTCAGCATGTAATACTAGAATGGTGTATTCATTCAAATCTATTAGAACAAATTGAGGAGTTGCTCTACGGTCACATTACATCAATGGAACTCGCCATGATAAACAGATCCCCACAGACAGACACAATGTGGTGAGCATTGGCCAAAAAAAAACAATACCCATTTGCCGTGCATAACCAAATGGTACGAGAGCCAATAGTCACCGAGTTGTTTGCTGAATCACCTTTATCACCCCAAACTGTATTCTTCCATTTATCAGGGGCATAACCTGAAGCCTAATATTATGACCGTGTCGCCGAAAACAGCAGACCTGACACGACGTGTCGCAAAGCGCAACACGTCGTTAAGTCTGCCGTTTTTGACAGGCGACACCGTTGTGTGACAAAAGTATGAATGGGGCTTGAGGTTCATGGACCATTTATAAACCCTTCAGAAAGTCCTTCATAATTAGGTGGTACCTTCATTGTAAAGCTTCTTGACTGAGGGAGGCTGGATATGATTCTCTGTTATAAAACCTGCCTATTTCGACTGGCATAAATAAAAGGAATGGCATTGTAAAAAACAAAAAAACAAACAAACAAAATAAAAATCATACAATAATAATTATAATAATAATAAAAATGTGTGACTCCTTTTTAAGTTACTAAACTCAAATATACACAGCGACTCCTTTAGTATTTACAACATATGTACACATCTTTTTTTTTTTTCTTCTTTTTTTTCTTCTTTGATCAAATACCTTAAACGGCGTTGCTGTGAAACTGAACTCTCCAGGTTGTACGATGGCCCTCTTTGTCGGAGGACATTTTCGAGAACGGGGAAAAAAGTCAAATTGGGGCAGCGAGACTTAGTTGCAAGCCTGAAGAGTTGAGGCTCGTGGAAAAGGCACTTGCTACCAACTGAAATACTGCAAAACATCTTTAAAACCAGAGCTTTCAGCCCAGATGAACTGAGAGACGTGAGGAAGAAGGGAGAAAGAAAATAGTAAATGGAAGGCCACGTCTTAAGCCTAATTAATACTACATAGTACAACGGCGCCACCTGCCAACAAGAACTTTTCCCAGCCAACAACGCGCTGCAATTGCGACCCATTGTCGGCTTGAAAATAAGTTCTGGTCGTCAAGCCACACTGTGGTGCGATGGAGTATGAATGAAGCTTTAGGCACTGGGGCGTCTCTCCCCTTTTCTCCTCTCCAGGCCATGTGTTTTTGGTAAGGCTGACGCAGGATGGCTGCAGGCGGATTGGCAGGCAATACCAGGAAGTTACAGAGCGATAAAGGGAGGGGTTCACCACGGTTACGACAAAAACCCTTTCCACTGTCCGTCGAAAAGGATATTAGCATCCTCTCGAATCTGCGTTCCCCCTCCCCTCCCTTCCCATGAACAGGAGCCCGATGACAAACAAAAATCACAATCATTGTAAACAAAAACTTCCTTTATACAGGTTCACTTTGCTTCTCATTTAGACCAGTCATCATTGCTTGAATGGTAAAAATTCCAGGAACGAAAAAAAAAAGACTAGGCCTTCTTTCGCCTAACGCAGAAACATTTCTGCCTCATCTGTACATAATGAAAAAAATAAAAAAATATATAGACGTGAACGAAAGCCAAAAGAAAAAAAAAGAATGTTCACCTCGTCCTCGCACTCGGACGCAAAAAGAAATTGTTCTCACAGATGACAGTGACAAAACGAAGGAACTTAAAATATGAAAAACTGAAAATGGCTTATTCAAACTCAGCCTTTTTTTTCCTCTCGATCTCTTATAGTCAAGAGACTTGTGGCTCCTTGCTCGCTCCATCTCGCGAGTCCTTTTTTTTTTTATACAAGCTGATCTCTGTGGTCTGGACCGGCCAAGCTTGCGTTGACATTATTCCAGTGGTTGTATTTGGGGCTGAAGACGGGGGTCCGGTGGGGGGCTTTGAGGGGTGAGCCGGAACTCTGCGAGGTGCAGATCAAGGCTCCTCTGTTGGACTGCCCCGCAGTCTTAGAGTACTTACAAACCGTGCGCTTTCCCGCCTCCGCCCCGCCTTCCTCCAGTTCCAGCTCTCCTTCCGTCTCCGCCTCTTCCTCATCCTCCTCCTCCTCCTCCTCGTCCTCCTCCTCCTCCTCCCCTCCATCACATGTTCGATAGGAGGAGCCCATTAGCTTTTTGCGCTCCTGCTGAGCCTCCCTGTTGCTTTCTTTGAGCGACTGTGGCTGTGGTCGGCCGGCCACCAGCCGCAGCGGCTCCCACTGGTTATTGACGGTATCGTCCGCCGCGGCTTGAGTCAGCCTCTCGCGCTCTTTTCGCCTCTTGCGCGTCCACCAGACACACACGATGATGCAGAACAGACACAGCAGGCAGAAGACCACACACAGGACGGGCACCAGGTAGTCTGCAACACAGGTAGACACAGAAGAGAAGAGAAGAGAAGAAAGGCCATGTGGTAGAAAGAGAAAGGGAGACGGGGGTGGAAATTATTCACTGAAGCAAAACTATTTTAACACATACTTTAAATTAAATGGTATAGGAGTAAGGCATGAATAAAAACATGTACTGGAACTAATTCCCATGTCAAAACAGGTCTCTCTCATGTACTGGAACTAATTCCCATGTAAAAACAGGTCTCTCTCATGTACTGTAACTAATTCCCATGTAAAAACAGTATTTGACCTGTGAGGTAAAACCAAACTTGGCAGGCAGTGTGCCACCTCAGTACGTTCTGCACTATCGACAGTTTTTTAATGATCCGTTTTCCCTTAATGAATGCAATTGGTTCCAGCAGTTCACACACTGCCTTCAGTCTAACGAGCTGAATGCTTCTCATCAGGAATTAGACGGGCCTAAAATAAAACCCCTGTGGGACACCTTTTCAAATGATTACTCACCCACTGAGGGGGGCATGACCTGCGTTTCCACTTTGACCTCGATGATGGCTAGCATTATGGTGCTATTGTGGCGCTTCGACAAGGTGCCTATGATGGTGCTGGCCGCTTCCTGGATCAGACTGTGATCTGGTTGGTCCTCTGGCTGGAAAGACTAAGAACCACCAAGGAAAGGAAAAACAGGGGAAAAAAAGAGAAAGACAACAGGACATATAGGTCAATTTGATGTGTGTCGCTTTGCAGATGTATTTTATGTATTCATTTTTCAGCTACCGGGGTGTGTTTTGTGGTACGTGACTGAAGATGTGTGGAGATTAGGGCATTAAGCAACTAGTCGACTAGTTTACTAGTCGACTAGTAAATCCACTAGTCGACCTTGCTGGTACTAGTTGACTAGTTGATTTTTCCCTGATTTTGTAGGCCTCAAGATCAGGTAGATTATAGTTATAGTCACCAATGTACACAGTTTTTAAATGTACAAATATTTATTTCCAAAAAAAAAACTCGACTAGTCGACTAGTAAACTAGGCAACTAGTCAACTAGTAAAAATGACTAGAAGTGAATGCCCTAGTGGAGATGGTGGCTGACATCACATTACACATCGTCTATTGAGGTGCAATTTTCCACAAAAGTGTGATATTCCTTTTAAAACTGCAGCTGAAGGGTGTGATGTATGCTTAAACACATCTTTAAACTTTCAGCTTAATTTTGATTTAAAAAAGCAAACTTAAAATTTAAGTTCATGTTTACTTTGTTTTGTTCTGCTCATTTAATGCACACATTTAGGAAAGTTATTTTGGACCGTTTGGAAATAGCAAAAAGGTTTGAGGCAGGAAACGATGTTGAAAGATGAGGTCCGATTAGACGGTGACTTACTATGGCCACCTCTACCGCATCCCGGTTAGAATGAGAGAGCTCGCAGAGTAACAGCAGGGCGCGGTCCTTGGCCACGGTCCGTGTGTCGGGTAGATACCTCAGCTCTGAGCAGATGCTCTCCACTGTTGTTCCCTGAGGAGACACACAGACACCACATTACTGACTGACACAACGGAACCACGAGGAGAGGAGTAGGGCTGGACATGTTTCTATGTCAGTCGTTCTCAAACATTTTCATGTCAAGGACCCCCAAAAAAAAAAAATTGGCCGCCGACCCCCATCTGAAAATATGTTGTTCCAGGGACCCTCCCAGTAGGAAAGATTTGAGTTCAAAACGTTCGCTCTGAAAGAATATATATTCAAAGATTTGCACCACATTTTCACAATATTTCAAACATAGCAGATGTTGTCTTAGCAAAAAATAGACGATCTGTCGCAGTGCGATGCCTTTTGAGCTTGTGGATCTGTTATTTTTGCTATATTTGAATTGAAATCCTGAATTATTTTGTGTCATCTTTGAATTTTTATGTAATTTCAAATGCCTTTAATTATATTTTATGAACTAAATAGAAATTAGACAAAAAAAAGACGATAACATTTTAATACACTATATAGAATGTCTATGTCTACATAATATGCCATCAATTCTAGCCTTTGCATACGCCTGCAAGGTCGTCGAGGCTAGGGCGGAAACCATGCAAGGCACCAACCAGCACATCAGGAGCAATTAGTAGTTCAGTGTCTTGCTCAAGGACACTTCGACACTAACTCTGGGGGAGCCCACAGGGTTCGAACTGGGAACCTTGCGGTTACCATCCAGCCACTCTAGCCCTGAGCCACCGCCGCCCCTAGGGGGAAACATGTTCCAAGTTTTTAATAACGATACTATAATAATTACAAATAATTAGTCAGTACTCACTGCTGGTACTTTATCCTTGTTGAAAATTAGCGTTATGCGGGCACAGCTGTTGTCCAGGTGCCCACTGTTGGGCTGGCATTTGGTGGGCACTTGCGGAGGCGGGGGTCCCTGGACGGCGCACACGCCCCACTGGTGGCATGGCGGGGAAAAGCAGGTGAGGTAGCTGTGCTCCACACACTCCCGACCAGCCGGGCACAGCTGTCTAGTACGCTCCTGACCCGAACTCTGGAGCAGGCAGGGACGACGGCCACACACCACCTGACATAGTACAAGGGAACAGAGGCATTAGACAGTTTGGAATAGAGGGGAAAAGGAGGGGACCCTAGTATAGACCCCTGAGGGACTCCGGTTATTGAAGTACAGGGTTTAAGTACTGTTTGTTGCAACTACACGGTGTCCCCTTTTCCCCACCAAGCGAACTCTGGTTCTAGAACTTGTTCCGTTCTATATTCTTGGAACCGTGGCGCTTCCACCGAACCGGCGTACATTTTTTCGAACCAACTTCTAGGGTTCTGAACCAATTGGTTTTCAATGGAAACACTCTGAACTGGTTCAAAATGCAGTGAATTTATTGGAACCAATCAATCAATCAGGTTTTCTGAAAAGTGACTGTTTTGGACAAACGCGCACAAAAAAGCGCGACGGCGACGATATGAAGAGGAGTTAATTTGGGAGCAGTGTGATATACCTTTGTACAGTTCACTTTGTACAGTTCATTTGGGAGCAGCATGATATACCTTTGTACAGTTCACTTTGTACAGTTCATTTGGGAGCAGCATGATATACCTTTGTACAGTTCACTTTGTACAGTTCATTTGGGAGCAGTGTGATATACCTTTGTACAGTTCACTTTGTACAGTTCACTTTGTACAGTTCATTTGGGAGCAGCATGTGTGATATACCTTTGTACAGTTCACTTTGTACAGTTCACTTTGTACAGTTCATTTGGGAGCAGCATGTGTGATATACCTTTGTACAGTTCACTTTGTACAGTTCATTTGGGAGCAGCGTGATATACCTTTGTACAGTTCACTTTGTACAGTTCATTTGGGAGCAGCGTGATATACCTTTGTACAGTTGACTTTGCCGTTGCCACAGTGACAGCTGTTGCACTCCTCCTCCCAGTGGCTCCCGTGGGGGAACTGCAGCCCGGTGTGGTAGCAGGGCTTCCCGATGCCTATGACTGCACGACAAGGAAAGACACAAATCCACACGCAAAGAATGAATGAATGGGCGAACACATGCATGCATGAATGAATCAATCAAATCAATGAGGCGGTGATGACAGAAGACGGGATTATTTACACTCTTGGCATCGGAGGCCTGTTCTTCCGAGTGGACACACGCAGTGGAAGCCGTTGATCTCGTCCACGCAGGTGGCGCCGTAGGCGCACGGCGAAGACTGACACTCGTTGATGTCTAAACAGAAGAGAGGGTGTGTCACTCATTATACAGTTGCCGCTATCATTATCAGATTAGCGCAGGTCACATGAGGAAGACTGTCACGATAAATAACAAGATTAGTGTCCCTGAACTCTAAAATTAGACCCCAAAAAAAAAAAAGATTGTTAGGTCAATTCTTTGCAGTTCTACGTATGCCGGCGTGTCCAAAGTGCACACGTGCCAGCACGTTAATATCTTTCACAAGCGCCTTGGCAGGGCCGGCTTGAGCTCACGGGCTCCTTGAGGGAAAAGGTATCATTATGCCGTCCGTCAATCGCGTGCATACAGATGTGGTCTTCTAGGCCTTTGTCGCCTGGATTTCACAACAAGATGCAAACACGGTAGTAGCCGTGTGTGAGAAAAAACAAAAAAATATATATATATTCAAAGCCCGACAAAGGTGAACACTGGCCCCCTGGACAAAACAAAGACTAGGAGTCTAGGAGAGGGGAAGAATTTCAGGGTCAGTGGGTAATTTGTCTTCTTGTGTGTGCTCTGTGTGAGAGTATGGAGGAGGAGGGACCACCTCTGACCCTTGGGGGTTAAAGGACTGGAAAAAGTGGGGGTCGAGGAGGGGTGTCCTGGCCTGACATTTAGGTGTCGAGGTGTGCCACTCCCCTCGTCCTTCCGTCCTCCATTCTTCCCTCCCTCCCTCCCTCCATCCATCTATCCATCCCCCTGCAGCAGCCCAGGGTTATGCAACTGAACGTCCTGATTGGAGGATCCTCATTTGCCGTTGTTTTGTTTTGAGAGTTGCAGCAGATCCAAAATAAATTAACCTCAGCTATAATAATATCGTCACTCACTGATGCGGCAGTCAGGTCCGGCGAATCCTGGCGCACACTCGCAGCGGAACCAGTTGATTCCGTCCACGCAGATGCCTCCGTTGTAGCTGGGAGGAGGAAGAAAAAAGAAACAGGAAGGAAGGGGAAACGCAGAAAGAGAGAGAAACGATTAGATATAGGGCCGTATCCTTTCCAGCTGCAACAAAGCATGGTATGTATGTATGTGCTGTGGGGTGGGGTGGGGGGGGGGGTGGGTCACAAGGCTCAATTCAATTCATCAATACAGCTCCCCCCCCCCCCCCCACACCTTTCACATGCTAATAGGCGTGTCCGGTCCCCTCCCCTCCCCTCATCATCCCTCCATCCCATCCCTCCTCAAAGGCGCTGGCCACCCCACCCCCCCCACCCCCACCCCCAGGTCGCAGGGGAAAGAATGGACGAGCCTCCCCCCACTGCCTCCCTCCATGGGGGCAAGAGGGACTCTTGTGTCCAGGGGGATCTCATTGTCGTCCCGTCTCCACTCCCCAACAACTCCCACCCTCCTGCCCCATTCAATGTCCAACTCCCCCCAACACACACACACACACACACCTCTTCCCAAGCGATGTCCCAAGCGATGTCCCTTTGAGGCTTGATTTAAAAGGACAACTTCCACTGATTTTACCAGCTCGTCACTCACACCAACATGCTCCTAATCCCCACCCCTCCACAGCACACACACACACCAACCTTAGGACATATTCCTTCTATGGCGTGTTTATGACGTGCTGTGTGTTTGAGTGACGCACAAGCACACCGACAACGCTGCTTTTCTTCCACTCACGTAAAACATTAACGCAACCGTTCTCACTGGCTGCGTGGTGCGTATGGACGCAAATATTTATTTCCCATTCTGGGCGGGAAAAAAAAGCTTGTACGCGCAAATTCTCATAGAAATATACATTGCATATAGAGTCCCACTGTGGCTGGGTTTAGGAGAGAACAAATGCACATAAACCTATAAAGCGTGTGTTGGGGTGCTCTTTGGGTGGGTTCGGAGCATGAGTGAGTGAGAGATGAAAGTGGTGAATTTCACGTCAATGCTAAATAAATATACATACCATGGGTGAGGGTTGCAGTCGTTGATATCTGTTGGTAGAATGGGAGGGAAATCAAAATGATGTGTTGGCTTCTCACAATATTACAACGTAATCCTATAACAATATGAATCTTATTGTATCCGTACAATATAATTGCTATGATCCCATCATCACAATATGAATCCCATTACATTATAATATCCCATTATAATATTATGAATTCTAGTCTACCATTACAATATCATTCCTATGATGTCCGCAACAGTAGGACAGGAAAGCTTCAAGTGAACGTTCACTTAGACCAGGGCCAGGGGTTTTCAACAGGTGTCTGTGAAGGTGTCGCATGTGGTCCCTGACCATGCATTTAGTAATGTAGCATTTGTTGATTCCCCCCCCCCCCCCCCCCCCCTTCCAACAGTGAACTGAATGACCCGGTGACCTATGACCCGGTGACCTATGATGACTGTCCATGTACTGTAGTCATTTACTGACAAGTCGGACGTCAAGAAATTGAACAGAAAAAGGGAGTTAGAATCTCAAGACGGGGAAGTGCACCGGATTGTCTGGTTGAGTCATTATTATTAGGAAATTATTAGTAGTCAATGGACCATTGGTTGAGAAACAGTTGGGATGTATACACATGGGATGCATAGCAAGTGTTACAAAAAGCACTAATCTTAGCCCACCCAACACAACAGTGGTCCCCAAGGTTGATTCCAAGTCAGGGTGGTGGTCCCACATTCACAATCAGTTGAAAACCCCTGAGAGCCCCTTTTGGTGTTAGCATTATGTTATGCTTTAGCTATTGAAAAATAGCAGATCTACAAGCTCATAGCGCGCCACCGAGTGGCGCGCTACGAGCTTGTAGGTCTGCTATTTTTGAAAAATCGAAGAACCACTGACATAGATACATAGCTTTTTCAGAAAACTTGTCAGGATGTAGAAGACATTTTTAGAATCTGATCTCAGGTCAAAATGGGTTAAGACAGTTGTGCTACTCCAATGTTATGAACTGGTCTGCTAACCAGCAGGACTAGTTATCGTTAACTAGGCTGATGCCCGTTGAGAACGGTGTCTACTGGGACCATATATACGCCCCTCCGGTTATGTACCCATTGTCAGAGTGCCCATTGTACATCAATAATACAATTCAGGCTATATTTTAAGGAAGACCATTCTCAACTGCTGAGCGTCAAATCTGCTCTGGCTATGGCCTTCTCTATGAGTGTATCTGCAGCAAAAGTGCTTTTTCCCCCTCACTGTATACGTTTCTTTTCCCTTTTTACCTCCTTTATGATGAATTCCTGTTCTGTTCTTTGACTATATAGAAGTGTCTATTTGTACGTCTCTAAATGTTTTGATGAATTGAACATGGTGGACCCTCTTGTAAACAAGTGTAATGCTTAATTGGGTCGTCCACTCAGTTAACAGTCTTTGCATTGAGTTTGTGCTTGAAATGTACTGTAATTCTGCAAACTGTTAATAAATATTTCAATCAATCAAACAAATTGGACAGCGTGAGTTGAATCCTACTTTGGCTGCAGGTGGGGCCCTCCCAGCCTTCCTTGCAGATGCAGGTGAAGGTGTCTCCTCCGCCCACGCACGTGCCACCGTTGGAACAAGGGCTGGAGGCACACGTGCTGTTCTTGGCTGCAGAGAGAGCGTTGAAGGAGATGAGTCAGATATTGAGATACATTAGGGCGGGAACAAAAATACAAATTTAATATGTTCTAACTATGCAAGTTGTGCATTTATTTATTTTGAATCAAAAATGAAAACGTGATTTTTTTTAAATCAATACCAAAATAACCACACAACCAGTGGTGGACACTGGACAGTAACAAAGTTAATTTCCTCTAGTGTACTTGTAATTTCTTGAGTATTGGTATTTTTGGATACTAATACTGGATCCACTACATTTCAAAGACTGATATTGTACTTTTGACTCCACTACAAAGTGGATTAAAAAATAAGATTATGAACTAACGACTAAAACCACTAAAATAGTAAGCTCACAACACGTCGTGATTTATGGAAAATCTTAGAATATTGTTTTGGGGGGAATGTCTACATTTTAATACAGCAATGTATTCACAGTCATTTAACAGTAAGTAATTTAAGAGCAAGTACTCCTTAACTCAAGTACAAGTTTGAGTGAGCAACTTTCACGTAGTTTTCTTTTATTTGATCAAGAGCATCTATTATTTTGACTCCAGTACTTGGGGGTTCAGTACATTGTCCACCACTGAAGATAACCACACAACACCACCACATCCAAAACGACATTAATTCAGCCTCTCCCTCCTCGGGCCTCACCCGTGTTGCAGGTGGAGCCTCCCCACCCCGGTGGGCAGGCGCAGCGGAACGCATCGCCGTGGTCATAGCAGGTCCCTCCGTTACTGCACGTGGTGCCGTCACACTGGCTCTCACCTGGATGAGTTACAGTAGCACATGCCACACTCAGAGTTATGAACACAGCTGGCTTTCTCTTACAACAATTTAAAAACGGTGTACATTGGTGACTATAACTATAATCTAGCTGATCTTGAGGCCTACAAAAACGGGGGGAAAAAAACAAACAATTTTTTCCCTTTCTTATCAACTAGTACCAACAAGGTCAACTAGTGGATTTAACACACACACACGTCAAAAGTGAGATGCGGTTCAGAGCGTTGACGTTTAGCCTACATAAATGTATGAAAACTTAGGAACACACACAGTTGGAAAATCATTGTTGTCTTGTCAGTCACACACACACACACACACACACACACACACACACACACACACACACACACACACACACACACACACACACACACACACACACACACACACACACACACACACACACACACACACACACACACACACACACACACACACACACACACACACACACACACACACACACACACACACACACACACACACACACACACACACACACACACACACACAGCTTGACAGAACTCACGGGAGTGGCAGGTCTTGCCCTTCCAGTTGTCTGCACACTCGCAGTAGAAGTCGTTGACCAGGTCCACACATCGTCCACCGTTCTTACACGGGTTCCTCCTGCACTCGTTGACATCTGAGGAGGGAGGGAGGGAGGGAGGGAGGGAGGGAGGGTAAGGTTGGTGTTTTTTATTTCCTTGGCATGCACTCCATGTTCCATGAGCCAAACTCTCAAATGCCAACAATTATGTAAGAAAGTAGACCTTGGGACAGTGTTGTTTTCGTCGAGTAATACTATGACGTCGACTACCTTTTTTCACTGACAAAAACTAAATAAAAACTAAGCCATGATGACTAAAACTATGACTAAATATACTGTTGATTTTGTCAACAAATAAAAACTAAACTAAAATGTTAGGAAGGGACTAGTGGACAAGAGAGAAGTCATTTTACACTTGGTTGCATGCTGAAAATAGCTGATCTACAAGCTCACAACGCGCTGCGACGCGTTGCTGTAGATTTTTCACCAACTAGCTAGCACTAGGTGAGCATTAGCTGTACTGTAGTGTAGGGGTTCCCAAAGCTTCACATTCTTCTGCAGAAAATGAACCCTTCTGTTATTTGGGGGCGCGAGGGAAGAGGACAGAGGGGAGGAGAGGAAGGGAATAAAAAGGAAAAGGAGCTCACTGAGGTCGCAGAGTCTGCCCTCCCAGCCATCGGGACAGAAACACTGAAAGGAGTTGACTCCATCGATGCAGGTTCCACCGTTCCTACACGGCTTGCCAACACAATCGTTGACATCTACAAAAAAGATTTGATGACGGTTAGTTAGATAAAAGAGCATTGACTACTGGCAGAAATGTTCACCTCTAGGAACTCATAGTGGATACAGTAGCCATAGTGGATACAGTCATAGTGGATACAGTAGCCACTGGCTACTGTACTGCATGTAGAAACCATTCCTCACACCACATACACCTTTGTACCGTCTACCAGAGGGAAGTAGTTCGAACTCCCTCTCATCCACTCTGCAGGGAGTTCCAACTACTTCCCTCTGGTAGACGGTACAAAGTACCAAAAGCTAACCGTAACATCTTTAAAAACTCCTTCATTCCTAATGCCATTAAGGCACTAAATGATACCATGTCTCGCTAGATTTTTATTTTTTTTAATGTATTTGCCACTGTTGTCCTGCATTTTTGCCATGAAAATAAATTGTTGTTGTTGTTGTCGCCAAACTTCCACACGTGGACAATAAATGAAACTAACCAACTACTGTGATCAGAGTGTATATGGACTTACTCTCATGACAATAGGTGCCGCTGAAGCCTGGATCGCACACACAGGCATTCCTAATGCCATTAAGGCACTAAATGATACCATGTCTCGCTAGATTTTTATTTTTTTTAATGTATTTGCCACTGTTGTCCTGCATTTTTGCCATGAAAATAAATTGTTGTTGTTGTTGTCGCCAAACTTCCACACGTGGACAATAAATGAAACTAACCAACTACTGTGATCAGAGTGTATATGGACTTACTCTCATGACAATAGGTGCCGCTGAAGCCTGGATCGCACACACAGGTGAAGTTGCCCGCCGGTTGGCTGATGCAGCGACCTCGTGGACCACACACGTTGGAGGAGATGTGCCGTACGTCGTCGCCCGAGGCGTTCGTTGCAATGGCAATGGTGCAGCTGTCAATCACTGTGCGGAGGAATTGAAACCGAAATACACACTTCAATTATTTTGCCATCTCAAGGCGGGTTAACTTGGGCTCGTGCACAAGTGGCGCACACTCCACACACACAGGGTCCAAATGGAGTTCTATACAGTTGCTACTGTGGTGGCCAAAATCAAATATCACAATATTTTTCACCAAATACCTAGATATCAGTATTGTGATTCTTATGTATTGTAGATTTACAAGCTCACTAAGCATCACCAGATGACATGTCGTGACCTTGTAGATCAGCCATTTCCGAGTGATTAAGTGATTAGAAACAGGAAAAGACAACACTTATGCGATATTACGACACCCAAAATCCTAAATGATATCTAGTCTTGCATCACAAATTCACAATATCAATATGGATATATTACCTTGGCAGGGAGGGGTGCGACAGTGGTCTTTGAGCTGGCCACAGGTCTTGCCTTCATAGCCTTCAGGACAGGCGCAGTAGAAGTCCTGGGCCATGCTGTGGCATTTGGCCTCGTTCTCACATGGGTTTGGATCACATGCGTCTGAAGGAGACCAAGCTGGGACCTGTGGAAAGGGAGGAGGAGACAGCAATTTCAGTTCATCATGTTGAAACATCCATGGCAAATATCCAAGTGTTAAAAACTGCACTGGGAGACAAGACTTAACCACTTAAGCCCCATTTCATACTTTACCATACCATACCACACGTCACATAAATAGCCACTCTAGAAGCTCACAATGCATTGCAAAGTGACCTCGTAGAGTTGCTATGTTTTGAACATTTAAGATTAATTTTGGCCCATAATGACATGCCCAGGTTGAAAGTGGTTTAAAAGATCATCACAATATCTATGGACCAAAAGTGGAAATGTTGGATCATCACATTTTCTCGAACCTATTCCACAATAAATCTTGAAGCCGTCTAAACCAATAGCAAATGCACTTTAAATACAATGTGCCACCGTGAGTGACGGAGAGAAGTCACCGGAAGCCATGCTCTGACATCTTTCACCATTTCCATATGTACTGTATTAGAGGTTGGTGCAGAAAAAGGCTGCAATTTGTGTAAACAGAAGTCTGCATAAACTGCGGGTTCCATCCGCTGCCATTTAAGGTACTAAAGACGAGAGTGATGGTGGGCAACAAGATGGGTGAAGAGAGAGAGAGAGAGAGAGACAGACACACAGCACCTCAACAGAGCCCATTCGAGCTGCTAAACAGGCTAGCATAAATAGATCTGGTCCCGCCACTTAAAGTAAAATAAACTGTGTGTGTGTGTGTGTGTGTGTGTGTGTGTGTGTGTGTGTGTGTGTGTGTGTGTGTGTGTGTGCGTGCGCTTGAGTGTTTGCATGTGATGGAAACTCATGTGTCTCAACTTCTATAAATCTTGGTTCCATCAGAGCAACAACAACACCATTAACAGAGCAGGAGACATCTTGCCTTGTAGGCCTTATGTTTGAACTTGCAGGTCTTTCGACACGCTTCACTACATAAAACATTCAGTTGTCGGATATTAAACATTAAGTGCTGAACAGACGTGAGTCAGGATAATCACAATAGCTTTGCTAAACAATGTGATCACTAGTGACCTCTTCTCCAGAACATCTATACGAATTTGACCCATACGGTCGATGGCTGCCATTATTACTGCATGTCAACCCGATTCTAGCCTCGGAAACCCAGACGTTTTTATTTCCAGGGAGAAAAAAAAAAGTCTGGGACCGAGCCCTCTTCAATTTGGCATAGAGTAGCGCAAACGTCGATCACTCTCTGCTGAATTCTGATCGTCTGCACCTTTGTTAAATTGACGCACACACGTACACACACACACACACTCCTCTCTCTCTCTCTCTCTCTCTCTGTCGCTCTAATTAATTAGTCTCATGTCATGCCGGTGCGTCTAGATTCTCCCAGCGGATCCTGCCGGGAGCTGTCTATGCCATAGAAAGCATAGGTGGACCCCAGGCTAACCCGATTCATATTTTGTGATTTTCGAGATTGCAATTTTGCTATTAACACGGCAGACTACTGTAGGACAATGCTACAGAGTTTCACACACACACAGAACTGTGAATTACAGTTAGCGGTAGCGTTTAAAATCACGTTTCCCTTTGACTTTGAGATTGACTTTGAGACCGTTTCACCGTGCAATTAAAGTCAATGAGGAGTCTATTTTTAAATAGCAATTTCTAATCAACTACCGAAACTACCAAATATATCTCGACAGAGAAACTATTGAAGATATCTTACCAATATTTGGGGTTACATCAGGGCAAGGACACAACCCAAACCTCTCTTGCGATTTTGCTTTAAGTGGCAAAGAGTCAAAGACCTCATTTAAACCTATAGGGAAATCTAGATGAAATTCCCCAATAATAAATAAATAAAATAGCGTAGTAAAGAGAAAAACTAAAATAGCCAAAGCGTAGTGGTTTTGTCACTACAATGGAGGAATGTGCCCCGTGCCATAGTAGGCAGAGTAGTGTACTACTATATGCAGGCAGCCTTCCAGCATCGTCTCAGTAGGCAGAGTAGTGTACTACTATATGCAGGCAGCCTTCCAGCATCGTCTCATTCAAGGCAGCTCATATTTATAGTGGAGAGATGCTAAATCAGGATTGGCTGCCGACCAGCAATGTCCTCCATTCAGGGCCCCAGAGCAGTGCTGAAGTGTCAGTTTCCTGACTGCTAACCCACATTAGCGTCAAATGTCGACTTAAAAAAAAGGAATGAAAGAAAGAAAGAATTGAAGCCAGTGAGGTCAATTCTCAATCATCGCGTGACAAGATACGTTCTCTTAATCTCTCAAGACAGATTCAGAGCTCCGCAGCTAAATCTGTCGGCAACTCCCATTGGAACTTGCAGAGTTTGTGGTTAGTAGGAACGAAAACAAAGACACCGGAAGAGGAGGGCAGAAGGAGAGCGAGCAGGCCGACATGCGGCCTCTACACGTGGAACTGGGCGGTGCACCCCAGAGGCAATTCTTTTTTTTGCCTATGGGTTGCCAGATTGGTGTCCTCTTAACCAGGAACCTTTTCAAAACCTTTCAAAAATCTCAATCTGCAACCACAAAACACATTACGATTCAACATGTGTTGTGCTTGCAGATTTCCTACAATTTACAATATGAGCAGGGAGTATCAGATAGGGACATTTCTGTCTGTGTTTTCTCGAGTTGGGGGCCATGAGGTAACCTCATGGCCCCTACTTTGAGAAGCAGGGAATTACTGTCATGGTCCATGACTGGACCATGACTATCCAGTTATCGGAGGCCCTGTTGACGAACGTTACACTGACCTCACAGAGTTCCCCGGAGAATTCCGGCCCGCATTCGCACACAAAGCCGCCCAGCACGGCGTGGCAGCGGCCGCCGTTCTGGCACGGCCCGCTGTCACACTTGTTGCGCTGGATCTCGCAGCGGGTGCCTGTGAAGCCAGCAGGACAGTGGCAATGGTGGCCCCTCGGCCCCTCCTGGGGAGAGAATAACAGAGCGAGATAAAGGGGTAGGGGGGAGAGAGAGAGAGAGAGAGAGAGAGGAGGGGGAAAGGGAGAGAGAGTGAGAAAGGGAACCCAAAACACTCCTGTCAAATCTGAAAGTATGGAATCACCATATTAAAAAAGGAGAATTCCGGACTAGCCGTTTCCTTACCGTAAAATGACGATAACATATCCATTGATCAGTAAAAAAAGAAAATCCATGCCGAGCTCTCCTCAGCTCAGGACCGTGCGCGCTGAATCACTTATTTAGATTGTCAAAGTCAAAGTCATACGATTTGTCACACACGTTACCGCAGTGAAATTTGTTCTCAGCATTTGACCCATCTCTTGGAGCAGTTGAGCCGCAGCCAAGGAGCGGTGAGCTGCAGCGTGCGCCGCGCTCGGGAATCATTTGATTAGTAGATTTGACCCCCAATCCAACCCTTTGATGCTGAGTGCCAAGCAGGGAGGCATTGGGTCCCATCTTTACAGTCTTTGGTATGACCCGGCCGGGGATCGAACTCCCGACCTCCCAGTTCCAGGGCGGACACTCTAACCACAAGGCCACTGTCTGGTCTCTTGTTTACATCTGTAGTACATGAAAACGTGGGTACAGAATGTTGTCCCTCTGTGGCTTCTGCCTTGAGCTGGAAGGCATTTAACTCCGCCTACCTGCTTAAAGCCATAGCGTGCCTGATGATTTTTCTTCTTCCGGTAATACAAAAAAAAGTCTAGTCCGGAATTCTCCTTTGATATTATGCATATAAATATACACATAATTATGTGATCATACCTTACATGTGCCTCCATTCTGGCACTGGCCACGGCAACTGTTGACATCTGAAATGAAAGCAACAGTGGTCAAATAAAGAATGACCATACCAAGCATGGGAGCAGCTCTAAGCCATTTCCTAATGACTCCGTATGCTGACCGGTATATGATGCTGTGTGACATGCAGGTCAAGTTAAAAGTGGGGTTAGAATTGTTTTTAAGCCTAGTCAGGCTCAGCTAAACTCCGAGAGAGAGGAGGAGAGCCTTGCATGCATGTTAGCCCACATGGTCAGAGTACAGGAGGTCAGACTGGAAAACTAGGCCTGGTGTCAGTCAGGGAGGAGAGAGTGACCATAGAGATAGTATATAAGAAAGGCTAGATGGCTCACCCGCACTGCTGACCAATGGGAGAGCGACATCGCTACATGGCGGCCAGAGCCGTAGAGTAAGACAGAGTTACGACATTGAGGGGGCAGAAAACAGCCTGGACGAGCCCATAGACTCCAATGCATTCCGTAAACTTCCGGTTGTCCCTTTTCAATAGAAGTCTATGTAGAAGAGCCTGGCCCCATGAAGTGAATGGAGTTGTCGTAACTCTGTCTTACTCTATGGCTCTGGTGGCGGCCATCTTTCTGGGGTGCAGCATAACATTGTGTCTATGTGCTTTTTAAATAACCATAACTTGCTAAATTTTCAACCGATTTTCAAACGGTTTGGTTTGTTATAAACGTCAGAGACGTCCGCATACTTGTATGCTTTTATACAACGTTCATATAAAAAAAACATTAAATAGATAAGCATCTTGAATCATAGCCACGTTGCTAACGTTTGTAATAAACCAACCCGTTTGAAAATTCGTCAAGATTTGAGTGATTTATGAGTATTTTTGTTTGAGCTACCATAGCACATACTGTACTGTACTGTACTGTACTGTAGGAGCTCAGCAAGATGGCTGCTGGGTGACCTACGTCAGAGACTCCTCCTTGACCCATCTAGCCTTTATATACGTCTATGAGTTTGACGGCTAGAAGGCAGGAACAGAGAGACGTTTGGGGTGTGGCGGGGAGGGGCCCAGGGGTGAAAAGTTGGAAAAGTCGTAAGTGACATCGAGTAGGAGGAAATACTGACTGATGTCACAGTTTTGTCCGGCCCATCCTCGAAAACAGTCGCAGTGATATCCGCCAATGAGATTTTTGCACGAGTACGCATTCACACAGGGCTTCCCAGCGCACTCATTCGCATCTGTGAAGGCAGGAGGCAAAACAATAAGTACACCCAGTCCATCAAAATGAGGAAGAGTGGAAAGACAAAGAGAAGGGAATGCAAGGCTCACATCTTTGGACGGCCAATCACCAAAATGCCAACACAGACAGTCACGTTTGTCCCGAAGTACATCATCTCATTGCCAACGGCGGGAATGTTACAGGCCCACCTTTCCCATTCCGTTTGTGATCTCTCACTTTGTGTTTCAGTAAAGATTGCTTGCAGAGCTCTAAAAAGTGAGGAAACACACCTGGGACTCACAAAACAACTAGGTGTTTCACCAGGATGGGCTTTGGTTCAGCAGGACGTGACGGTGAATTCGTATCAACTTGTGAAGCGTGCCCAAGCGAGCTGCCCAGGCCAGCAAGTGCCCTTGCTGAGCAGCCGATGGCCTCACACATTCCATTTTTACATAATCAGAAACATCGACATTCAACATAGCAATCTTAGCTTGAGAAGACAATCCAATCCAATGCTGAGAATCTGACCGGGACACAGCACTCTTATGCAGGACATAAAGGAGCAAGTGTCACAAATCAAATGGACGATTCTCAGTTTCTGTGTGGGATATGCCGTGCACTCTGCCACTTTGCTCGTTCAAGAGACACACACACACACACACACACACACACACACACACACACACACACACACACACACACACACACACACACACACACACACACACACACACACACACACACACACACACACACACACACACACACACACACACACACACACACACACACACACACACACACACACACACACACACACACACACACACACACACACACACACACACACACACAGCCTAATGTTGGCAGTAATGCGGCCACTACGTCCACTGCGCTATTGGTCAATCCAGTCAAGAAACCACAGGTGACACACTGCCCCTTCCATGTCTGCAAAATAACCCCCCCCCATCATCTATCCTCACAACAACAACACCCCCCAAAAAGCAGGAGGAAAAGAAAGCACTGCCAATCATCAAATATTCAACAGGGGGGCGTCCCCAAGGGAGCCCTGCTCCCCTCACACACCTGTCTTCTCTCCGAAACCTGAAACTCCCACGAGCGCACTCACAACCGTGTGCACGTACACACGCACAGTGCAGACACACACACACACACACACACACAGCGCTCTGCAGGTAAGCTAGTAGGGCAATTGCTGGCTGAAAGCGGAGAGCTGTACTGGTAAGATGACACTGAATTCTTGGGTTCCCTTTTCCTCCACCGAGCCCCCTCCTACGCACCCCAACTTTGTTTACTGGTCGTAATCCATTTCCTGGCAGCACGCCTCCCGCTGCGTCCTCCCTACCGGGACGGGACAGATACATAAACAGTGACAGCGGACACCGGCCGTTGCCACCGACCAAAACAGTCCGATATAGCATATTGGTAACGCTCGTCACCCATAGGAAAATACTCATTGAGAAAAGTGCGCCGTGGGCTGCTGCCAGGTTGTCCAGAATTATTGACTGCTTGTATTCTAGCCAAAGGAGGCTCAGGTTCCACGTGCAGTTGCCAGGTTTATCCAGAAATAAAAGCTATATGGAGAGCTGTTGCCAACAGTAAACAAGACTTAGTGCGTTCAATCTTATTAGAAGTACATGTTTCAGCCAGTGGCGTATCCAGGAATTACGTTTTGGGCAGGCAAGATATGTGTTAATTGTCGTCTCCCCGCGCACACTCGTAGCACTAAAGGTTTTCAAAGAGATATACCTGCCAGACGAGTAGGATACAAAAGCTGAAAGGCATGCATTTACATTCCAATGGGTGATTGAGGGCCAATCAGCTGTCCATTAATAGTTCTCAGGTCTTCCTCTTTTTTTCTCATTGTATGGATTTTGGCCAACAGGCCAGAAATGGATTTGGACCGGCGGACGCCTGCCCTCGCCTTATTGTAGATACGCCTCTGGTTTCAACTTCTAAAAAAGGCAAAAGTTTGTTTGGATTTCAACTACCCGTGGACTTACGTGATGCAGAACAACACGAGAATGTGCGAGAATTGAGCAGAATAAAACACACTTTTAAATCAATGTGTCAAATCTCACAAAAACGTGATCAAACACATAGCTAGTAAATGTTCAATCAAGTGAGAGTGAAAAGGAATGCCAACCTTGAATATGATGGATGATAGAAAACCCAACCACGTATTATACCCCAAGTCATGCTGCTGGCATTATTGCGTAATCAAATTGCTGGTATAATAATAAATAATGAATTTTATTTGTATTGCACTTTTCATTCACAAGGAATCCCAGAGTGCTACATGGTTAAAAACACAATCAATCACAGAAGGTTAACACCAGGGTTATTGGAGAAAAAAAAAGTCAAGCACAAAAAAAAGGCATCGGTCACACAACAGTTCAACATGAAAAGGCCTTCCGAAATAAGAATGTTTTCAGGTTTTAAAAGAGTCCAGGGTCTGCGGTACTCTGATGTATGAATGCTACAAACAAGTTAACCCATTTTGACCTGAGATCAGATTCTAAAAATGTCCTGACAGTTTTCTGAAAAAGCTATGTTTCTATGTCAGTCGTTCTTCGATTTTTCAAAAAAAGCAGACCTACAAGCTCGTAGCGCGCCACTCGGTGGTGCGCTACGAGCTTGTAGGTCTGCTATTTTACAATAGCTAAAGCATAACATAATGCTAACACCAAAAGGGGTTCCCGCCCAAAATGGGGTCAAAAAAGTAATGGAACCATATTCTTCAATACAACATGCGTGCGACTGCGTGTCGGCACTAGTGTTGGGGGTAGTAGTGGGGGTCTCACTCACCTATTTGACAGGTCTTGCCTTCCCACTGTGGAGGGCACAGACATTCAAAGCCATTCTCCAAGTCGATACACGTCCCACCCTGAGCGCAAGGACTGGAGGCGCATTCGTCCATGTCTGAGGAGGCAAAGGCATGAAGTCAGAAATCTTTGAGTTGTCTACCGTGTGTGAACATCACGCCCCCCGAAATGATGAACAGGGAAAGAGGCAGATGGAGAGGGTGAGTGCTTACTTTTTTTCTCCAAATAATTTTTATCCCACGATTTTGCATTTTCCATTTTATCACCCAGTGTCAATTATCTATTCTAATGTAATCCTGGGGGGGAGGGGGACCTCATGCTTCCTTCTGTGCATGAGGAGTACAAGCTGCTTCTTTTCACCACCTGACAGGGGAGAGTTTCCCCGGTCGGACGTAGCGCATGGAAGGAACACGTTATTCCGACCAGTTCCTTTCCCCTCCATCAGGTGCCCCCGGCTGGCCAGGGGGAGGCAGTTTAGATACCAGGATTACTGCATGTTTTTTGTGAGGGTACTACCTACCCTAGGGGGACACGGGGAGAACATGCAAACTCCACACAGAAAGGCCGTTTCGCCAACCCCACCTCTGGTGAGAGCTTACTGTGCCCCATCGTTTGCCCTCAGGTGTGTTGCATCCGATGTATGGCATTACAGATGTACCTAATTTGAAAGTGTAGAAACTAACCCCGGCTTGTACTTTTTTTAACATTCTCAAAGTTAAACACTGAGGTTTTGTGTGTCTTTTTTTTTTGTTTAGAATGTTGTGTTGAGTATGTGTTCCTCCATGACCTTGATTCACGGTGACACAAATGCAAGTGAGGCCAAGATTATGTAAATCCAAATCTGAGCAAGTCTTTCGCCTTCTTACTGGGGTAACTAATCCCAGTGGGGCCCTATAAGACCGGGGGCCCCCTGCAACCACACACGTGCACATAAGGTAATGAATAAGACTAAGAAGAGATGGAGGTTAATGAATGTGTGTGTGTGTGTGTGTGTGTGTGTGTGTGTGTGTGTGTGTGTGTGTGTGTGTGTGTGTGTGTGTGTGTGTGTGTGTGTGTGTGGCGAGCGCGTGTGTGCGCGGGCGAATGATTAAGAGATTCCATCACCACTCTTTTTTTCCCCTTTTTTTTTTTGTGGCTTTCCCCTTTATTTTATATTTTTTATGGAGGGACAGACAGTAGGCTGACAGGAAATGGGGAGAGAGATGGGGGGGAGACATGCAGTAAAGGCCGTCGGGATCGGGAGTCGAACACCGCGGCACACTGCCAGGCTGGATTACCAGCCAAGGTGTCTGGACCGCTGAGCCACGGCCCAGGCCATCACCACTCTTCCATGGTTTATTAGCAATAGTAAATAGAATTAGTGAATAGAACTGAACTCGGGTATAATGTAAATCAGGTAAGAGTACACTCAACAGTACACTCAACAGGGAAAGAAAAACAAACTAAAGTCAGAAGGAAACCTGGAAAGCTACAACTGGAGAGGAAGGGATACGATAGCAAAGGTCAACATGCAACACAATCCATACTGAGAGCAAAGAGGGGAAGAGAGGTGAGCAGTGGGGCAAGGGGTAGTGGGGCAGTAGGGCAAGGGGTAGGGGCAGTGGGGTAGGGGCAGTGGGGCAAGGGCTCTCACCGCTGGCACAGGTCGGGCCCTCCCAGCCAGGGGGACACTGGCACTCGAAGCCTGTGGTAACCTCATGGCACGTACCGCCGTTGGCACAGGGGTTGGACGCGCAGGCGTGCTCCGCTAGCAAGGAAACGGAAAGGATAGAATTTAAAAGATTATTATAAAGAAAGAGATACATTTTGACATCTTACTGTAAAATAAGAAAAACAATAAAGTGTTATAGGCGTTACCGTTTTAGGGCAAACAATTTCCACATTTCTTCCCAAGAATAACGACATTTCAGAAGGTCATCGGGGTACAATACTAGCCATGGTGAAACTAGCCTGGGGTCCACCTATGCTTTCTATGGCATAGGCAGCTCCCGGCAGGATCCGCCGGGAGAATCTAGACACAGCTGTGTGACATAAGACTAATTAATTAGAGCGAGAGAGAGGAGTGTGTGTGTGTACGGGTGTGCGTCAATTTAACAAAGGTGCAGACGATCAGAAATCAGCAGAGAGTGATCGACGTTTGCTCTACTCTATGCCGAATTGAAGTGGACTCGGTCCCAGACTTTAAAAACGTCTGGGTTTCCGAGGCTATGGAGAAACATGCACGGCATGTGGTCTTCTGTAGTTTTAACATGCACGGCCTGTGGTGTTCTGTAGTTTTAACATGCAGGTCATGTGGTGTTCTGTAGTTTTAACATGCACGGCCTGTGGTGTTCTGTAGTTTTAACATGCACGGCCTGTGGTGTTCTGTAGTTTTAACATGCACGGCCTGTGGTGTTCTGTAGTTTTAACATGCACGGCCTGTGGTGTTCTGTAGTTTTAACATGCACGGCAGGTGGTGTTCGGTAGTGTTGCTCCTCACCTATCTGGCAGGTCTTGCCAGAGTATCCCTGTGGACAGGCGCACTGGTACTCGTCTGGCTCCGTGTTCATGCAGGTGCCTCCGTTGACACAGGGATGGTGGCGGCCACAGTAGTTGAGATCTGCAGCAGACACATTTCAGCAGTTAACTCATATAACCCTTAGCAGTTACTCACAATCTCTGAGGTTGGTCAACTGGCAGCAAGGTTAAGGTAACTGACCTTGGTGCCAAATGGCAAGTAGCTAAGGCACGTTACAACCAGTACCAAAACATGAATTACAAATATCCTGCTAACAGACAGACACAGATGGACATTACCGTAAGTTACCAATTTACCATAATAGAACGACTTTTCAATTTCCTAACCTCCTCTAAAGATAGCCATGGAGGATTAGCCAAAAAGAGAGCAATACAGTGATTTTAGCTACAGTTTCATCCAGTGATCACATATCCATAATAAAAGCCGACAATCTGATAAACCATGTCGCCCCAGCATTATTCTTTAATGGAATATCAATATAGGATGAGCAAAGATTTAAAAGAGAGAAGGCAATTATAATGAAACATCAATATTGCATAAGCCAAGATTAAAAAGAGACGAGACGATAATTTCTGGAAGGATATTAATGTGCGCAATGAACTAAACTGTGCCCTACTTGATCCTTGAGCATCATCCATCCGCAGACTGCTTAAAAAGGCTAGGCGAGTTAGCCCTAAAGGCTGGTAAATAAATGAGCAGGGATCTGTCTCCACCAGGGATCCGAGGACCCATTCTCATCCCCCAAAAAGCCCTCCGTGACGAAGGGACACGGGCAGATCGAGTGTCCCTCCTGCCGCTCGGATCACACGGGCAGAAAAAGGCCGTATCCAGTCACCAATCCCCACCACAGACACAGAGGACAGTCAATCAGGGAAGTGATTCAAAACCAGATTTGTAAAACGACTGCCATAGACGGAGATCACCGTCTTTTCATGTTTTATATATTGATTCAGTTTGAGATCGCGCTGCTATACTACCGTCTATCAGCGTCTCCGTGTCTAGGAGAGAAACCGGAAGTGGTTGGTCCGTCAATAAAAAGGTTCCCCACTCGTTGACTCGATAGCGAAATCTTAACACCCTTTTATCTCCCGATTCTAATGCCAGATTACGATTCTAATCAAAACAAGCTTTATTTACGGCCGATTCCAGTCACGTCGTTGGTCACGGTTAAAAACAGATCATGCCTCCGGTGGTCCGCGATAGGATTGCTTATCCGTGAGCTAACTTCAGAGACTGAAACAATCGTGGCAGTCAAAGTGTTTTAACAAATAAAAATGTCAGAAAATGCTTTTATTCCATTTTTCAATACATTTTCTATTCTAAATTGAATAGAAATTTTTGAAATGTTTCTAGGAGTAACTACTTGTGAGACTGTACTGGAAAAAGAATATTTGTTAACTGAATGTTCCGACTTGTAGATTAATTGAAATTTGATAAACAAAATGAAAAGCTAGGTGCATGTGAAAGTGAGATTCTCCATACCTTTATCACAGAGCAGACCTCCCCAATTCCTCTCACAGCTGCACTGCCAGGGCACCACACAGGTTCCGTGGACACAGCCGGGGTAGGGCACGCAGTCATCGCAGAACTGACCATGCCAGCCATAGTTACACCTGTCCAAGAACAACATGACCACTGGTTAACATCACCTCCCATCACGAAGAACTGACCATGCCAGCCATAGTTACACCTGTCCAAGAACAACATGACCACTGGTTAACATCACCTCCCATCAGAAAGAACTGTGAAGAGGCATTTAAGAATTGACTGTTTTGTAGGGGCTTTTTTTTTTTTTTTATGATGCCAGGAAGAAATAAAGGGACAAAGTAAAACATGAATGAAATGGTGACAGCAGGATGTCATCCGCTGGCCGGATGGAGAGTGCCAGAACAGCTAAAAGCCACTATATATCAGCAGGTCGTTCTGACATGGAATCATGTCTACAGCAGTGGTTCCCAAAGTGGGGTCACAGTGACCCTTAATCATATTCCATCATTCAAGGGCCTTTGGATAGAAATGAAACAGACTCCATTGCAGTCACTTTCAGTTAGAGTGCTAGTGTCTGTGACTGTGACCAGCTGATGGTCGTCGTATGTTTCTGCACTGTCAAATAGGTCTACATCTATTCTAAGATCTTATTGTGACTTTGATTGAAACGTTTTAATACAAATAGTTCCAATGCATCATTCTAAATGTAAGGTTGCAAATATGCTCATCGGTGTTGCGAGGATGAGGGGGTACCTGGAAGAAAATCTTCCCGCCTAAGGGGTACCTGGGCCAAAAAGGTTTGGGAACCCCTGGTCTACAGTAAACTGACCAGTGCAACAGGCAATTAACCCATTTTGACCTGAGATCAGATTCTGAAAAGGCTATGTTTCTATGTCAGTCGTTCTTTGATTTTTCAAAAATAGCAGACCTATACAAGCTCATAGCGCGCCACTCGGTGGCGTGCTATGAGCTTGTAGATCTGCTATTTTTCAATAGCTAAAGCATAACATAATACTAACACCAAAAGGGGTTCCCGCCCAAAATGGGATGATAAACATAAGGTAAAGCCCACTCCCCGTCACCTCAGTCACATGCTCTGCAAACATTTCATCCGAGTAAATAAGTGCAACTCAGTTGCTGTACAGTACACTATAGTACCAATTGTTGTTTGCGCTCTTGCCGTGTCTGCACTCCAACTATATCACGCTCTGCTGCTCTAATGTACTGTACTGCTGCACACTCTCCCAGGGGCTAGAACCTGCAAAACGCTTGTTGCCAATCTGTGTGCATAGCAGTAGAATACTGTACATAGAGAATTAGAGATACATATTATAATGTCTGGCCACACCAAGCACTTTAGCTATAAGGGAATTGCTTTAAAAGAAGAATAAACTGGCCCAGGCGGTGGCGTAACCGTCTGGGCACCCGACTGGTGGTCCAGTCGCAGTGTGCCGCGGGTTCGACTCCCGAGCCCGACACGGCCTTTGCTGCATGTCTTCCCCCATCTCTCTCCCGTTTCCTGTCAGCCTACTGTCTGTCCCTTCAAAAAACCAATAAAAGGCGTAAGCCGCAAAAAAATATCTTTAAAAAAAAAAATGTGCCATTCACAACTATAACGACTATAGTGATCTGTGTGGATTGCCTTTTCATGACTGAGCTCCACTGGAAAAGGTAATAATTGCGACCATTGGTCGCAATTATTACAAGACCGAAAATTAAGGCCCGGCTCTACCTGGGCCCTCATCAAACCCTGTACACTCAAGACACTGCCCCCGCTGCCACCCTTAGATCTCCATATATGGAGCTGACCTGATCTGACATTCCATATGACCTCATCAAACCCTGTACACTCAAAACACGCTCCATATATGGCCAGACCTCATCATGCCAATGCCAAAGCGCCAGCACTCGCCCAGCAGTCTGCTGTCACCCAGGCAGATGCATGCACGCTTCTCGCCCTCAGAGCGTCTTACTGTTAATAATAATAAATAATAATAAGTCAGTATAATAAAAAAATAAAATAAAATATTTCAAAGTGAAACAAAACTCCACAAATCTACCCTACCCTCCACTCCACCCATCCGTCTGCAGTCATCCATGAATATCCATGTGCATCCATCCATCCATCCATCCATCCATCCATCCATCCATCCATCCCAAGGCCTTGTGCAAACTAATCTTAGTCAAGAGTGACATTCCAGGGCATGAGGGGTTAAGAATACTTCCAGTGGCTCCCGTGTGTAGTGGGGGGCGGTGGGGGGTGGCAGGGTGGCATGCCGGTTCCGACAGCGTTATGTGGCTAGGACCACTGTGGCAGTATTTGTGTGTGCGTGTGTGTGTGTGTGTGTGTGTGTGTACATGACAGCACTCTTGGTATTCAAAGGCTGTGCTGGTGTTGTCGGACCAGCTGTCTTGTCAATTGGCTATTTTGAGCCTGTGCTCTCTCTCTCTCTCTCGGAGACGGCACCGCCAGGCATGACGGGTGGCCCGACAGACAGCACTACTACCTCGTTCTCCAAGAGACGAGGCCTTCAAAACCATCCGTGCAAATTCTGTTAGCTGCGGGAATGAGGGGTGCAGGGGGGGGGGGGGGGGGGGGGGGGTCGGGACATATTTGACATACCCTTCCCACCATAGGCTATATGATTAGCTCGGAACAGCTTGATGTGGACGTTAAGCAAAGCATCATCGCCGCATTTATTACCCGCTTGGCTAGAGGGTCGTTTTTGGGATGTCCTGATCACGTTTCCTTTGCTCCTGATCCTATTCATATCATTTGATTTTGAATATCTGCAGATACCGATTTTTCCAGATCCCATATTTATATTTTTTATAGAACACACTAAATCACAGACATTATCCAGTCTAATATGATATGGATATAATATTGATACTATGGATGTCCCGATCACGTTTTTTTGCTCCCGATCCGATTCCGATCATTAGAAAAGGACGTGTTCGGCCCTGATTTCTGATCACATGATCGTATCGGGAAAACCCTAGTAGAAATTAGTGATTTTAAAACCATGTTCACGCTTGCTGCCCAAATTGTTTTATTTTATTTTGCCGTATCCAGATTGGAACTAGATTAGTTTTAATCAAGTCTGAACAGCAAAAAGCCACGGAAACTGATCTTGGCAAATCAGAATTCGAATGCCAATTGTTTTAAATGAGATTCAAAAAAGTGTAACCAAAGCCTCATTTACATGTGACATCATCATGTGACCTCATTTACATGTGACATGTCACGGCGAGAGCTCTTAATTGCTCCCTTTGAACTTCACAGGGGTCGTGCACCGAGTTGATTGATTGGGCCATTAAAGGTGTCAAACTGTGTGCACTCTGTGCTCGTTAGTGCTCCATCTAATCAATTAATACATGGGTTCTCAAACTTTTTTTATACCACAACTCCATTTTATTGACCATATGCACACCGCGGCCATCTTGCCAAACCCATTCTGGGCGGGAACCCCTTTTGGTGTTAGCATTATGTTATGCTTTAGCTATTGAAAAATAGCAGATCTACAAGCTCGTAGCGCGCCACCGAGTGGCGCGCTACGAGCTTGTAGGTCTGCTATTTTTGAAAAATCGAAGAACGACTGACATAGAAACATGGCTTTTTCAGAAAACGGTCAGGATGTAGAAGACATTTTTAGAATCTGATCTCAGGTCAAAATGGGTTAAGTTAATTGCAGGGTGGCAACTAGCTGCAATCTCCCATTGACAGCCCATACATCCAAAGGGAAAAGTCCTATCTGATTGTATTAAACGACATCAAACTCACCAACATTGCAGCTGTATGAAAAACTTGAATTATCCTCTTTCTAGCTGCAAAGTGTTTGTTTTATTTTAAAAAAATCCATGTTTTGAGCTACTTCCTGAGGATGAGGCTGACAACTCCTAAGGACTAAAGCTGCTTCGGACTGTCCCAGGAGCACAGTGTGTGTGTGTGTGTGTGTGTGTGTGTGTGTCTTAGCCATTCCTTGATGGGTGGTGGGGGCGTTGATGAAGAGGTGCATCATATCCCATATATGGCCATATATTTAACAATCACTTTAACCATCTGTTGTCATTTCCTTCTTAGCGTAGATGTACATCACACTGGGATATTCATTTAGATGTACATCACACTGGGATATTCATTTAGATGTACATCACACTGGGATATTCATTTAGATGTACATCACACTGGGATATTCATTTAGATGTACATCACACTGGGATATTCATTTAGATGTACATCACACTGGGATATTCATTTAGATGTACATCACACTGGGATATTCATTTAGTTGTACATCACACTGGGATATTCATTTAGATGTACATCACACTGGGATATTCATTTAGATGTACATCACACTGGGATATTCATTTAGATGTACATCACACTGGGATATACATTTAGATGTACATCACACTGGGATATTCATTTAGATGTACATCACACTGGGATATTCATTTAGATGTACATCACACTGGGATATTCATTTAGATGTACATCACACTGGGATATTCATTTAGTTGTACATCACACTGGGATATTCATTTAGATGTACATCACACTGGGATATTCATTTAGATGTACATCACACTGGGATATTCATTTAGATGTACATCACACTGGGATATACATTTAGATGTACATCACACTGGGATATTCATTTAGATGTACATCACACTGGGATATTCATTTAGATGTACATCACACTGGGATATTCATTTAGATGTACATCACACTGGGATATTCATTTAGATGTACATCACACTGGGATATTCATTTCCGTTCCAATGTGCTGCCATTCAAAAGGAGGGGGGGGGGGGGGGGACTGCAATGCGGAATGTTGTGAGACGGGGGGGATGGGAAGGGGATGGGGAAGGGGGACGTGACGATTCCCTGCACGTCGTTTTTGGTGGTGAAATTTACACACTGAGACCTCCCTTCTGTCTGGCCCAGGCACAGCATGTGCTGGGATGAGATGCTTGGTGTTCTGGATGGGAGGATTTTTCGGTGGGTATAAATATGAGCAGGCATTGCCTTTTTCTTCTGAAGTGTCACGGAGGAGGAGGGTGCCCCTTTTGGCACCCGGTGCCCCTTGTTAACTCGCAATCATTCAGCACTTCACTTCACTTGGTTCTACATTTCAAACTAGTATTACTGTTAAGTACTATGCACTTAAAAAAGGACTCCAGCTCTTTCATTGTCATGAAACCCAAGTACAATTAAGTTGGAATGTGGGAAAGAATACAAATGCAAATATAAAATTTCTCGGAACATCTCAAAAGCTTGCTTAAGATGAATAGGATTCAAAGTTAAAGAACAAAACTTTAAAGTGATCTTACTTGCATTCCCCTGGGACAGAGCATCCTCCATGCAACAGGTTACAGCCTTGCTTGCATATTGCTGTGAGAGAGAGAGAGAGAGAGAGAGAGAGAGAGAGAGAGAGACAGAGACAGAGAGACAGAGAGAGAGATTACATTTCTCCCCATACAATTACTTCTCACCCTCATAAAAGACAGAGGGCGAATGCAGCAGAGGAGAGGTTACGAGGTGGTGGTGGTGGTGGTTGTAGGGGGTGCAAGAGGAGGAGAAGCTTGTTTGTTTGCTATAACTAACAAGTGTAACAAGACGTGAGAATTGATGGCCCCCCGCCTGTGACAGCAGGGGGGGCCTGGGGGGTGGGACAACTTTATGGCCAGCGTGTACAACATGACCCACCCCTCCTAAAAACAACCCCGGCTCTCTGCACTCTGCTCCTCTGCTCACCCCCAGCTCCTCTAAGGTCTGCACTCTGCTCCTCTGCTCACCCCCAGCTCCTCTAAGGTCAGCCCAGGCTCTCTGCACTCTGCTCCTCTGCTCACCCCCAGCTCCTCTAAGGTCAGCCAGCATGATTTATGAAAGGCCATCGCTCCATCCCCCCATCCCACCCACAACCCTGCACTCACTAGCTGTCCCACAGACAGACAGACAGACAGACAGACAGACAGACACAGACATTTGAAGTCCCCAATTTAACTAATTGTATTGTGTTCTAAAAGGGATTTGAAAATGGGTCATGTAATATCAAGTGTACTCAATGGCTAAATGTTGACAATAATAATGGAACGTAGGGGCAAAATTAAATGGTAGATATTCTACATCATTCATTTAAGTCAATAAGCATCCTACTCCACGTAGAGTGAGGTAGAATGTAATGACTAACAAATAAGGTCCGCTTTAGCAGAGTCAATTAATTCAATGACACTCGACATTCAATCACTATACGTACTGTAGCTCCAAACCCCAACATTATCCAACTAAACTAGCTTACCTGTTGTGCAGTCGTGGCCCATCCATCCCTCCAGACACACCCGGTTGCCAGACTGCTCGCAGCGGTAGTGCCCAAAGTAGTCGTCCCGAGGCACACACAGCTTGTTGCACTTGTTGCCGTAATAGTTCTCGTTGCATCGGACGCGGATGCGGTAGATGAGCCGCGCCACCGGCCCGTCGTGGGGGATGGTCTGCCAGTGGTCTCCAGGATTGATCATACCCGTGTGGATGCTGCGTTCAATCAACAGCTCCCCATCGTCTGGAAAAAAGGGCGGGAAAAGTACAAGACTATTACTGTTAATATCTGCCAATGTACCCGTTATGATTCGTGCCATCTACAGCTAAGTACAATTTACAATTTAGGCATTTAGCAGACGCTCTTAATCCAGAGCGACTTACATTAAGCAATAACAAAAGCATGGCATACATCACATATATAAAAAGTAGTTATCATGAATCATGCGTAGACTAAGAACGTAACAGTGGAGTATCTATGTAAACTATACATACTATACTATATAATATATTATACATGTGTACTATAAAGTGCTATGACTACATAAAGTGCAATTCTAGAGCTGTCTACGTAACAAGCTATAAGTCTGTTTAAAATACTATCTAAGTCTACATAATGTCTAAGTCTAAGTAAGTCTGTGTACTGAACTTGAGATACAGTGTACTTCATAAGTTACAGTTCAGCTTGCGTTGTGCTCGATAGCGAGATGTTTCTGTCTGCATTTTACTTTCTAGATATGTGAGGCATCCTGGTAGGTGGCACCCATAAGGTCCGCCTGGCATGCCGACAGTAAGGCTAGCCTTGTACATCCTGGTAGGTGGCATCCATAAGGTCCGCCTGGCATGCCGACAGTAAGGCTAGCCTTGTACATCCTGGTAGGTGGCACCCATAAGGTCTGCCTGGCATGCCGACAGTAAGGCTAGCCTTGTACATCCTGGTAGGTGGCATCCGTAAGGTCCGCCTGGCATGCCGACAGTAAGGCTAGCCCTGTACATCCTGGTAGGTGGCATCCATAAGGTCCGCCTGGCATGCCGACAGTAAGGCTAGCCTTGTACATCCTGGTAGGTGGCACCCATAAGGTCTGCCTGGCATGCCGACAGTAAGGCTAGCCTTGTACATCCTGGTAGGTGGCATCCGTAAGGTCCGCCTGGCATGCCGACAGTAAGGCTAGCCCTGTACATCCTGGTAGGTGGCATCCATAAGGTCCGCCTGGCATGCCGACAGTAAGGCTAGCCCTGTACATCCTGGTAGGTGGCATCCGTAAGGTCCGCCTGGCATGCCGACAGTAAGGCTAGCCTTGTACATCCTGGTAGGTGGCATCCGTAAGGTCCGCCTGGCATGCCGACAGTAAGGCTAGCCTTGTACATCCTGGTAGGTGGCATCCATAAGGTCCGCCTGGCATGCCGACAGTAAGGCTAGCCTTGTACATCCTGGTAGGTGGCATCCGTAAGGTCCGCCTGGCATGCCGACAGTAAGGCTAGCCTTGTACATCCTGGTAGGTGGCATCCATAAGGTCCGCCTGGCATGCCGACAGTAAGGCTAGCCTTGTACATCCTGGTAGGTGGCATCCGTAAGGTCCGCCTGGCATGCCGACAGTAAGGCTAGCCTTGTACATCCTGGTAGGTGGCACCCATAAGGTCCGCCTGGCATGCCGACAGTAAGGCTAGCCTTGTACATCCTGGTAGGTGGCACCCATAAGGTCCGCCTGGCATGCCGACAGTAAGGCTAGCCTTGTACATCCTGGTAGGTGGCACCCATAAGGTCCGCCTGGCATGCCGACAGTAAGGCTAGCCTTGTACATCCTGGTAGGTGGCATCCATAAGGTCCGCCTGGCATGCCGACAGTAAGGCTAGCCTTGTACATCCTGGTAGGTGGCATCCGTAAGGTCCGCCTGGCATGCCGACAGTAAGGCTAGCCTTGTACATCCTGGTAGGTGGCATCCATAAGGTCCGCCTGGCATGCCGACAGTAAGGCTAGCCTTGTACATCCTGGTAGGTGGCACCCATAAGGTACGCCTGGCATGCCGACAGTAAGGCTAGCCTTGTACATCCTGGTAGGTGGCATCCATAAGGTACGCCTGGCATGCCGACAGTAAGGCTAGCCTTGTACATCCTGGTAGGTGGCATCCATAAGGTCCGCCTGGCATGCCGACAGTAAGGCTAGCCTTGTACATCCTGGTAGGTGGCATCCGTAAGGTCCGCCTGGCATGCCGACAGTAAGGCTAGCCTTGTACATCCTGGTAGGTGGCATCCATAAGGTCCGCCTGGCATGCCGACAGTAAGGCTAGCCTTGTACATGGTGAGGTCAACCTTGCACATCAGCATGCCACGTTCCTCTGTCGCGCATCTTCATATCTTACCGTCTCGTTTCTATGTTCCAGCACTATAAATATTCCCTGTCTGTCTAATAAACGTTGTGAATCTATGGTGGTGCGATACTGCCTCTGCGTCTCATCATTGGTTCTCCCGAACAACAATACCCACCAACCTCTAAAACACACACACAAGCCCAAGTCTGAGAACGCTGTCCAACAAAAAGACCACCATGAATACAAACTGAGGGGGATGATGAGATGAGGTATACTTTGAGGCCTTCCAGGCAGCAGATCAGGCCACGGTCCCATAGTGTAAAGCAAGCGTTTACCGTGGTACCTTGCAACCCTTCCCGACTAAACTAAATGCTGCACTGCATCAAGCCAAATACCCAATGGCCTTTTGACATTAAAAATCACCCCCGTGTGAAGTGAGGGGCGCTCTTATTATTATTATACATCATGTCATGAACAACTGAATTTATGTAATTGGTTCGCCGATTTGCTCGGCTACATACGACGTAAATTTTCCCTTCATTGTCAATGCCATTCAATGTTTGTGTTGCCACAAATTCACGTCATACTTGGCAGACATTTGTCCAAATTTCTCCTTTCATTGTCAAAGGCAAAATATGAGACATGTGTGGACAAAAGCTGTATAATAGGAGAGGCTAGCGCCCCTCAAACATCAGACTTGTGTGAAGTGAGGGGCTCTCACTGTGGCTGCCTGCCACATGACATCACAGGGGCATGCTGAAAATGTGGGGCATGCTGTGGTGCAATGACAGACTAATAAAAAAAACTGCCCTTTTTATTATACCAAAAGTCCTTCCTTGCGGCTTCTTTCAGCTACCAGTTTAATTTCCATCACCAGGATGTGGTACATCACAATTATGTCTGTACATTTCAGTTGCATAATCTTAGTTACAATACAATATATTTTAATTAAAAGAAGTTGGGGAAAGAGGAACTGGGCTCTAAAACAGCAGCTGTTTTCTTATCAGCCTTGGCAGTCACTGGTCGTGCTGTCATCAAGCACCTAATTGAAGGCGTGTGCAGCTAGCTACGGATATCTGATACGTTGTGGTTAAAAGTAGGCTTCATAAGCGTGATGCATTTCGGACAAGGAGAACCCTGTAAGCATTAAGCCCCTCCTAATGTCCAGCTTTGAGGGTTTGTGTAAACGCAAACGTTGTCAACACAAACATTTAATGCTATTGACAATGTATGGCCAGTTGTGTGTTTGTGCAGTGTTTGACGACGAAGGTGAGGACGCAATTTGTGATTGGCCGGAATGAGATGATGTATGATGATAAGAGCGCCGCTCACTTCACACGACCGACGCACGCACGCACGCACGCACGCACACGCACACGCACACGCACACGCACACGCACACGCACACGCACACACACACACACACACACACACACACACACACACACACACACACACACACACACACACACACACACACACACACACACACACACATTACATTGAAATTTGAAAACCTATTTACATCACTTGAGAAAGGAAAAGATAATACAATAGATTCAAGGGCATCATCAAAATGTACGTGCATATAATCTTGGTATAGTGTATATACCAGCAGCATGTATCTTTTCCCCAGTAGCTGCTACGGTGCTACCTACTGGGGGAAAGAAATGCTGCTGCTGTAGCAGTGATGCAAACTAGCCTGCATCCTTAAGACTCACTAAAATGAGAAAGGACACAATCATGTCACCCTGCGGGGGTCCTGGGATGCAATACTGTACTCTCCAACATCGTTGAAGTAGGACTCATAAAATGTCCCTGTGACTCATCTAAAAGACCACCCCTGGGTCCCGAGACCCATTACATTGAAAACCTATTTACATCACTGCTGGAAATACATTTTTCATGCAGATTCTACCTGCCGTGCTTTCACCCGAGGTGGTGTGAACTACACGCTTCTTTTACCTTTCCTGTTGCACAAACTGGTCTATTGAACTGCACTTTAAGAACACTGTATACCTTTTTAATATGATGCTAATGTTTAGTATTGCTAGGGTTCATGTGGTTAAGCCTCTCTGTGGCAGCAGTGCTGCTTGGTTTCTATGGGGCAGGACGCACGCAGGTAGCTACCGTCTAGCCTCCCTCGCACATTAGGCATTCAGGTTCTCCTCGTGGGGCTAACGGTCAACGCCAGCCTCCACAAAGAAAGCAATCTTTATCACAGTGGGATCAGAGCCGGCAAACAATCTCTGTGGAAATGGGGGGCCCCGCGATTTCCTTTGCCCTGGACGCTTTTGGGCTTGCAATGCGCCGTGCGCGCCCCAACACACACACACACAAGCGTACCACGCACCTTCCTCTGGCGAGCACCGACACAATGTCAGACAGAATTAAGCAACAATAACAGAAATAACTCCCGGCAGTTTCCAGATAGAGAACAATGGGCTCCGGGCCCGAGGCGGGCCCTGCTGCCGTGGTGTCTAAACACGGAGTCCGGCCGTACAGTCCTCCCCACTTCCTGCTCGATAAACACAAGGCAAACAGCCGGCTGGTTTTCCTGAGGACATGGGGGGGCCATACTGGAGGACATGACGCTGGGGGGGCCCATACTGGAGGACATGACGCTGGAAGGGAGGGAATTGCACTGAAACACTAATAACTGCTTGTGAATGCTGAGACACGGAGCTGACAGTTGGGACTATAACATGTTGTTCTTCTGTATGGTGTGTGTCGACTGCGGAACGAGCCGAACGGCTTCTTTAGTTATTATTGACATCGTGTTTCGGTCAAGGACCTTCTTCAGACATGCCTGCAGAATAAGGTCCTTGACATACATGTTGCCGTCACATTTATTCTGTATTGAGAAAGTGAAGACAGTGTAGGGCATTTTTTTTCTTTAATTTGATTAGGACATGGGAACAAATACTAGTTTTTTGCAATCGCAGCTCACAGATTACTGAGGTTATGGCCCATATTATATTTAAGAAAAAAATATATTTAAAAAAGTACGGTACAAGAAACTGTTATATTTATATCTAACTTTTTGATAGTTATACAATAGTTATACAATAAACTGATTTTGTATGTTTCAAAAATAGAAGCTCTACAAGCTCACAGGGTGTTGCGCAAATGTAGATCTGCCATTTCTAAATCGGGACAGATCGGCCAAACCGATATCGACCCTAACAAAACAGAAAAAGTGAAGAGTGTGTATGGAGAATGACTGACTCACTCACATAACACATTCAAATTCAGCCAATCTCATTTGTTTATCCAAACCTTGGGAGGTAACAATTAAATACAGCTCTGCCTTTGAGATAAAACCTTTTAAGTCCTATATTTAATGTCCTAAATACCACCTAGAGCCCACAGATCACCCTCTAAACAGTCAAATCCAGAGTGATAATTTAATTTAACTCCGAGGGTGTACAAATGGACCGTTTGTACACTCAGAGTTAAATTAACACCCACTAAACATACAGGGTTTTACGGTGTAGTGATGAGCGAGGGGGTTAACCTCCAGCCCTGTGTCAAGCCTCGTTTCACTGTCTGCCAACAACGCTGACAACTGTTTCAGACTGGAATTGTTTGAATAGCTGCTCTCCATCCATGTTAACATAATAGTCACAGTTGTTGTCACTTAATGATGTAACGCTTTGAGCAGATTTGCTAATTAATGACGGACTACTTGATTCACACTGGTAACGTGCTGTGACAAGAACACATTTATTTGCATAACACTTTTCTATTAAAACCGTTTACACACTACACGGCAAATGAGAACATTTTATTAGTAAAATAACATTAACATAATATTATCAGTGTATTAGCACAGGGGTTCTCCACCTGGAAGTCGCGACCCTTCAGGGTTTTTTTTGTGCTACTGAATAGCTGGAAAATGGAAATTAAGAGTTTACATTACACATAGTACATGCATAAACTTTCCTTAATGATTATATCTGGTTTCATTATTTATATCTGGTTTCATTATTTATGTTGTATTTTCTCTATTATCAGTGGTGTCATGGTGATATTTATTTCGGTACCACGGAACGTCACGCTCACGCACGTGCGTGCGTGCGTGCATGTGCGCATCGCATCTCGGCATGCACACGGAACAGCTGCATAGCCGCTAAGCCTATTGTTAAATAGTGTATGAGAGTTTTAGACACACAAACAAAACACAAAAGTAGACTTAAAAAAATAGTCAAACATCTTTACTGCACACTAGCGAAACTAAAAGGTTTGCTTTGGACGAATGAATCTGTTCTTTGATGGAGAAGGAGGAGGCATTCTCCTTGTGTGCAGAACACCTCACAGCAGCAGTAGCCTACTGGAGCCACAGCCTACTGCTGCAAGTGTAGGCTACGTGCGCTCAGGTATAAGCAGTTAAAGCTGTGCAAAGTAGTAGCCATTTGAATTCGGCACGGTAATTGACACGGTTAATAGTAAACCTAGACCACTGGGTACTTGGTGCGTCTTGGTGACATGGCCAGAGCATTTCCGGGGGTCCCTAGTCAAAAACGTTGAGAACCCCTGTATTAGCACACACTGTAAAAGAAGTGCACATGGAAAGATACCTTTTGTTCTTCCATGTTGCCACCCAAAAGCAAGCAAGCGGTAGATCTTGACATTTGAATTAACTGGGGTGACAGTGGCTCAGGATGTAGAGCGGCAGATTGGGAATCAGAAGGCTCGATCCGTTAGTGTGGAAGTGGACTTGAACAAAACACTGAAGCCTTAAAGGAGAATTCCATGCTAGAAGGCTTTTTTACCTTACTTACCTTTCTTTGTAGTCGTTACGTTCCCACCAAAGAGGTCCAGGTGTTTTTTTTGTGCAAAAACTCCTTATTGGCTATTTCCCCTACCATAAGCCCTCAATGAATTGCATTGAATGGGAATTGAATGGGGCTATGGGGTGTTGTACTAATTCGCTTATTTCCATCGAAATAAGTAGTAAACTGTGCCGCTTGGGATATTATTTACATTATGAAGAGAGGATATATACAAAAAAATTATAATTTTGAGCGATGGAATTAAGCGAATTAGCACAACACCCCATAGCCCCATTCAATTCCCATTCACTTCATGCAATTCATTTAGCGCTTATGGTAGGGGAAATAGCCAATAAGGAGCTTTTGCACAAAATAACACCTGGACCTCTTTGGTGGGGACGTAACAACTACAAAGAAAGGTAAGAAAGCCTTTTAGTATGTAATTCTCCTTTAACCGCTCCTGATGAACAGACGTGCCTTGCATGGTTTCCTCTGCCTTTGGTTTGTGAATGTGTGTGAATGAATGGGCGAAATGAATGAATGCACGTTCTATTCAGCTGAATTTGTCCCATTATGTGGATCATAATGAAGATGTGCATCGACTGAAGAAGTCTTCTGGTGTGGAAATGATCTCGGCCATGCCACTAGCAAGAGGTGGTCTGTATGTACATTTCCACTTCTAAAAATTGACTACTGCATTCATTGACTAATCACTTGGTATGTTCCTCATTAAACAAAACCTGTTAGCCAACATCTCAGACAAAACCTTTATGACTTACTTCGATGCCAGTTCTTCTGACCTATGACCACTATGGCCTTTTGGGTAAACCATTTAAACCCAAGGGAACTCTCCTACCGGATCAAGTAAGTCAGGAGAAGAAGGCGCACTCAACTCAAGGTGTAGTCTTACAACTTAACTGGGTGCAGGATATTGACGATATACAGTTAAAGGATTATCCGCACTCTTATTAGTTTCTTTCTTAGGTTCATGTTATTAGAGATTTGCACAGCAGCAGCAGTCATACTTAGAGAAACGGACGCGTTTCGGTACGTCGGCCTTCCTCAGCGTTTTAAACTGCTTCTTCCAAATGGTATTCCAATGATATACCTGGTCCCCTCTCTATTCTACAAACTCACAATCACTGAATGCTTTCCTCAAATCCTATAAACACAGACAGAGAGAGACTGACCCTCTTCTAGACGGCTAGCATCCTACAGAGCCACACCGTAAAAAAAACCTTGTGCCTAAAGACAAGGTATGAAGCTTCATTTTGACAACACTTGATGGCCCTGAGGACGTATGGGACCCTAACCCAGAGTGTTAAGATCCAAAAGGGAAGCACGCACATCTCAGAAAAAAGATGACGGGTGCTGAACAAAGATATACATACAGAAAGAAGGTAGGATGTCCGCAACTTCTTCTGCTCCCAGTAGTTTATTTAAGGCTAGAATGACTCAACGTTTCGACCCTTCAACTACTGGGAGCTTAAGAACGGTGTGCGGTCATCCTACCCTACCCCAGAGTGCCATGAATCTCCTAACTGTCAGTCATAGGGTCGTCAGCTTAAACTACGACCTGACAGGACACTCACAATGTCAAACATGTTCCCTTGTCATCCTCCACGGGAGTTGAAAGGAGTCTTTGTTTGACAAGATTATGTCCCTTGAACCCATGACATCAAGGCTGAGGTCAGCTGATGGTTGTGACATAATTCTGGTCTTCTCTCGTCTTTGAACAAGGTGCAACACTGAAAGTAACCTGCTTGAGCTTCAAAGTATCTCCAACGTCCTTGTGCAATCTGGTTAAAAATATATTCGACTTTTCCCTATTCTCACAATATCGCTATGGTGAAAAAGTGCCTTTGGTAATACCGTAATTGCAATTACATGCGGGACGTGACAAACAATATCAACAAATCAAAAGGACAATATTGACGGACTGGTTAAATAAATGCAGACGCGGCTAGAGGGTAGATGGAGGCTACAGAGTGTGATGTCATGTCTAGCGTACTTCCATTGTCCATATGAGTGGTGGAAGTGCTTTTGATGTTATGGACAAAACAGGACATGATGAGCTCATGTAAACACGCAGTGAGTTTGCATTTACGAAGGACTACTTGTGTCCTTCCCATGTTAAGTACATGGGTTGACACACACACACACACACACACACACACACAAGCACGCACTTGCACACGCACAAGACAGTCATCAACCGTGCCACAATATCCACAGATCAAAGTGAAATGCACACATGGAGGTTGATACAGCATTATCCTACATTCCACAAGCAGGCCTCTCTTCCTCACAGACTAGGTGTTTGCTCTGACCGGACGAAAGCGTTCTACAGGAGTCAGGAGTCCGCCCAGGGGACACGGCCAAGGGAAAACAGGATACAGCTGGTGAGCGTCCACAGTCCCAGACGGCACTAGTGGCTCAGAATTACGGCCATTATCATATTATAAGGAGTCTTGGGTTATCCCATTTAGACCTGCCAAACGATTTTATAAAAATGTCTTCTAATGTCTTCTAATGTCTAAAATGTTTCTATGTCAGTGCAGGGTGCTCAACTTTTTTCACGTCAAGGACCCCCAGAATTATCTGTATTTGGCCGCAGACCCCCATCTGAAAATATGTTGTTCGACTTCGAGGGACCCCCCCAGAAGCAAAGATTTGAGTTAAAAATGTTCGCTCTGAAAGAATATATATTCCAAATTTGCAGCACATTCACAATTTTTCAAAAATAGCAGATCTACAAGCCACTCGGTGGCGCGCTATGAGCTTGTAGATCTGTTATTTTTCAATAGCTAAAGTATAACATAATGCTTAAAACACCAAAAAGGGGCCCAGGCGGTGGCGTAACCGTCTGGGCACCCGACTGGTAATCCAGTCGCAGTGTGCCGCGGGTTCGACTCCCGAGCCCGACACGGCCTTTACTGCATGTCTTCCCCCATCTCTCTCCCGTTTCCTGTCAGCCTACTGTCTGTCCCTTCAAAAAAACAATAAAAGGCGTAAGCCGCAAAAAAAAAAATCTTTAAAAAAAAAAAAAAAACACCAAAAGGGGTTCCCTCCCAGAATGGGTTGTACCATTTATCAAATCATGCCTTGGAATCCCGCTCGGCAATAATTGTCTAATTTGCATTTCAAACAGTCTGCAGTGTTTTCTCTAACATAACACGATTGTTTGTAACCAATAACCAACAGTAATGATAAACAATACTACAACTATCACCCGAGTTTCACAAAATGGGTACAGTGACTAACGCCTCATTTACCTGACATTACTACGACCAATATTGACACACAGGCAAAACAAAATGTATGTGAATCTTTATGTAGTTGAACTCAAGTGTTCTTGTACTCACTGTTGCGTGTGGAGTTGTCCCAGTCCCAGGCCTCTACCATCAGTGTATACGCCCTCTGGAGAGAGAGAAAGGAGGGGAAGAATAAGTCAATGATACATTTACAAAATTACACAAAAACAAATGCAGAAGAGAACTGATCCTATGGTTATACCACTGCATATAACCAGGGGTCTCCATACTATTCCATAGCAAGGAACACCCAAATAAATATAGGCGATCCAATCTCACCCGGTGCCATGTCATTTATCCGACAACCCATTATTCCGACGTTCCAATTGGTCCGACAGGACCCTTTACTAACCCTAACCACACGTGGAAGCCACGTAGTCGGACTAATGGGATGTCGGAAATTATGAGCAGTCCCCTCTCACCCTGATGCCGCACAGACAGCGATTCAACCAAAAAAGAAGGTCTGCAACACTGGTATATTGCTAGTATATCACTGGTATGGTTGATAAGTATATCAGTGTTGCAGACTATTGTTTTCCGTTAAAGGACCACATCACCCCTTTTGCAACCAGATCTTATTTTAATGATGTTTAGGACACAAGAAACACTAAGCATTATGGGCATTGTAGGAATTCAACTATCCAGTCAAACACACATATTTCATAATTCTTCTGGTTATAGGCATAGAGTATATATATAATAGAGACTGAACTGGCGCGAAGCTCCGCCCCCCCAGCTATTCATGTCAGTGGAAGTTGCTCAGTGGCGTTTTGAAGCACCCGGAAGACTGCCGGAAGTCCCTCCCAGGACCTCAACTTTGAGGTCCTGAGTGACGTAGGGCAACCGAGCGCTCAACGTTAAAGCCCAGCTGCACGGGGTTTCCCGGTCATGAATCCACGGGTCCGCCTGTAGTCCCTCCTCCTACCACTAGGACCCAGAGCTTCAACGTTGGAAAGTCTGCCTGCCCCCTTGGTTATAGGGTGCACATTTCAAATTGTGTCCATCTACTGCAAATAGAATTAACATAGAGTGACTGCAGTTTCTCCCAGTGCTCTTTCTATGGCTTAAAAAAAAAAAAACAGGGTTGTTCACCCAGCCCTGAACCTTTAGTTTCTAGGGTGAAATCCTCCAGGTCCTTCTCCACTCTTGAACTACAGTAGTAGACCTGTCACTCTTCAAGTCAAACAGCAAGCAGTGGATTTCCCTAATTTCCTTTAGGAAAAAGACACCTCAGGTGGTCTGACTTAAGGTGGTCACTTCACCACTAAGCACACACAGCCACCTCACACAGCTACAGCCAATATCAGTATGACTTAAGGTGGTCACTTCACCACTAAGCACACACAGCCACCCCACACAGCTACAGCCAATATCAGTAATCACTGACGTGTGTCAGATGGAAGAGGGGGATTCTTTTTATATACACTTCACTGCTGGGTGGATTCATTCATGTTGGTCTGACCGCCATTCGGCCCTTCAACTATACACTTCACTGCTGGGTGGATTCATTCATTCATGTTGGTCTGACCGCCATTCAGCCCTTCACTGGTGGGTGGATTCATTCATGTTGGTCTGACCGCCATTCAGCCCTTCACTGGTGGGTGGATTCATTCATTCATGTTGGTCTGACCGCCATTCAGCCCTTCAACTTCAGCTTACACTCCTTGGGATATTTGTGCAACACAAATAAGAAATGGACAGGAAAGGACGAAGAGGAAGGAAGTGAGAAATGGTCACAGGAAGGAAGGACAGAAGGTTTAGAGGAGACAAAGTTGGCCTTTGATCGTTTCCTCAAGCAACTGTGTTATGTCTGCTCCCGTGTCACTGGTGGTCATTGACATACAGCTTCATAAGTTATAACAAAAAATACGTTATCTGGATTAGTTAAATGGTACATTTATATAGCACTTTTATCCAAAGCGCTTTAGGTGCAGTGCATTACATTCACACACACATCACACACACACACACACACACACACACATACACCGATGGCAGCGGAAACCATGCAAGGAACCAACCTGCACATCGGGAGCAATTAGGGGTTCAGCGTCTTGCTCAAGGACACTTCGACACTAACTCTGGGGGAGCCCGGGATCGAACTGGGAACCGCACGCTTTCCCCATCCGGTGGTTCTACCGGCCACTCTACCCCTGAGTCACTGCCCCCCCCCCCCCCCAGTTAATTCAACACATTAATAATAATATTAATAATAACACTTAATATGACCTACTGCTGCATTGACATAGGGTGAAACAATTAGCCTAATTCAATAATCTCCTTATTGATCGACTGCTCAAATAATGTATTATCTTATTTATAGCCCAAGCATGGACGAATCAAATGCAATGATAAATATCCATAGTCAATTACGGAGTTAGTTCCAGCCCTAATCGAGTGCATGGAGTTCAAGTTGCATGATTGTTTTGATTTATAATATTTCCATGTACTGATGCATTGTAATTATTGTGGAACCAAACCTATAGCTGCATGCATGCATACGTTAGATGTACAGGGTCAAAGTTGTATGGTCGTCACATACACTGGTGGTTGGGGTTTGCCACACCGACTTCTTTAAAACAAAACCGTCTAAACAACCCATCTAGATGGAAATGAGCGAAGTATTCTAATCCCATATTGTCAATTTATTTTTAACCTATTAAAATGTATTGTGAGGATGGAATGTAACGGCAAAACGTGGTTTATGTCCATTAATTCAGCATTTGTTGGTCAAATGCACATCACCAGCTGCGTTGATTCATTGAAGGATCAGTAATCAAAAAGAGAATTCAATGCCTTTCCAGTGGGGCTCCCCTTCTTTTGTCCATGTTTGCGATGACGCAACAAAATTTAGTAAGTAGTGTGCAGCACACATCTGACACCAGTTTGACCACACACACACACACACGCACGCACGCACGCATGCATGCACGCACGCACACAGCTGAGGCTTGCCGACCAAGCTAACCAGAGGCGCAGGGGTAATCTAGCTGGCCTGCTGCTGGGCAACCAGCTGACCTAAATAGCACTCATTACGTCATCAGTGTTTCAGTGGCAGCCACGCTGTGACTGCATATGACCTCTAATGTAGTGTCATTGATATGACATTGACCACAGGGCCGGTTGTAGGAAAAGCTTAAGACCAACGAGTGTTTGGGATATGGGATAGCTTTTGACAGAAGGGGAGGGAGAGAATCTCTGATTGCAGCCCGGGAAAAACATCAATAATAATAATACGAATACGATATAATAGTAATACATAAACCAATGTAATACATTGGTGTGTTGTTGATCTGGGCGTCCAGCGAGCTAGTTGGTTGGGTGGCCGGCCGGCCGGCCAGCCAGCCAGCCAGCCACTGCTGGGCTGCAGGATTAAGTGGGCTTGTCTGGCAGCGGGTGGTGGTGGTGGGTGGGTGGGAGGGAGGGAGGGAGGGAGGGAGACAGGGAGGGCAGGCAGGCGGGCTGGGGTGGGGTGTTGTTGTGGAAGACCAGGTTAGAGCAGAGAAGAGGAGAAAAGGGTAGTCACTGTGTTAAGAGACGACCATTTCAGGGATGGCAAGAAGGAGAGAAGTGATGGTTGAACTCGAGACTGGGAAGAAAAGAGAAGTGAGGAAGGAATTGGAAACAGAACGACAGGGCTAGATCTGCATAGGAACCAACAGAGCTACAAACAGCCTTTGGGCTTCATTCATGACACCAGGTTGTGTGGCCATTCCTCCATTCCTTGCTGCCGCCACTGTGTGACAGTGAAAAACTGCATTCCGCCCACACGGCCCGTCGCAGACGCACGACAGATGCAGCATCACCCGAGATGGATTATTTAACATGAACGCGGATCATCCAACGACGTGCATTGCGGCTTCTGACCTTTCCACCCCTCCCCTCCCGCTGTAGGGCGGGCACCCCCGTCTGATCGCGTGGGTGTGTGTGTACGTTTCTGTGTGGTCACACGTGAAAGAAGCCAGTGGTGTGCGTACACACACACGCACGGGAGCACGCACAGCACTGGCTTGACATGAAACGATTATTTTGCCATCTTGGTGTCAGCCAGCTTTTTAATTTCTGTGACATAATGAGCACGTTACGCATGAGTGCAATGAAGAATCCTCTGCACCTAAATCTGTGTGTGTCTGATAGAGCCCGACCGATATATGGGTTTGGGCGTTTGGCAAATATTAGTCATTGTTCGACGGCATCAGCAATTTATGCAGTGGTGTGTCCCGATTTTTAACCACTTTGAAACGGATGCCCCCGTTTTGGGCATATCATAATAGGGAAATAGACCAACTCTTTCAAAACAAATGGAAATTAAAAAATATATTTTAATTGTACAAAATACCTACATCGGTAGTCTAGGACTATAAGATCTGGCATCGGTCGGGTTCTATACTAGTGTCTGATGGGTTTGACTGAGGCCACAGGACAGTCTGGTTTCCCACCGACCAGCACAGTCTGTGATTAGCTGGATTAAGTGACAGCTGCCCAAATGACTGGAGCTAGATAGATGGATAAATGGGGGGAGGGAAGAGAAGAGGCTACCAAACAAAGACCCTTGTCCCCAACACCATAACATACCCCCTGCCCCCCCCCCCCCCCCCCACCCCCACCCCCCCTTCATTCAATAAAGCAGTGGCAGTGCAGGGTTGAGTTAGTCTGAGTAAGCACTAAGCAGGCATACATGTGCACTATCCGCACCGCTTCAGGCTAGACCAGCTAAATAGCCAGTTCATGTCTACATGCTACACCAATTAATTTACAATTCAGACATCCAGCAGACCACAGTTAAAGATGTTGCAAAGGAAATTCAAACACCATCAAATTAATCCAACACCACGCATGCATTGATGGAATGCAATCAAAACTGTGACCCCAGGGTCCTCGGGGAATGTACCCTGTCAGAGTCAAATCTCCCAAACTCTGGCAAGCCCTTCCCCTAATGGATTACAGGATTTAGCCAAAGAAATCCCTGTCAAGCTGCGACGAGGGGACTGGCTATAGCCCATGTTTACATATCACATGTGACTTTGCGTAATTGCATACGTGTGCCCGTTTTGTGATGTAATCACTTGGTTGGCGGCGATCAGAATTTACACCCAGCCCTCTGCGAGAAGCAGAACACCAGTAACAAGACATGCGTCACTCAGGACTGTACTGGTGAACGAGGCACTGGAGGGTCGGGAGTGGACAGTGGGCTGGGCGGCCTGGGGAGAGCCACAGGTGCAGGTTCCCACGCCAGATGAAGGGGTGGGGATGAGGGGTGGGGGCTACTGGGTGTAGAGAGGGGGGGGGGGATTGGAAGGTAGCCATTTAAATTAAAGGACTGGGAACAGAGTGAGGTTGCAATGGGAAGTGGAAGCTGGGGTGGCCTGGGGTCAGTAGGGCTACTAATCTACACTTCTTTTCAGAGGTTTCGAGAGCGCGCGCGTGCATGTGTGTGTGTGTGTACGCACGCACGTGCATTTGCTTTCTAAGAAATAGGCACATATGCTTTCCAAGCCTACATTTAAGTGAGTCAGCAAAAAGCTGTCGCACACTTGTAAATTTGTAAAATTCCAGTCATAATAAGCACCATCAATCTAGCTTATTAGGAGGACACTACAAGACACCAAATTATAAAACATATCATATTTATAGCCTTGAAACATCACAATCTTTTTGTGTGTTTTGGTCGTGTGCCAGTTAAAGACATTAATAAGGGAAAATTATCGAAATGTGTGGCAAATCTGCCAAAGAAATGCTTACCACTAGCTTTCTTCACAAATGTGTTCATAAAGGTGTCTACAATCACATATAAATTTGTTCCAACCCAACTCCCTTGGGAAACTTTGCGACAGCTGCTGAAAGTTGGGGTATACAAATATAAGGCAAAAATGTCCAAATTTCATTATACTTTAAGTATCATGTGACATGTCAAACTTGGGGGTTTTCATCATTCTGAATCCATTGCAAGCATTAGTTTTGCACAAAAAACACTCCTTCGCCTAAATATGGACATGGTCATCACAAATGCGATGAGGCACATTTGGGCAAGTGGCTATGGCCGAATTTAGCCCAAGGAGTGTATTTGTGCATTCCTAGATCGCTGCCCTCCACAATTTCCTATCCAACATCAGGTACTTGAGCCGTTTGGTAAGCGGTCACGCCGCAGTACGTCTACATAGGTGGTACGCTTCTTTCCCCCTCCTGGCTTTGCCCTGGGTTGGCTCCCAGAGTAAAATTACTCAACAATAGGTAACCTAGTTCGACACTAACAAAAATCACGTTTTTTTCACCTTAAATTCCCCTTAAAGCCATGGTATTCTAATTGGACCTTCAATATGATCTCTCCACACACTCGACACACAAAAGCACTCCCAGAAGTGCCACTTTAATGTGCTACTCCTTTCAACAAATGATGCATTATTACTTGCGTGAGCAGAGCGCAAGTGCTGTACTGTTTTCGGCTGCATATGTCGGTGACTACCTCAGCCAATCAGGGATTGCGACTTTTTGGTGGTGCCCTCTGCCAATCCACCCTGGACAAGACCTACGCTGAAAAGACTATCATCGGAAGTTGCAGGATTTTAGCGGAAGTATCTCCCAAGGAAATGACGTTGATGCTTTACAAATCAGTTTACATTCTCCACGAATGAAACAAGTGTTGTGATTGGTCGGGAAAATATCGTATCCAGGGGAAATACATCCGATGGATGTTCCGGAGGATACGTCCGCCGATAGCTTATTTGCCTTACGTTGTGACCAGGCTCTTCTTTTCGCAGAAAAGTAAGCCTGGGACCGAGGCTACTGCCAATCAGGGATTGTGTATTATCTTTGGTGGCGTCGCTCGGCCAATACTGTACAGGATTTATATACTGTGTAGACATATACCTCTGACGAGAGTAAGTTGCTCGCTCTGCTCACGCACAAGTAGCACAGTGAAAATCAATGCCTCCATGGACAACATTTAAGTGTCAAAAGAAAAACGTAACTTCTTGTATTTGGGAATATTCCAACCTTTATTCAAACGACGCCTCCCTTAAAATCAACTAATGTGGGTTCATCACCTAACAATCGGAAAAAGGAATATAGGAAAATTTGGTGGTACGCTTATGTGATTTGTAGTCATTGGGCTTATGTGATTTGTAGTCATTGGGCTAAAACATCTAAAACACCAGCATGTTTCTTGAATCACTTTCAACTTCGCATCTGTACATTGGGGAGAAAAAAAACTTTCACTGCGAAAATACCAGCTCTACATTAAGCTCACATCACATCTCATCGAGACACATTTTGAGCATGTAGTTTGGCTCTTTACTCTGTTAATGGTACAATAATAAAGTATATAGGGAGGGCATATGTGGTTAAGATGTCTTTCACACAATGTTACCAATTACCATTAGCCAACTCTTTCCCCCTGGTCAATGGGAAACACTGAGTGAATGTCCTCCTCTATCCTTCACCCCTCACCACACTACTCGGCTCCATGGGGAGTTCCAGTGACAGCTCCTGATTTATTGCCCTCTGCAGGACATAAGGTCGTCTCTCCATTCATCCCATGGCCAGTAATCGCTGCATGTAATCTTCATTAATCTGGGATGTCAATCCCAGCTTTTGGTTTTACCGGAGCCAGATCTATAGAGTACCGAAATCTGACGTCAGAAACCACGCCACCAGGGCCATGACGATATAAACCACGCCACCAGGGCCATCAGAAACCACGCCACCAGGACCATGACGATATAAACAACGCCACCAGGGCCATCAGAAACCACGCCACCAGGGCCATGACGATATAAACCACGCCACCAGGGCCATGACGATATAAACCACGCCACCAGGGCCATCAGAAACCACGCCACCAGGGCCATGACGATATAAACCACGCCACCAGGGCCATGACGATATAAACCACGCCACCAGGGCCATGACGATATAAACCACGCCACCAGGGCCATGACGATATAAACCACGCCACCAGGGCCATGACGATATAAACCACGCCACCAGGGCCATGACGATATAAACCACGCCACCAGGACCATGACGATGTTTTCTCCAATTCAACATCCCAACACACTTTTTCAGTCATGTTACAGTATGAGTAAAGCACAAATGTATATCCAAACAAATAAGACCACAATTCTGAAGTTTAAAAATGACTTAGTAGTGACGACTACATCTCCCATTTCACACGCGGTCACTGCACACACCAACGGCACATGTAAGCGTCTGTGTCACATCATGTTGCATTGGATATCTTCTTTATTTAATGTAGGAGAGCATCGTCAATTCTCTGTGATTCTCCCCGATTACAAATCTCAGGAATGTTTTTGACAGTGTGATGTGCTTCAGTGAGGCCGCAGTGAATCACATGTACATTGATTCTGTACTTTTTCAATACCGCTACAGAATTTATACAATTTCCCGCCAAAACAAACTGTATGGAGGCTTGCAGAAATCTCTGTATGTATGCCCATATATGGCCCATATATTGGTCGGATCAGCGGTTTTTGACAACTGGATATCCGACACGGGCACCGCACTCCCTTGAGGCTTCTGCGATATGTGCACAAAGTTTAAAGTCAATCGGTCAGACAATTCTCAAATGGGATACGTGAAGCACGCACAGTCGCAGAGATATCATGCATCACACACACACACACACACACACACACACACACACACACACACACACACACACACACACACACACACACACACACACACACACACACACACACACACACACACACACACACACACACACACACACACACACACACACACACACACACACACACACACACACACACACACACACACACACACACACACACACACACACACACACACACACAGAGATACGATGCATTTATGGCGAGGTCTACATAGGGGCATAAAGTGACACAGACAGACAGATAGAGATCTCCATATATCATGGGATAAAAGAGATACAGATAGATGGGTACTATGGGGACAGGGGATGCATTCCCAACTTGCATCGTTCCTGACTTGCATTTTTGCATTCTCATTTCTCAACTTGCATCCTTCCCGAGAAGTATACCTGAACAATACAGAGGCACCTTCCTGACACAACTGCCGGACTCAAAAAACCAATCGTCAGTTTGACGTCAGGACTTCGGTACTCAAGACTCGCCAGTGGCAAAGGTAGTCTCCAGACCCTGCTGTGTCCAGTGATACAGTCTCACTTAGGCCTCACTCAGACCTTTACTGCATTACTGTATGCTTGTTGGATGAATGTTGTGTAGTGTCATGGCCGCCCCAATGAATTTCCAATGGAAGTCACATGGGTTTGACACAACATTTGTGTTGTATGAGGGGGAGGGGCGCAGTCGAAACACAGCCGAAAGCAGCTTGTAGTCCAAAATGTGGACTACAAACCATGTGACTTCCATTGGAAATGCATTGGGGCGGCCATGACACTACACAACATTCATCCAACAAGCATACAGCAATGCAGTAAAGGTCTGAGTGAGGCCTTACATAGATAGTAGAGTTGTCCCGATACCATTTTTATCAGACCGAGTACGAGTACTACATTTTTAGTACTCGCCAATACAGAGTACCGATACGAGTACTTCATTTCTGTTGAGTAACCCCTTATTTTACCCCCTTTTTCTCATAGATGCAGATGGATCTCCGATCTACACTTGTCAGTTGTCATTTATGCTTGTAGATCGTTGCATTCGTTCAGTCTAGTGTCAATTGGATGTTTTGGTACTGGCCCGAGAACAACTCTAATAGATAGTACAATTATTGCCCGACTCCGGTACATCTCGCCCGCCATATACCAAGCAATTCCATACCCAGTTCGTCACACCACAGTATGTGTTATTAACCAACCAGCCAAATGATAAAAAAAAAATACAATTGCCAAAGTTAACTAAATGTAACCAAAACGGACCATTTTTGTGAAGTAGGAAAAGCAGTGTGCATGCACACACACTCCCTGGATGGCAGAGCAGAACCTCTGCCCTTCATTTTTCACATTGGCCTCTTATAGCGCCACCAGGAGACTGATTTTTGCAAAACACTTTGAAAAAGTGCAGATCTCGTTTAAAAGTACAGATTTTGTTTAAACATCATGCAAATGGATACACATCATCTCTATAGAGCGTCGCAGTCCCGCCCCCTACCAGGGACCAGGAAATGATTCTCCGTTCATTTTCCTCATAGACATTTCAGAAAGTATTTATTTAAAGACGGTTACGCCGCGGACAAAGCCAACTCGAGTCGTGACAAATCATGACAACAAACACAATTTTTTGGGCCGAACAAATAATTAGAAAGAAGAAAAAAACGGCACTTTTTGTTGTTTTTCTTCTTTGTAATTATTTGTTTGGTCCAAAATATTGTTTGTGTTGTCATGAGTTGTCACGACTCGAGTTGGCTTTGTCCGCGGCGTAACCGTCTTTAAATAAATACTTTAAGAAATGTCTATGGGAAAAATGCATTGGGATTCATTTCCTGGTCCATGGCAAGGACAGTCTAAGAAGGATGAGACGCGAAGACCGTACGGGCGACGCCATGTTGCTTTGGAAGGAAAGAAACATGCGCAATGGGCTATATGCAGCCAATACTTCCGCGTTCAGCTTCCTTGGTCTCAACTGCGCATGTTTCTTTCCTTCCAAAGCAACATGGCGTCGCCCGTACGGTCTTCGCTTCCTTGGTCTCAACTGCGCATGTTTCTTTCCTTCCAAAGCAACATGGCGTCGCCCGTACGGTCTTCGCGTCTCATCCTTCTTAGACTGTCCTTGGTCCATGGTAGGGGGCGGGACTGCTCTATAGTCATATGATCTGTCAGATGTGTCTTATTCCATCCTGATTGTCCAGTTTGCAGGAGTGGCTAGTTTTGAACAATGCAGTGCCGTGAAACATTTCATGCACAATTGCACATTGCACAAAACAACATAGTGTCTGTGCAGTAACTTCAACATAACTCCCATAACTTCTACAGACTCCACTCCACCTCTAAAAGACTATTCCAAATGCAACCTGACCTGGTGGAGACCTGTGCTCCACCTCCAATGAGCACTTTTTTCTAGTTTCTTTCCTTTGTCCTCCCCCCACCCCATTTTCTTTCTTCTGCAGAGTAGAGTCGGGGTCTGTGACATGAAGTATTGCTCTGAAGCAGGGGTGGGCAGCTGGCGGCCCGGGGGCCACATGCGGCCCCCACCTTCACTTAATGCGGCCCTCAGGTTAATGTCAGAATATACTGATATAATATTGGTTTCAGCTGTTACAATTCCACAACATGCGAACATGACACCACTTTAATTACTTCAGTCTAAATTAGTAGCTCAATGCTTCAACACAAGTATAATTAAAGGCATTTGAAATGAAAAATATTAATTTTCAGGATTCTGATTAAAAAAAAATAGCAAAAATTCAAGATTTCAATTCGAATATAGCAAAAATAGCCGATCTACAAGCTCAAAACACGTCGCAAACACGTTGCGACGACCATAATATATGGCCCTAGGGAGTGAGTGTTGAAATATAGTGGCCCTCTCCATTGTCAAAGTTGCCCACCCCTGCTCTGAAGCATAGAGTTACCGAGTAACAGTTAAACCAAGAGAATCAAGGGCATGCAATGCATTCACGATGGCTCAACGAGCTTTGCAGAACCACACACTACAAACATCAAGTTGGAAAACAATATTTTAGCCTCTTGCTGTGGCATTTGTCACCTAGCATGCTAAGTAACAATGACAGATTGTCTGATTCAAAAGGTTGATGCACCACATGAGAGCAGAACACCCCCATCTCATCTCATCTCATCTCATCTGAAGCTAGTCCCCCTCAGGGATAGAGGGCCAATCAATGGCCATGGACGCGCATGAAAAGATTTTGTGCCACGGACCCCGTGGTCTTGTGAAGATTTACTACCAAAGAATTAAGTGTTTCAACAATTTCAACATCCTCTCAGGAACCCCACTGAGAACCAGTGAGCTAACTATCAATGCTCTCATTGTAAAAAATAAATAGAAATGTTTCTGAGCGAGTGCACGTGTTCTGGTCACACTTACAGGAGTTTCATTTTCCACCCAAAAGTGTGATAAATGTAACAAGCTAAATGAAAGAGCAGCGAAGCGCGAAATATTCAGCGCAACTGTTACTGTACAGACCCTACTCTGTCTGTCACATCCATATCCACTAGGACTGTATTTACAGTCGTGAACTGCTAAAGGAACCCAGTGTGAACCAAATGCAGGTAAATGTAATCTTTAGTAAGTAAAGTATGGAGACCATGATCCATTCACCACTCTGTCAGGTAGGAAAAAATAAGAAAATCCTAATCTATTCCTGCAGATCTGCCGTGCTGAGTGTCATTGTGCACAGTATACATAGTAGTAGTACATAATTGCCTCAAGTCATCACACTGCACAATTTTATATCGATAGGCCATCTTAGCCTCTCAACTTGAAGTATTCAAGGCACATGTTTAACTTGTATAAGGCAGCACCATGGACAGCAATTATGAAGCATTTGCAGCTTACGTGCACGTGGCGGTTGACTCTACTAGGCATCACTTTGGGGTGATGCCTAGTAGTATAACGTAAAACGTTATAAAGTTACATTTAATTAACCGGTAAAAGCGGTTACAATGTCTTACCGGTTACCTGAACATCCATAATCCGTAAATACACGTTGATATACATCACTACAAAATAATAATCAAGTCAGTATGGTATCACTTAACAAGATACAATGTCTAGATATCATATGGCCACTCATACGGGTCCAACCTCCCCCACACCGACACACACAGAATTACTCCAGCAAAGCAATAGAACCTCCATAGCCTGTGTCAGATGTCACCGGACAGCGGTGTGCCGATATCGGACACTCTCCTAAAACTTATCCACCAGCTCCAACCACCATGCTATAGTGACCCCTCTTGTTAACAAGCTGCTCTTACTGGGTCTAGATGTTCAACAGCTACTATACAGTAGTAGCTGGTTTAATCCATTCTGAACGGGAACCCCTTTTGGAGTTAGCATTATGTTATGCTTTAGCTATTGAAAAATAGCAGACCTACAAGCTCATAGCGCGCCACCGAGTGGCGCGCTTCGGTGGCGCGCTATGAGCTTGTAGGTCTGCTATTTTTGAAAAATCGAAGAACGACTGACATAGAAACATAGCTTTTTCAGAAAACCGTCAGGATGTAGAGGACATTTTTAGAATCTGATCTCAGGTCAGAATGGTTTAATGCTGTGCTGCAGTCAGTGACACAATAAGAAGTAGACACAAGACAGACAAGACACATTTCCACCCAGTGGGAAGCATCTTCACATTCACTTAGGGCCCATAAAAAGATTACAAGAGAATATTAATTCACCTCCTGGCATGGTGTGAGGAAATGCCACTGAGAGGGCAGACGGAGACAAAAGGAAAAGTGCCAATAACTTGACAGTGCTGCGGAGGTGTGGCTCTTCTTCTGGACACCGTTGCTTACTGGAGGCGCCGTGCCAAGGAGATGTCGCGCTGAACGCGAGGCACTTGGCTGGTATGCTCTCCGACTGTGTGTACAGACACATGGCTCATTGAGCATGCTGCTGCTATGCCAACAGGGTCATTAAGCATGCATTTGCAATACAACAAAACTCCTCCCCTCCAGGAGCCAATTAAACCAGCGTGAGCCGAGTTTGCAATCTGATATGCAAAACAAACACACCTCACCGTGCACGCTCACAAACCAACCAAATATACTATGCATGGCAAGAGACTCATTATGACCAACTAGAGATAATGTTTTTATTGCGGACAAAGCCATCACAACCTAATCATGAACCAATAGAGTCTTTTGATGGGAAGCAGGAGACAGTGAGTCAAAAGCATATTACCAACTACAACCAACTACAATGAGAATAGTGGGAGCAGACCACAGTGAAATCTTAATATGGATTCAAATTTCAGATGTATTACTAGATATAAGGATTCAATATAAAAACACAAGTTAAAATATTTGGATCACATGTTCTACTGCAAAACGTCAAACTGCATTTGAATATTCTCAGATGAACAAAATGAGAGCAATGTAAATAAAAATAAAAATTGCAGCCAACTACGATCAGAGTTATACTGTAAGTGTATCTTCTCTGTACATTGTGTGCATAAGCAGTGGGCAACAGAGAGAGAGAGAGCTGTGACCCGAGCAGAGAATTAACTTTGTCTGCAATGCAAGCCTTCAGAAGGATATTTATTTTTTCTTCGCATCCCAAATACATATTTTATCATCCTCAAATTCCTAGTCTTATGTGCTTTAGACACCCCTTATATTATTTTTAGGCATGGCTCCACAGGATGATTATGTATAGTCTCCTAGCCTACCTACAGTACATAAGTTCTCCTTCAGCCTTTAGTTGAAGGAGATACATGCTTGGTTTGGTAGGTTTATCTCTGTGATATTGCACCACACAATGCGGCGTGGTAAGCACTGGTAGCTCTATCCATAGCTTGTCACCTTTAATACATCTTGACTACTACTTTATACTTTGTTCTTTTTTGGTAAGAAACGCCTCCGAATGATGATGGGGCAGATAAATGATGCTTTCGGAGAATATGGAGAAACGCAGTAACAGTGTGGTGCATCTGTGTTACCCCATTTTGACCTGCGATCAGATTCTAAAAATGTCTTCTACATCCTGACAGTTTTCTGAAAAAGCTATGTTTCTATGTCAGTCGTTTTTTTCCAAAAATATCAGACCTACAAGCTCGTAGCGCGCCACTCGGTGGCGCGCTATGAGCTTGTAGATCTGCTATTTTTCAATAGCTAAAGCATAAAGGAAAGGTGTGCCGAGTTACATTAACAGGTGTAGTGATCATGGACGCATTTGTAAACAAGGGGACGTGTATTAGATGACGTGGATTACATTATGGCCGATTCATTTCACATCTGGCACGAGAAATAGAATCTTGTCGGCCACGTAGTCTGGACAATAAATTGCCTAGTGGAAACCCTATTCCCACTTTAACCTTGTGTCCTCTCCACTCCGTATGCACACACAACCTCACTGTTACACACTCTCTACTCCGTATGCACACACAACCTCACTGTTACACACTCTCTACTCCGTATGCACACACAACCTCACTGTTACACACTCTCTACTCCGTATGCACACACAACCTCACTGTTACACACTCTCTACTCCGTATGCACACACAACCTCACTGTTACACACTCTCTACTCCGTATGCACACACAACCTCACTGTTACACCCTCTCCCATGCTCTCTACTCCGTATGCACACACAACCTCACTGTTACTCTCCCATGCTCTCTACTCCGTATGCACACACAACCTCACTGTTACACACTCTCTACTCCGTATGCACACACAACCTCACTGTTACTCTGCCATGCTCTCTACTCCGTATGCACACACAACCTCACTGTTACTCTCCCATGCTCTCTACTCCGTATGCACACACAACCTCACTGTTACTCTCCCATGCTCTCTACTCCGTATGCACACACAACCTCACTGTTACTCTCCCATGCTCTCTACTCCGTATGCACACACAACCTCACTGTTACACACTCTCTACTCCGTATGCACACACAACCTCACTGTTACACACTCTCTACTCCGTATGCACACACAACCTCACTGTTACTCTCCCATGCTCTCTACTCAGTATGCACACACAACCTCACTGTTACTCTCCCATGCTCTCTACTCAGTATGCACACACAACCTCACTGTTACTCTCCCATGCTCTCTACTCCGTATGCACACACAACCTCACTGTTACACACTCTCTACTCCGTATGCACACACAACCTCACTGTTACACACTCTCTACTCCGTATGCACACACAACCTCACTGTTACTCTCCCATGCTCTCTACTCAGTATGCACACACAACCTCACTGTTACTCTCCCATGCTCTCTACTCAGTATGCACACACAACCTCACTGTTACTCTCCCATGCTCTCTACTCAGTATGCACACACAACCTCACTGTTACTCTCCCATGCTCTCTACTCCGTATGCACACACAACCTCACTGTTACTCTCCCATGCTCTCTACTCCGTATGCACACACAACCTCACTGTTACTCTCCCATCCTCTCTACTCCGTATGCACACACAACCTCACTGTTACTCTCCCATGCCCTCTACTCCGTATCCACACACAACCTCACTGTTACTCTCCCATCCTCTCTACTCCGTATGCACACACAACCTCACTGTTACTCTCCCATGCTCTCTACTCCGTATGCACACACAACCTCACTGTTACACTCCCATCCTCTCTACTCCGTATGCACACACAACCTCACTGTTACTCTCCCATGCTCTCTACTCCGTATGCACACACAACCTCACTGTTACTCTCCCATGCTCTGGAAAATGTTTGTTTTCCCCAGCAAATCTTACACCAACATTGTTTTTATGAAGCTTTTTGTTGCCAAAATGCCAGTTGATTACTGGCTTTACATGCAAGTGTTGAAGTGGTTTAGTTAGCAATAGAATAGTCTAAATGGTGATCGGTCCCAAATCGCAGCACCTATACTAGAGAATAGTCCTTCAGCATGAATAGGTTAGCCTAACTCCTGTTAAGATCGTCGCTTCCAGTAAAAGTGTCATTATCATTTCAAACAAGTTCAAGAGTACCAGTGACCAAATTTGACTGGTCATTTAATGACAAAAACATCCCATTGGTGAAATAACTTTCCCACTTGAACAGAAGAGAATGGAATATATCCATGTATCACTCACACACGCAGTCACGCACACACACTCTACAATCTCTGATGATGCATCTCAATGCCCAACTGATATTTCTCTGGGCAGGTCTGACCCAATGGAGCTCAAGTCTTCCATCATTGTGGCTGTGTGAAGACATCATGCTTTTCTTAAGTCAACGCTTTTCTTTTCTTAAGTCAATGCTTCGAATGGCACTAGGTGTCACATGGACGGACCGCATCCGAAATGAGAGAGAAGGATGAGGCTGGCAGGGCACTGCATCAGGCACCCAGAACTAGATGTTGCAAACTATGGGAAAGAAGCACACCAACTAGATAAACGCACTACGGCGCAACAGTTTAGCGCGACAGTTAGTTCTCTCCCCCCCCCTAGACTAGGGATTCTCAAAGTTTTTTGGCTGGAGACCCACGGAAATGCTTTGGCTATGTCTCGTGACCCCCGCCCTGCCCTCCTCCCCACGCCCAATACAAATCGATTGCTACTACAACCTTAATAATAGACAATTCATCAAAAATAAATGAAACCAGATATAATCATTAAAGGAAAGTCTATGCATGTACTATGAAAACTATTATCTCCATTTTCCAGCCATTCAGTTGCAACCCCCCCCCCCCCCCCCCTTTTTTTAATAAGCTGGGGAGCACTCTGTCTGTCCACACACACACACACACACACACACACACACACACACACACACACACACACACACACACACACACACACACACACACACACACACACACACACACACACACACACACACACACACACACACACACACACACACACACACACACACACACACACACACACACACACACACACACACACACACACACACACACACACACACACACACACACACACACACACAATAAAAAGAGAAAACACCCACAGACTTCTGTCAACATGGCTGCGGTTCCCTAGTCCCTAACCAACGTGTTCCCTAGTCCCTAACCAACGTGTTCCCTAGTCCCTAACCAACGTGTGGTTCCCTAGTCCCTAACCAACGTGCTCCCTAGTCCCTAACCAACGTGTTCCCTAGTCCCTAACCAACGTCTTCCCTAGTCCCTAACCAACATGGCTGCGGTTCCCTAGTCCCTAACCAACGTGTTCCCTAGTCCCTAACCAACGTGTGGTTCCCTAGTCCCTAACCAACGTGTTCCCTAGTCCCTAACCAACGTGTGGTTCCCTAGTCCCTAACCAACATGTTCCCTAGTCCCTAACCAACGTGTTCCCTAGTCCCTAACCAACGTGTTCCCTAGTCCCTAACCAACGTGTGGTTCCCTAGTCCCTAACCAACGTGTGGTTCCCTAGTCCCTAACCAACGTGTTCCCTAGTCCCTAACCAACGTGTTCCCTAGTCCCTAACCAACGTGTTCCCTAGTCCCTAACCAACATGGCTGCGGTTCCCTAGTCCCTAACCAACGTGTTCCCTAGTCCCTAACCAACGTGTTCCTTAGTCCCTAACCAACGTGTTCCCTAGTCCCTAACCAACGTGTTCCCTAGTCCCTAACCAACGTGTTCCCTAGTCCCTAACCAACGTGTGGTTCCCTAGTCCCTAACCGACGTGTGGTTCCCTAGTCCCTAACCAACGTGTTCCCTAGTCCCTAACCAACATGTGGTTCCCTAGTCCCTAACCAACATGTGGTTCCCTAGTCCCTAACCAACGTGTTCCCTAGTCCCTAACCAACGTGTTCCCTAGTCCCTAACCAACGGTTCCCTAGTCCCTAACCAACGTGTGACAATACAAGAACACAGCTTATAAAGCCATCCTTATGTCAGATTCACAACAGCAGTGCCAGTAGTACCTACTGACGTTGATTATGGAACAGTCAAAGCTGGGATTCTGAGCCGCCCTCAAGCATGCTCACTCTCTCTCTCTCTTAAACTCTGACAGTCTGGCTGGAAGCGCTGCGCTCAGTGTCATGAGCACCGGTCCGCACGTGACGGCACGACGGTGGGGAGGGGGAGGCGCCCGTGTATAGGCCCCCCCCCCAAAAAAGGCAAATAAAAAAAAAAAAGCTGCAAAATACCCCCACAATAAAGTCCTGGGTCCGCTGCTCGTGCACACGTGAAAGATCCCCCCACACTATCAGGTACTGCTTAGGAGAAACACTGGACATCAGGACTGGACTATCAGGTACTGCTTAGGAGAAACACTGGACATCAGGACTGGACTATCAGGTACTGCTTAGGAGAAACACTGGACATCAATGGCAATTAATGTGTTACATTAAATCACATTTTATAAACCAAAACAAAAAAAAGATTGTGATAAAACTGTGGCATCCACTTCCTCAGCTCTTCCACAAACCCAAGGGCTTGTCAATTTACCTCAAATGTAACCAAATGGACCCCGATTTCACCACTTAAGCCCTAAATAGCTGTCTACTTATAGTGCCATGATAGAAGCAACTCGTATACATGCCTGATCATTCTGAGACAAGTCAATGCAAAACTAATGCTTGGAATGGACTCAGAATCATGGAAACCCCTAGTTTGACACGTCACATGCTACTTAAAGCATAATTATTATTTTTTGCCTTAGCCTATAGGCTTTTAACCCATTCAGGCCTGACGTCAAAATAAATAAAAAAATAAATCATGACAATTTTCTGAAAGATTTCACATTTTAACAATGTGCCTCAATGCTATGAGCTTGTAGATCTGCTATTTTTCAATAGCTAAATTATAACATAATGTATGTAACCACCAAAAGGGGTTCCCGCTCAAAATGGGTTAATGGTACCCCAACTGTCAACCCCTGAATTTACCATGATCCACAATTTATAATTTAATATTTAATGTTATTTGGATGACCCTAAGATCATTAAAAAAAATCGTCATAAACAATGATTACTATTGCAATTTATTTTGGCTCACGCCTCTTTTTAGCTTAGATTGACTGTGTTACAACAGAATGTACTATAAGTTGTCATAGGACGGGGCAGTGTGCGGAAAATAGCATATCTACAAGTTTACAGTTAAAGCATACAGCACGTCGCGGGGCACGACACACTGTAAGCTTGTACAGTATATCTGCCATTTGCTGTACGACGAGGTACAACATTTAATAACTCCAGCTTGGGAGCGGAGCTGTTCTCAAATCACATTATTTCATTTTCGTGATTGCTGAGTTTACGGCTGATAGGAATATTTTGGCAATGTCGAGCTGCAACACAGCATAGCTCTGGTCCATAGCGTTAAGAGAAGTCCTGAACGCTAATGGACCAGAGCTATCCACAGCATAGCTCTGGTCCATAGCGTTAAGAGAAGTCCTGAACGCTAATGGACCAGAGCTATCCACAGCATAGCTCTGGTCCATAGCGTTAAGAGAAGTCCTTAACGCTATGGACCAGAGCTATCCACAGCATAGCTCTGGTCCATAGCGTTAAGAGAAGTCCTTAACGCTATGGACCAGAGCTATCCACAGCATAGCTCTGGTCCATAGCGTTAAGAGAAGTCCTGAACGCTAATGGACCAGAGCTATCCACAGCATAGCTCTGGTCCATAGCGTTAAGAGAAGTCCTTAACGCTATGGACCAGAGCTATCCACAGCATGGCTCTGGTCCATAGCGTTAAGAGAAGTCCTGAATGCTATGGACCAGAGCTATCCACAGCATAGCTCTGGTCCATAGCGTTAAGAGAAGTCCTTAACGCTATGGACCAGAGCTATCCACAGCATAGCTCTGGTCCATAGCGTTAAGAGAAGTCCTTAACGCTATGGACCAGAGCTATCCACAGCATAGCTCTGGTCCATAGCGTTAAGAGAAGTCCTGAACGCTATGGACCAGAGCTATCCACAGCATAGCTCTGGTCCATAGCGTTAAGAGAAGTCCTGAACGCTATGGACCAGAGCTATCCACAGCATAGCTCTGGTCCATAGCGTTAAGAGAAGTCCTTAACGCTATGGACCAGAGCTATCCACAGCAATGATTTTTGCGACGTAATGTAAACTGCTGGGTTTCCGTGGCAACAAGTGTTTTTGTGACACACACACACACACACACACACACACACACACACACACACACACACACACACACACACACACACACACACACACACACACACACACACACACACACACACACACACACACACACACACACACACACACACACACACACACACACACACACACACACACACACACACACACACACACACACACACACACACACACACACACACACACACACACACACACACACACACACACACACACACACACACACACACGAAACTGAGACCGTCAAGATTTCATGAAACCGTATTAAACCCTTAAAACCGCACAACCTTACTATAAAAGAGGTGGTTCCCAAACTTTCTAGCTCATGACCCAAAAGACAAAAATTAGACTTTGTCTGGTACCCAAACTAGTGAAAATAGCAGATCTTTAAGCTCACAACATGGTGCGAAGCAACGCGTTGTCTGCGAACCCAAACATGGGTCCCGATCCACTCTTAGGGGAAACGGTGCTCATTCATTCGAGGCGCAACAGAAAATAACCGTCCTGTGTCAAAGTATGAATCGGGCTTAGACGTTTACTGCTGGGAAATCTTTGGTATGAAATAGAGCTTAAACCATTTAGACAATTCTACAAATGTCTTCTAAATCCTGACAGTTTTCTGAAAAACCCATGTTTCTATGTCAGTTGTTCTCAAACATGTTCATGTCAAGAAACAAGCTTGTAGCGCGGCACTGAGTGCCATGCCGTGCTACTAGCTTGTAGATCTGCTATTTTTCAATAGCTAAAGTTTAAAATAATGGTTAAAAAAAAACACCAACAGGGGGTTCCCGTCCAGAATGGGATTAAGACACGTTACCAGCTGTTAACATCCCTCCTCCACCTGAGAGTTCAAACATCAAGCACCAATTAAACACACAGCCAGATGCAGCACATCATGAAGCACAAGCTTGTTTGTTATGACTCATTACCTTGGGGAGTCCTGCCTGTTGATTTGCCTTGATCAAATAATTGCCAAATCAATAGCGAGGACAGCAGAGTATAGTATGTGAGGCTTGAGAGTACATTTTGCCTTAAATATTCCTTGCAGGCCCGGACGGTAAGCTCAACGGGGTCCGGGCACCCTAGGCAGCTGAGCCAGCCTGACGGCGTGCCGCGGGTTCGACTCCCGATCCCGACGGCCTTTGCCGCATGTCTTTATGAGACCACTAAAAAAAAAAATTATAATACAGAAATCTGGGCACCTCAACAGTGCCATAGGCTTATGTACTCCCTGCCCCGCCCCATTGATGAAATCATTTGTAGCCCGGGAGCCAGGAAGGGAAGGTGATATTTGTCACACTGCATGTACTTCTACGGGCTGAGAGCGCCACCTGTCAACGGGGAGCGTTGGGCGGGAGGTGTGGTCCAAGTGCTCTACACCATGTCCTCACGGTGGGGGATCCTCACTGGCAGGTGAGCCAGTGGGATACAACAGCAGTGAAAACACACAGAAATCTGTGTGGGGAGGGATTTAATTGGCATATTGGGTGCTACCATCAGCAAGAGTACACATGTTACCAACAAGATGTATGTAAGTATGATGGAATGCCAAGGGTGAGCCAGAAAATAGCAGCCTGGAGAATGAGACTAGCAGGACACTGCCAAAGACACCAGGAGCTGCCAACCAGCAAACTAGTGCTGTGAGAACTGACACACGGGCACGAGAACGTCCCGCACTTACATATTGAGTTGTACTTGAACTTGAAATGTACTGTAATTCTGCAAACTGTTAATAAATCAATCAATCAAAAACATGTATGGATGTACTCGGGAACGGCGCGGGAGCGCAAAGCACCAACGAGCTGGCCAGATGTACAGTATGGAGAACCGGGATGACTGGAAGGGCTCGTCCCGAGGACGACCTATGGAGACTAAATTAGGGAGTAACCAGATAAAGAGCACAACACCAAATGATTTGTGCAAAAATTGGCGAGAGTGACCGCACTCTCAAGTGTCCTGTAGTAAGTATATAAAGTAGTACAGTAGATGGAAAAGGATACCGGTACATCTAGCCAGTGAAATTCGACTGTGTATATAATAGTTTTCTAGGGACCCCCTATTTCATACATTATCAGGTGTATAGGAGATTTCTGCCAAATACATACATTTTAATTGTACCTAATAATAAATTCAGATAAGAAACCAAATGATGAAGGCCACTGTGTTAATGGAAGCATACACTTGCCATAGAAGTGCATTTAAAAGCCATCTGTAGGTTTAAAAGAATGGTCTTAACTAAACAAGAGCTCATGTGTAGACTATGATAAACTAATAAGGCAAATTAAACGTACCCTGTGCCTTCTGCCTTGCGAGTGGCTCGGCAGAGAAACCTCCAGGGCACAAAGTGGAGGAGGGAGGAACCACGACAACGGAACATAATTGTTTACTAGAGGCCTATCAAACTGTCTCCTAGCAACTGCCCCGGCAAGCTCCCCAATCAGGTGTGTCTAACCGTGGCAGTTCTGGTTAGCCTTGGGTTTTGTGTGTGTGTGTGTGTGTGTGTGTGTGTGTGTGTGTGTGTGTGTGTGTGTGTGTGTGTGTGTGTGTGTGTGTGTGTGTGTGAAACATGGCTTTCTAGGCTCATACGCAGTGGCTCAATGCACAGCAAGACGAAATAGTAGCCACTGCCTGCCAATTCATGTACATAGCCTACAGCTACCGCGATCAAGCCAATATTCAAATTATTTTGGCCATATTCCATATAGTAGAAATAGTAGCCATTGCCTGCCAATTCATGTACATAGCCTACAGCTACCGCGATTAAGCCAATATTCAAATTATTTTGCCCATATTCACAGCAAGAAGAAATAGTAACCACTGCCTGCCAATTCATGTACATAGCCTACAGCTACCGCGATCAAGCAAATATTCAAATTATTTTGGCCATATTCCATATACAGCGGTTCTACACATCATTCTCAAATGAATGATAATCTCGACGATAGTCCACCCCGTTCTTCAAAAGATCCACTTTTCCAGAGCAGTTCTTCTGACATTCTGTGCAAAAATATTTAACGGGAAAGGGCAGCAGTGTGCAAGGACCATAACTTCTACAGATGATATTAGAGTTCATTAAAGAACCACTGCAGTTATAAAGGAGTTGGCCAGTGCAAATCAAAAACTAGAAAAAGTGACCCTCTGGACACAGGTTTCCACCAGATTCCATTCCAGGTCATGTTGTGGCCTCATGGTGGCGCTATAATAGGCCAATGTGAAAAGGGTGCCATTTCTTTCTTTGATGGCAATTGAATGATTCGAGGCATTTTGCAATGATCCACCCGTTGGTGGCGCTAGAACAGGCAAATGTGAAAAGGGTGGGATATATTCCTCAGCCTAGTAGAAAAGTGTATGAAAGATTTCACGTAAATTGCACGCTGCATTCATGATTTGAGGCTTTTAGTTCAAAACTGGCCAATCCTGCAAACTTTGAAAGCCAATTAGGATGGAATATGAATATGGAATATTTGCGGGATATTTGGACAGAATCTGCAGGAGTAATATAAAAAAATGTGTTTTCCTCCTGGCGGCGGTGGCGCTATAAAATGCAGATGTGAAAAATGCAGGTCAAAGTTTTTTCCTTTTCCTTGCATGCAAGGTATGACATTAATTGTCAAAATTCCATTTTTGCCACAGACACACAAAAATACCATAGTAAACAAGTGTCATAACCCAGAGACTGATCTAACTAACATTATAATGGTGTGTAAAACAGAACTTTAAAAATCTGCCACAGACAAGACCAAGACCCAGACACATTTGTACATGTTGGTGACCCCTGGGGTATGACATATACGTGGTTTGTCCCAATACAGAGCAGATAGATGTACTACATACATACACGGCTCACTGTCTTGTCCAGCTGGGACAGAAAGACTGAGAGCAAGAGAGAGCGTGAGAGTGACAGAGAGATTCCAACAGCAATTTCATTAGCCACCAAAAAGGAAGGAACTAGGAAGACTCTCCGGAACTGCGTGACACAGTATGGGCCGACAAGATGGAACTGCGTGACACAGTATGGGCCAACAAGATGGAACTGCGTGACACAGTATGGGCCCACAAGATGGAACTGCGTGACACAGTATGGGCCGACAAGATGGAACTGCGTGACACAGTACGGGCCGACAAGATGGAACTGCGTGACACAGTACGGGCCGACAAGATGGAACTGCGTGACACAGTACGGGCCGACAAGATGGAACTGCGTGACACAGTACGGGCCGACAAGATGGAACTGCGTGACACAGTACGGGCCGACAAGATGGAACTGCGTGACACAGTATGGGCCCACAAGATGGAACTGCGTGACACAGTATGGGCCCACAAGATGGAACTGCGTGACACAGTATGGGCCCACAAGATGGAACTGCATGACACAGTATGGGCCCACAAGATGGAACTGCGTGACACAGTATGGGCCCACAAGATGGAACTGCATGACACAGTATGGGCCCACAAGATGGAACTGCGTGACACAGTATGGGCCCACAAGATGGAACTGCGTGACACAGTATGGGCCCACAAGATGGAACTGCATGACACAGTATGGGCCCACAAGATGGAACTGCGTGACACAGTATGGGCCAACAAGATGGAAACACAATCAAGCCATCCATGAAGTCTGATTTATCCTTAGTTGCACGCTGGTGTTGCACACCGATAATAGCCAATCTGCAAGCTCAAGTCACAACGCATCATGAATGATTAGCTTGCCTTGTAGATCTGCTATTTTTGTAAATAACTATACACTAGACTTGAAAAGTGACACAACATGAGCCACTGATCATGTAGTGTAGTTTCATATTGCTTTACACTGTCCCTTGTGCCGGCCGGCATCTAGAGAACTATACCCTGTAGGCCTGTACCTGCATCTACTCTAGATAACGATAGAGGAAACTCAATAATAGGACTCTACTTCTAGCCTAGCAAGCACACTCAAGCTTCTCCAGTCAAGTCTAGGACCCCCCTTTTTAAGGTGTCTAATCAATCAAACAGAATCCGATTAATTATCATCGAAGAGCATACCTCATAAATGTAGCTATATATTTGTATATAACTATAATGGAGGTACCCACACTGTATGTCAGTGACCTGAATTTTCTCATGTGAATTACAATAAAATAAATAACTTTGCTATGCACAATTATTTCTATACCTACCAAACACCCATACAGTAACTAATACAATAGACATTACCTTACGACTGTCTCTATGGTACATAGATCATAAACAGGACTTTAGAGGGTGTCTCCCCATGAATTCAAAACCATAAAACCAATTGCAGAGTGTACCGGGCAACAGTAAGCCAACTGTGGTTGATCTGGCTGACAAGACAAGCCAGAGCTGGAAATGCCTCTAGGAGCATTATTAAGGAAGCGTTTCTTAAGCACAGATAAGCATCACACAGCACGAGTACTATCGTATGCCTGGCAGCAACGCATACACATACAATAAAGTCAGACTTATTTGTGATTGCATCGTGCCAGTGGGCCAATAACCGGAATGAGAGGGACGGGGGGACACACACATGAGTCCGCTCCCTCTGGGTATGGAAGTGGCCTAGCCAAGAGAGAAAATAGCAAAATGACAGAAGAGAGAATCTACATGAGCATTGAGCAAAGACAGCATTCCTATGACTACAATATAGAGTCGTGACAGACAGCGGAGTCCAGTCCATGCTGGCTTCCACAGGGCTGGGACTGGGCAGCTGGCCAGCAGGAGACAGTCAACTACACTGTGCATCTTTGTTTCTTCAGTGAGAAGCAACAATGCCACAGCCAGTAGCCCTGTAGGGTTGTTGTGACATCTGGCACTGGAGCATAGTGCACTGTTATCAGCCACGAGCCACTTAGCAGGATGACAGCAGAACCAGAATAGGTCTCTCCACCTCTGTCTGGACTCTGGAGGTGCTAAAGTCAATATGTCAAAATAATACAAAAAAAGGACACAAGGGTTTATCCCAAGTTCATATCATCCAAGTTGGTCATTGGATGTAATGGGTGACACAAATACGGCTTGTGTGGATGATGAGCACCAAACACAAGAGGCAACCCCTACTGTGTAGCACAACAATAAAAAGATATGAAGGATTGATTTTAGGGTATGGTTTCAGACACACAGGTATGAGCGTACTGCTAAGACCAGACCCATTCTGGCCTGGACTCTGGACTGATTGTTTCAAGTTGGCAGTCTGTATAGTGATGCATCGCAAAAAGTTTTCATTTTCACTGCAGTGGTCGAGCTGATGAAGCTTTTCAAGTGTTATCAATAATTGTCAGCCATCAAAGAGTCAATAATAAGTTAAATTACTAAACAGCTGTATTTTTTTTTTAAAGGCAGACATATCTGTCCATCCTCATTACTACCAAATTATTATCATCATCATCATCATCAGCATCATCATAGGCCTATAATAAATACACTACTGAGATCCAGTTTTAGAAATAGACACCATTAGAATAAGAATAGTGTGTACTGATAGTGACAGCCTTACAAGATCACAGAATGTTCAGTACAAAAAAAACTGGGTTAAGAGCACCATCTTGCACTTTTAATAGGCCATTAAGTAGCCTACCATCTGACACAAATGAATCTTACTTTTGCTTTGAGAAAAGAGACTATAGTAGTACCCTACTTTCTGTTCTACACGGCCTGCAGCATGCACAACATGACCTGCAGCATTTCTTTAGCCTACCCCAACGCCCGTCATACAACATTCAAAACATTCCATAAAACGCATCCAGAGTGTCATCATGGGACAACTGAAATCATTTTTTTTTTAAATAGTTCAACTCTCAGTCGCAGCCTAATTCAGCCTCATCTGATCTGATACATACTTCGTTTCACGCTGATGTTGCATACCGAAAAATAGCAGATATACAAGCACACCACACGTCACATCCGACGCAAGGTGTGCTTGTAGAGCTGCAATTTTACTGAGCATGACACCGGGTATAAAACTAGAAATGATCCATCCTCATCCCCTAGGGCTCCTTGAGGGAGTTCCAGGGGGTCCCCAGCTAAATGATAGTTTGGAACTAAATGGACCCTTTATGGGTCTGTAACTCTGAGAGTGTACAAATGGAACCAAATGGACCCCAGTGGTTCCCAAAGTGGGGCCCAGGGCCCCCCCCCCCAGGGGTCCTTGAGGGAGTTCCAGGGGGTCCCCAGCTAAATGATAGTTTAGAACCAAATGGACCCTTATTGGTCTGTAACTCTGAGAGTGTACAAATGGAACCAAATCCATTTGTACACTCTCAGAGTTACATTAACATTGATTTTACAATATAAATTAGGGGTCCCAGAGATAGAAATGCCATTAAATGGGGGTCAGACGGTCCATAGACTAATGCATGTCAAACTGGTGGGAAATTAAGCGGTTGAGAATCACTGCTAAAACTCTTATCTTATGGGCGGTATAGTCCCCCCTGGCATATCTCTTCGAATGGTGGTCCGCAGGCTAATCTAGTGTCAATTTGGGGGTCCTCCTTGACATGAAAAACTTTGGGAACCACTGCTGTAGCCTGTACATCGACTTCTTCTTCTTATTAACAACAGCCATCACTCATCCTGCGGTGAGAAGCATCATTTGCGCCGTAGGGGCCACCTGGCACCCAGACAGACAGCAGCAGAGCAGAGGCTTGTGCCGAGAAGTAGTGAGGTGTCAAAACCAGCCAACTATACCACCATCATCATCACCACGGTATTACGATCAAATCCACTGCCTGGAGGCACCAATCATTCTGTCTTATGAACACCGCGTCTTTCAGACTGCTAAAGAAAGGCTCACAACAAGAACATGAGACTCGTTTATCGTTGTTTTACAGGAGGATTAATAAAATAGACCAAAGAAGAAAGACCCATTCCTTGTACAAGCAGCACAACGCAATCTATTCTATAACATAGACGAGTTTCCACTCCTCAAACACCTACACCATGCATACACCCACACACAGTCCCACACCCATACATACATACACACACACCACCACCAATCTAATTAGCCTATCGTGGCCTTGGCAGGTGCAGGTTTGTGGACTGGAACAAAGCCAACCTCATGCATCACGGCAACTTTAAAATAGGAGCCCAGATAGCATTCGGAAGCGCTGTATGTGTGGCTTTGCAACTGGATCCGTATGGAAGAACATGCAATCGCTCTTCTTAATGGCTTAATTGGAACAGAGCACAGTCACACAGTCACACACACACACTCACCGGCCACGCGAACTGGAACGGAATCATTATCTTGCCGGCGTCGTCGACTTTATTGGGGTTTTTCGTGCTCCTGAAAGACAACATATTTCCACCGAGCACGTCCGTGCGCCCGTCCCCGAACGTGCAGTGTCCCGTGGTGGTGACCTCCGTCTGGTATTCCTTTAGGCAGATCTTGAAGTAAGTGTCGCACTCGTCGCGGCTGCAGCGCAGGTCCTGGGAGCTCCTGGCGCCGTCGCAGCACTCCCCGTCCGCCAGCTCTCCGTTCACGTTCTCCACCGAGATCAACTGGAGCTCGAAATAGCCGGTTGAGTGGCAAATCTTTAACAAAATAAAAATAAAAAATAAAAATTTAGAAAAGTGTAAGAAGAATTTAAGACTGCACACACACACAAGCATAGAAATAACATAGGTGCGTAAAATCATTAGATACACGGATATGATTTTTGTTTTGTTTTAATATTGGGTTACAATTACATCATGAGCATTTATTTATTTAAACCCATAGCCAGTCAACAATTTTAGATAATTAAACGCTCGAGATAATATGGGGGTGGTGTGGTGTAAATGAATCGTTGCAGCAGCAGGCAATTGATGCAATGCAACTTAGAACTTGTGCGCGCGTGTGTGTGTGTGTTGTAGGCTACTGTAGGCCTGCTAATTCTAAAACATGTAAGGCACACAGCTTGACAAAATGGAGAGAGAGTAGCCCTACATTAATTCCGCAAGACTTCAATCTTGTCCATGGTAACACATGATCACATGTTAAACTGACGGGCCCAATTATCGATTAATATGATGCGAATAATATACGCAATATTGGAAAGCAAATAAGGTGTCCACGCCCACCAACTTTTGACATTGCCCGTTTTAAGGTGCATCCCCAATTTATTTGACAGCATAATATTTTTTTGCAAAACAGAAGCCCTAGCTATCTTCTTACCTCGGTCCATAACGTCAACAGCAGGCATACTCTTGGGAGGCAATTCCTAATCCTTGTACGATCCCACATGCCTCCGATTAATTAGAGTGACATAGGGGGAAAAGCGATCAAAAACGACAGAAGGCCGTTTACCGGCGACCAGTTCCGCCACTCCTGACATGCAAAAAAAATAATCAAATGCGTTATTTTCTCCAACATGTATGTCCAAATTTCGCCGAAAGCATTACAACATGCGTGTTGTGTGCGAGCGAGCCCGTTTGCAAGCGTTGAGTAGTGTCCCTCCGTCAAATCTCTCCACACAGCAACTGTCTCTCACACACACACACACACACACACAGCACGCCTGAGGAGAGGATGTCTGCGCTGATTGGCAGCTCTACAAACCACTTAGAAATCCGCCTGCGGCCAGTCTTTGAGCCAACCGGATTATAGAGGGGGCGGACGATAGCAGCTACCCAAAACTTGAATTGCATTTCTTTTTAATTAATATGGGGGGCTTGATGATGATGACAAGCCGCATCACAGACAGCATGGCAAACTCAATAGAAATTTAAATTAATTTAATCTAGACGATCGCTGCAGATCAAATTTCTTCGCTTCTTAATTATTGCAGTCAATTAAACCGAGTGAATACAGTCTCACCATTAGCCCTACTACACCAATCTGTTAGGCTTTTTTTCGTCTTCCTCTCCCCCATCTATTAATAATAATAATGTATTTTGTATAATGTAGGCTATACTATGCAGTATAATGCACCGACGCAATGAGTTACACATTTAATTTCAATGTAAGACTTGCAATTGCAGCAGCAATTCACATGACTTGGACCACTTTTTGTGAGCAGTCTGTCTATGTACAATGGATGGATGCCAGGCGCACACCATTCAATTGCCTCAATTGCAGTAGTTCAGAGCGCCCTCTTCCGTGAACATAGCTACAGCCAATGAACCGACAATGCACTGACGGTATGACCCCTTTTCCACCGGCCGGGAAGGGGGAACCAACCGGTGGAAAAGCGGTCTATGTGGATTAGATTCTCTGTCCAGTGCAGACAGGGGCTGTGGGGGTGAAATGTTACGTAGCAATAATGTCTTGCATAATATTATTTCCAACATATTAAAAAAAAAAAAAAGTTTAATCATTTGTCACATCTCTAACTGTGTATAATTTCTTTCCTTTCACTTTCTCAACCCACATTCACTCTTGAATGAAAATAACTTATTAACCACACACATGTAGGCCTACATGTAGCTATAGGTGTGTCCATAGCCTCCATAAATAATAGTAGCCTACCCTTGTATGTTTTTGATTGATTGATTGAAGAATTTATTAACAGTTTGCAGAATTACAGTACATTTCAAGCACAAACTCAATACAAAGGCTGTTAACTGTGAGTGGACGACCCAATTAAGCATTACACTTGTTTCCAATAGGGTCCACCATGTTCAAATCATCAAAACATTTAGAGACGTACAAATAGACACTTCTATAGACAGAACAGGAATTCATCATGTGTGTAGTACAATTAAGAATATCCAAATAAAAGGTACAAAATAAATAAAGAAATAAGATTCACTGAACAATAATAAGCCCCTCAAACTAAAATAAGAATTGTAACTCCCATTATTCCATTCATAAAAAGATGTGCCCAGATTAGCCACATGTAGCATTCTGCAGTGCAGCTGTCCCCCTCCTGTCTGAACAGCAAGCAAAACATTGGGCTGCCTATGCCTCACAAAGAGAAAAACAAAACCACGTTGACCAGTGGTTCGGAAACGTTTTCATGTCGAAGATCCCCAAATTATGCTGCCTATTTGTCTCTGGACCCCCATCTGAAAATATGCCAAACTAGGCCCCCATGGCAAGATTTTTGTTGTTAAATGTACAGTTTGAAAAACATTCAAGATTTGTCAATTTGTTTTCAAGACATGAAAAGATAAAAAAAGGGGGTCCAAATAATTAAGGCACTCTGTTCCAGTGAAGCCTTTATTTTATGGCATGGCAAAGATCATTCAAAATGGACCAACGTGTTTGGGCTACAAGCCTTCGTCAGGGTACGGTCCCATGGGACCCTTCACTTCACTGGAACAGAGTGCCTTGGACCCCTTCATCAGGGTACGGTCCCATGGGACCCTTCACTTCACTGGAACAGAGTGCCTTGGACCCCTTCGTCAGGGTCCCATGGGACCCTTCACTTCACTGGAACAGAGTGCCTTGGACCCCTTCGTCAGGGTCCCATGGGACCCTTCACTTCACTGGAACAGAGTGCCTTGGACCCCTTCGTCAGGGTCCCATGGGACCCTTCACTTCACTGGAACAGAGTGCCTTGGACCCCTTCGTCAGGGTCCCATGGGACCCTTCACTTCACTGGAACAGAGTGCCTTGGACCCCTTCGTCAGGGTCCCATGGGACCCTACACTTCACTGGAACAGAGTGCCTTGGACCCCTTTGTCAGGGTACGGTCCCATGGGACCCTTCACTTCACTGGAACAGAGTGCCTTGGACCCCTTTTCATGTTTGAACCCTTGCCAACGAGCACCTGTATTCAGTTCACAACAAAGGATCTTCTTTCCTCTATTCAATTGTTTTCAAGACATTTTGAAATTTGCAGATGTAGCTTGTAGATGTGCTACTTCCAAATATCCGGTGTGATATATAGGTTTAAAGTGGTTGAACTGATTTTGATGCTATATTAACTCCTTCTGCTGGGGACCCCCTGAAACCTCCTCAACCTGGACCACACTTTTTAAAACCACTGTGTTTCGACAGCCCCCCCCCCCCCCCCCCCCCCCCCTCCTATCTCTGTGTCTGTCTCATCAGCCGACTGCCATGTCATCAGATAGGCCTGAAAGGAGTGTGATAGCCCGAACCGCCACGCTCACTCTGGCTGGAACGTTTCGCACGCTGTCACAAGTGGCTGTGTGTGTGCCTTAAGTTCCATCACACCTACTAAAGGGCCCGAGGTGCTGAAGGGCATGTGCGTGTGTCTTGCGTGCGCTAGTAGTGGGTGTGTGCATGTGTTTGTATGTATGTGTGTGTTTGTGTGTGTGTGTGTGTGTGTGTGTGTGTGTGTTCTAGTCTATATACTCTGTCTCAGTGTCTTTCTATATATAGAGTATCTGCTTTTGTGTGTGTGTGTGTGTGTGTGTGTGTGTGTGTGTGTGTGTGTGTGTGTGTGTGTGTTAGATACTCTGTCTCTCTGTCTTTCTATATATACTGTTTGTGTGTGTGTGTGTGTGTGTGTGTGTGTGTGTGTGTGTGTGTGTGTGTGTGTGTGTGTGTGTGTGTGTGTGTGTGTGTGTGTGTGTGTGTGTGTGTGTGTGCTTGTGCGCGTGTGGGTGTGTGCACGAGTGGAAAAGAAAGAGACAGTGAGAGACTGGAGTGTGTGCAGGAGGTTGGGTGTGTGTGTGTGTGTGTGTGTGTGTGTGTGTGTGTGTGTGTGTGTGTGTGTGTGTGTGTGTGTGTGTGTGAGTGAGTGTGTGCAGGAGGTTGGGTGAGGAGAGGAGAAGGATTAGAGAGTGTAGAGATGGGGCTCTGTGGGGTGCTTGCAGCCTCCAGGAGGGAGAGGGGGGTGAAGAACATTTCTTCTTCTCATCCATTTTTCATGGCTTTTCTCCTTTCAGATCTCCTCCTCTCTCTCTCTCTCTCTCTGTGTGTGTGTGTGTGTGTGTGTGTGTGTGTGTGTGTGTGTGTGTGTGTGTGTGTGTGTGTGTGTGTGTGTGTGTGTGTGTGTGTGTGTGTGTGTGTGTGTGTGTGTGTGTGTGTGTGTGTGTGTGTCTGTAACTGACGGCTAGATTCCCTTTTATCTTTTTCTGATCTTTTGGGGACTGTCTGTGCGTGCGTGCGTGCGTGCGTGCGTGCGTGCGTGCGTGCGTGAGAAATTACTGTTGTTTTTCTCAATTTCTGACACACTTTTTGGCATGTCGATATAGGCTAAAATTGTACAAAGATCTTTGACATATTTAGATTTGGTTATGATTCAAGATTTGTAATAGTTTTTTTTTTAATGCTGCCCTTATGGTCAAGATTTATTAATCATTATCAGTTATAGCTATATACCTCCAGAGGTACACGTGAATGGATGACTCTTGGAAACAGGTTATTAACTCATTTTGGCCGGGAACCCCTGTTGGTGTTTCAAGCATTATGTTATACTTTAGCTATTGAAAAATAGCAGATCTACAAGCTCGTAGCGCGTCACTCTGTGGTGCGCTATGAGCTTGTAGATCTGCTATTTTTGAAAAATTGTGAAAATGTGGTGCAAATCTTTGAATATATATTTCAGAGCGAACATTTTTAACTAAAATATTGGCTTCTGGGGGGTGCCTGGAACTACATATTTTGAGATGGGGGTCTGTGGCCCAATAGAGATAATTCTGGGGGTCCTTGACATGAAAAAGGTTTAGAAGCCTTTTTTTTAATCGACCTCAGTCCAAAATGGGTTAAATTGTATTGTTTCCATGGGTTTAACATAATGACGTTAACGGAATTAATGGAAGGTATTAAGCAACACATCCAAGACAGACAGCGTGCTCCTATATTGCATTAATCCAAACACGTAAATGAGCCTTTTTAAGTTCAACATCACAGAAAATGTTGGCTAAATGGCCATTTTCCATCAAAACAGACAGATCAACCTCTCATGCAGGAGAATTGGGAAACAGCAACCCTAATCTCACTTTGACCCAATGTGACCCAAGTCCTACTTCCTCTTAAATGCTTCCAGAGTCAGTCCAGAAAAGGTTGCTCTGTTAAACATCAATGAATACATAATCTCAGTCATTTTCTCTGATCCGACAGGTAGAGGCTGAATTATATGATCATACAGAAAGGTAGAGCGTGTAGACTAGAGTATAGGACACGTCCAGTTTTGTGTATACCCATCACTGCAGGTAATGTCGCAGAGCATGGGCAGAATTATGTGTGTCTTAAGTACCAGGTCTTATTACTTAACTTAAGACCTGGAGGCGTGGTCAATGCTGTTTGGCCACTCAGAATAGCCAAATGACATCGATCACGCCTCCAGGTCTTAAGTTAAGTAATAAGACCTGGTACTTAAGACACGTATAATACTGCCCATGCGTCTGTTCTCCCTGCAGGAAACAGGTGTACACGCCTCACACACTCCTCACTGTTCAACAGCAGGTGTACACGCCTCACACACTCCTCACTGTTCAACAGCAGGTGTACACGCCTCACACACTCCTCACTGTTCAACAGCAGGTGTACACGCCTCACACACTCCTCACTGTTCAACAGCAGGTGTACACGCCTCACACACTCCTCACTGTTCAACAGCAGGTGTACACGCCTCACACACTCCTCACTGTTCAACAGCAGGTGTACACGCCTCACACACTCCTCACTGTTCAACAGCAGGTGTACACGCCTCACACACTCCTCACTGTTCAACAGCAGGTGTACACGCCTCACACACTCCTCACTGTTCAACAGCATGTGGGAGAAATGCCATGTAGCTGCACTTTTTACTAGGGAGTGTGAACAAACCATAAAAAGACCCCGCCCGCCACCCAATGCGATATAGTTTGAACGCTGGAGGTTGGCAAGAATGGGAAAATGACACAACAAAGGCTGGCAGAGGGAACATGGGGTGTTAGTTTTACAGTTAAAAAAATGTTGTGCATATAGCAATAGCATATATAGCAATGATGTACTCTACATCGAAGGCCACATCTATAAGTTTTAATATGAAATTCGAGGCCTCTGACCAAATCGAATTCAATTCGCCAAAGTTGTAAATTGTAAAAATACACAGGGCTATATAAATAACATGGTGTGGTACATGGGTATCTAGGATCACATGAGCATTGTTTGAACCCCATGAACTCTCCTTATAATGCTTGGAGACGAGTTGAAGCTTTTCTCAGCTTCAATTTGACCATTACACACAGTACAGTCCTATTCAATTAACACGGAGGATTTTACTGAACAACTAAATGCCCCCAAATGTTTACATTTATGTAATCGTCAGATACATGTTTTAAATAATGGCATCAAAACATTTCACGGGTCGTTCCCATTTGCTTCAGGGTTGACTGAGCTATCGAGTGGCCGGAAAGAGCAGTTCCTCTGTTGACAAGACGAGACGAGACGATGAGACGTGTGGGTTTGTCTAGCCCAGTCTGAGCAATGAGAATGATGTATCATGCCCTCATGATGCTCTGCAAGACGATGAGAATGATGTATCATGCCCTCATGCTCTGCTTTGCTGCAGGTAATGAGAATGATGTATCATGCCCTCATGATGCTCTGCTTTGCTGCAGGTAATGTTTAGAGTTTTGAATCTTCTTTTGCAAACATTTCAGATTCCATACATGCCGATCTACATGACACATAACTGCTGGCGGGACAGGGAGGACATATGGGGCTCCATTTTCGTCACCGCTAAACCCCTTATCCCTAAACTTCTTTGCGGTTTTTTACTATTTTGAAAAACATTTTGAATAGTTCAACTTGCCAATCTACATTGACACGTTGTGAGCTTGTAGACTGGCCATTTTAACTATTCAAAAATGTTTTGCAAAATAGTAAAAAAAGGCAAAGAAGTTTAGGGGTAAGGGGTTTAGCGGTGACGAAAATGGAGCCCATACACTCAAAAGGGTGTATATTGGAAATAACTACTGAAGATGTTTTGTACTTTATCCTTCTGACGGGTAGATATATTGTATTAGGTTAAATATACAGTATGCATTTTGTGTAAAACAAATAAATATACATCAAACAAACAAAAACAAAACAATCAATAAGCACATCCTAAACAAACAAAATGAACACCTCTCCATCCATGATGTAAAAAGAAAATCAACATGCATGGCCTGTCTTTCGCAGATCAATGATGTTAGATAGGATGAGGTACGTCTACTTCTACTGTATGTTCACATTTATGTCCTGCCAGTTGTAACAAACCAGATAGCAGAGCGGTAGGCAGAACAAAAGCTAAATGTAGAGAGAGAGAGAGATAGCTCATTTATCCCTCAAGCCACCCCCTTTCCACAGAGCCTCGTAAATATACCTAGGGGTCAACTGATAAGACCCAGTAGACACTCCAGCATAAGGTCACACACTATGTTGACCAACCCTAAACCAAGTGGAGTGAAAGCGGAGTGATTGGCTTGATATTGGGCTATATGAGGAAAAACAAAGTCTTAAGGTTTCATCTGGTTTCTATCCGGGGCCATATACACGTTATCAGTTCAGACCAATCGGATCAGTCTACCCTTCTGCTCTTCTTAACGCACTTTGGGCGGGAACCCCTTTTGGGCAGCGGTGGCCGAACGGTTTGCGGAGCGGTCTTGTTATCGGAAGGTCGCCAGTTCGAATCCCCGGACCGGCACGTTAAAATTACCACCGCTGAAGTGCCCTTGAGCAAGGCATTGAACTCCTACCATGAAATGTTCTATGAGCAGGGTCTGGCTGTAAACAAGCATCTCGAGCTTAGTCCATTCACCCTGGGCAAACAAAGAACTTTGCTTTGCCTTTGGTGTTTGAAGCATTATGTTATACTGGTACTTTAGCTATTGAAAAATAGCAGATCTACAAGCTCGTAGCGCGGCACCGAGTGCCGCGCTACGAGCTTGTAGGTCTGCTATTTTTGAAAAGTCTTGAAAATGTGGCTAAAATCTTTGAATATATATTCTTTCAGAGCGAACGTTTTTAACTCAAATCTTTGCTTCTGAGAGGTTCCTGGAACAACAAATTTTCAGATGGGGGGTCGGTGACGAATTACATATCATTTTTGGGGTCCTTGACATGAAATATTGAGCACCACTGATACAGAATGTCATTTAGAAGACATTCTTTTGACGTCAGGCCTAAACGGGTTAAAGCCTTAAAGCATGTTGACCCAGGTGATGCGAGGGTACGACCCAATCAGTGGAACTCTGCTTAGACTTTTGCCCGTGCATGATGGGGCAGAAAAGAAAAGTCAATCTTCAGGTATAATTTCAAAGCACGAAGGATAGAAGAATGAGTGGCTGCGCGAAGCAATAAAGGATCAGCTTAACTGATGAAGAGATACTATTTAATTGACTAATCTTTCCAGGAATTTAGATTTTTGCAGCTGAAAGCCATACTCTACAATTCCTCACAATAGTTTATTAGTCCTCTACGCGTTGTGGTTGTGTAAAATGGTAAATGGTAAATGGTGCATTTATATAGCGCCTTAAGGCGCTTTACATAGATTGTGCATTACATTCACCCATTCACACACACATTCATACACCGATTGCGGCGGAAGCCATGCAAGGCACCAACCAGCACATCGGGAGCAATTTGGGGTTCAGTGTCTTGCCCATAAAGGACACTTCGACATGTAGACAGGAGGAGCCGGGATTCGAACCGCCGACCCATGGATCATTGGACGACCTGCTCTACCTCCTGAGCCACAGTCGCCTCATAAAGTGCACCCGTGTATAAATAAGGCTATAATACTGTAGTCCAGTTCCCACAGCCAGCGCTGGTTCCAATCCGACACCAGGCTCTTTGCTGTTGGCTCACTCTCACTCATGATCACTGTTATGTTATAATCATGAGTTGCCCATGTCTGTGTATTCCAACTTGAGATACAGTGTACTTGATATGTATTGTGTACTGCCTGTACTGTAGCATACTTTATAGAGAGGCTACGAGAGACATCAGTGGCAGCAAGGTCAGCCTTGCTGCAGTAGGCACGTTATTCTGTCTCATATCTTATTGTCACGTCATTATGATCCAGCACTATATATGTTCCCTGTTTGTGTAATAAACTTTGTGAACCTTTAGCGTGATACTGTCTCGTGTCGCGTTATTGTTCTCCCCGGGCCCGCCGCCGCAGTCGCCGTACCAAAGGAATACTTCAACCGGATTATCACACACCACCCGGCCTGCACACACTACCTGTCTGTCAGAACCACACACCACCCAGCCTGCACACACTACCAGTCTGTCAGAACCACACACCACCCAGCCTGCACACACTACCAGTCTGTCAGAACCACACACCACCCAGCCTGCACACACTACCTGTCTGTCAGAACCTATCAAGATGGAAATAAGCGAATTAGCACAGCACCCCATAGCCCCATTCAATTCAATGCAATTCATTGAGGGCTTATGGTAGGGGAAATAGCCAATAATGCACTTTTGCACAAAATAACACCTGGACCTCTTTGGTGGGGACGTAACAACTACAAATAAAGGTAAGAAAGCCTTCTAGCATGGAATTCTCCTTTAAATGGTAGCGTTAGCCCCCTTACTTGCCTGTAATCAGTCATTCCTGTCTCAATTAATATCTGAAATGAGCTCATTTAAGCCTGTACTGGAAACTAATTCCACCAGCCTATCTGTCACTGTGCGGTGATTAAAGGAATTTGAACTTGAATTGAATATTGGGGGTCGATCATGATGTGATGGAGCACTGAATTCCGTTGCTCCCTTACCAGAAGGTCACTCATGGTTAGCCTGCCCAGCTGCAGGGAACATTTTGGGCAGGGAAAATAAATGAGAAGCTTTATTTTCTCCTCCCTCAGCAAACCAAACGACATCAAGGTGCCCTCGAAACAAAGTGCCTTAACGTCTGTAGCCGCAGTAGTAGAACACCAAGGTGGTGCATGAAACAAAGTGCCTAACGTCTGTAGCCGCAGTAGTAGAACACCAAGGTGGTGCATGAAACAAAGTGCCTAACGTCTGTAGCCGCAGTAGTAGAACACCAAGGTGGTGCATGAGCAGGGTGGAGGAAACATGCAAAGATTCTCCAAATAGTGACAAAAATAAACCACCACATGCACATACTTTGTGTTGACCATCTGTGTGTGTGTGTGTGTGTGTGTGTGTGTGTGTGTGTGTGTGCGTGCGTGTTACTTGTGAAATGGAGTGCACCATGGTGGCAGCGGGCAGACGCACAGAGGGGAACGCACACTCTCACTTTAGTCGTCTCGCACAAAGCCACTGCGGGATGTTTACTAGCCATCTCCAGTTTCCCTCCCCCCTCTGCACTGGACTCCTCATTAGCATACAGATGGACAGTGTGCTGGAATCATATTGAATGTCGCCGCTGCCTTTTGTCCCAACGACTCGCCCCAGAACTCCAGAGGTGGCTCTCCCCCTCTCCCCCCTCCTCTCCCCCTCTCCCCCCTCCTCTCCCCCTCTCCTCTCTCTCCCCCTCTCCCCCTCTCCCCCCTCCTCTCCCCCCCTCCTCTCCTCTCCTCCCCCTCTCCTCTCCTCTTCAAAGAGCAGCTGGTTTCTCACACCTGGGAATGGACCTGAGCCTGAGAAGAGAGAGAGACGGCAATCTGCCTGCTCAGGTAAACACACACACAGTCACACACACACGCACGCACGCACATACGCACGCACGCACGCTCATACACACACACACACACACACGCTCGCACAGACGCTCACACAGACGCACGCACGCACGCACGCACGCACGCACGCACGCACGCACGCACGCACGCACGCACGCACGCACGCACAGATGGTCTCTGGAGGAGAGGGACGCTCTAATCCCTTGTGTCCAATTACAACATGAAAGTCAGGTCACAATGTAGGCATCTTTCCAGACTGTCACACAGACAGAACACAGGCGGAAGGGGGTAAGAATGCTCTGTGTGTGTGCGTGCGTGCGTGTGTGCGTGCGTGTGTTTGTGTTTGTTTTGGGATGGTGGGAGGAAGCATTCATGTCATTTTTAAGAGAAGTCAGGTTAAGCATAATGTAAACCACCTGGATTTGAACCGATTTAATTGAACCTGGGTCTCCCCCATGGGAGGTCAAATGGGCAGGCAATTCTGCTGCATTTAATATCCCCCCCCCCCCTCCCCCTCCCCCCCATCAACAATGGTTGATGACATCACAGGTGGTTTAACAACTTAACTGCCCCAATTCAAAACCCTTCCGAGTTGAAACAGTACAATATACTCTGTTATCCTATTACAGAGCCTACAGCGAAACCTGATGTAGGATGTTGCTACAAAACATGAACATGATCCCAACATGCATGATCAAACTGATAGGGAGCACTGGAGCACAACCAGGGCCGTGCAGAGAGTGTTAGAGGGGCAGGGGCTGAAATCCCGTAAAAGAGGGCACTTTTGGACAAAAAATTGCAGATCTACAAGCTCACAACGCGTCACGCTGCGACGCGTTGTGAGCTTGTACATCAGCTATTTTCGGGGAGCAACCCAGCACTCTTCAGCTAGTGGAGATGCGGTCGGTGTAACGACATGGATTTCCAAACAAATTTGTTCAACGCAAAATGCTGCGTTCAAGTTCAGGAGACTTCGGGGAAAAAAGCAATTCTCCTGAATGCTGCCTTCCGGCATGGCATGGGAAGGAATGGAGTGGCATTTGCATTTCTTTCACCACCATGTAGTAAATGCTGCATTCATGGTCAGTTGTTTTACAGACGGGTAAAAGGGCAGGGGCTGAAGCCCCCTTTGATGTCTATGTGTGCACGTCCCTGAGCACAACATTGCATAGTTGTGCATTTAACCCATTCAGGCCTGACGTCGAAATAAAAAAAACATTGGCTCTGAAAGAATATATACCTATTCAAAGATTTGTGCCGCATTTTTACGATTTTTCAAAAATAGCAGACCTACAAGTTCATAGCGCGCCACTCGGTGGCGCGCTATGAGCTTGTAGATCTGCTATTTTTCAATAGCTAAAGTATAACAGAATGCTTGAAACACCAAAAGGAGTTCCCGCCCCAAAATGGGTTAAAGATAACTGTATAAGTCGGTGGTTCTTGAAGCTGACAGGTGGAACAAATAACACAAAACAATATTTCGGAGAGGATCTCCTCTTTTGCCAACAAGAGTGCACTAAAGATTCTAGCTTGCTGGCACCTCTTAGTTCTCCAACACCTCAATGGCACTAAAAACAAAGCTTCAGACCCCCCGAAAACAAACTGATTTGACTACTAAACCACTTGACTCACCTAAATTCAACACACTTGGCTAGTTTTGGATCGCTTAGGGTAGATAGAAGACAGGGTTGAAGGGATAGATAGTTCACCCCCAAAATGACCTTTTTTTCTATCGATTACCCACACCATGGACTGGAGCCTTGAATTAATTGAGATTTTTTTACCCCGTTTTTGTCGCATGCCTATAAGCCAATAATTTGATGACGCCGTGTATCTGGTAGGAGACTAGCTCTGGTCCATAGCTCTAATGCGTTTCATTTAGAGCTATGTTACTCTCAACTTCCGCCGCTCGCATGAATGCAGACCAGCCTCTCCTCTTTAGCGTAAATAAAAAGAACGTTTTTGCTACTCACCAAAACAAAGGCGGGTTGTGTCATTAGAAAGCCTACTTTCCTTAGTGGACGCACTCTGAGCCCCCCACCACATGTATAAACGGTACTTTTTGGCCAGAAAGGGATTTTTTTTCACCGGAGGAAAAATATTCTCTATGAGGCAGTTCTCTGGGCAATATCGGTAGAGGGCGCATTGGAGTAACTAAAAGTATTTTTTTACCGGTGAAAACAAAATCCCTTTTTGGCCAAAAAGTACCGTTTATACGTGTGGTGGGGGGCTCAGAGTGCGTCCACTAAGGAAAGTAGGCTTTCTATTGACACAACCCGTCTTTGTATTGGTGAGTAGGTCAAACGTTCGTGAGATTTCCACTAAAGAGGAGAGGCTGGTCTGATTTCGATTTGAGATTTAAAACTGAAAGTCCCATAGCCTTATACTGCATGAGGGCAGAATCGTAGAAGCAGTAGAAGGCTATGGACCAGAGCTAGTAGGAGACTACTGATGAATCTGGAATTCATAATTCTATCCATAATGTGTGCTACTGTGCTCATAGCATATGGGTGATCCTGTTTATTCAGTAAGCATAGTTAATTGCACTAGTCAGTTCGTCTCCAAAGTATGTGACTGTCTTTCCCACACACCCGGTCCCATGTGGTGAGGGCCATCCATTTGCTATGTGCCTTCCTGTGGCTATTTGTGTGACAAAGGAGTTTGTTGACATGAAGGAACAGACTGATTGATCAAACGACTTGTCACTAAAATGTCTGTTGACACCCTACACTCATGTAAACTGCTTAAAAGGTTGACCAAGATGGGACTCTTTGTCAGTCGGGCGCGAGCCTTGTGGATGCACGTCAGGCCATCTCTGGCTGGCGTGAGCTTTAACCTGTATGCATTGCTGCGCTGTGTACTTGTGAAATAAACAACATCATCTCGGATCTGCTTCTGCTGTCTGCCGTGTGTCACAACTTTTCTCCGGGGCTCTCATGGTTCAGATACATCAGATGGTGTCCGAAATCCGTTGTCATTGGACATTTTTTATGTGCCAGACAAACAGAACCGGTGGCTTTTTCATTCAGTCTAATTAGTGTGTTTTTGTGAGCGGCGACGGGGACGCGTGATCCGGCGTTCAGTGCGTCTACATGGAGATGGGGGCCTTCACCGGCTACAGGCTGCCTCACGACCCTGCCCTGCGAGAGGATGGACAGGAGCGGTCGCATCGACAGCGGGGAGACGGTGAGCGGTGTGCGGCTGTGGTTGGCGGGGACCTTCGTCTTTGCATCAGCGCGCTGGCGGTGGACGGCGGGGTGATGGGACGCAGCGCAGCACGGCGGCGGGGACCCCATGGTTCCCCGGGGGAGGGGCGACCACTCGACGCATGGCGCGGCGGTGGTTTTCACTTTCCTTGGCCGGCTGACCAACACAAGCTGAGGGCCTTACGGTCGTCTACGAGGCGTCTGTGATGAAGTTACGCAATGGCCTTTTTCTTCCCGACTCTGATGAGTTCTGAGTTGGGAGGGGGGAGATGAGATGATGATGAGGACAGCGAAAACAGTGTGAACTTTTTCACAACTTGATCCGTGGCCTGGCGAACATTGAGGTAACGGAATGCAGCATACAGAAGATTTTCCTTTGTCCATATATCAGAGGCGAAGATGAACTTCCCTTCTCTCTGATTACAAATCGTGTGTCGCGTTTGTTTTCAACATGAATTAATAGGCATTATGTTGGTGTATGTTTTTGTCGTATAATTAGATAAGTTGAGTCATGAGTAGCCTACTTATGAAACAATTAGGTAATTTCCTCGAGACGTGTAGAGAATATTAGTTAAATATTGCTTAAACTCTGGCCTGTTAATGTATTTTTATCTTTTCTTATTACTGTTTAGCTGGGGTCCAGACTGTTTAGCTGGGGTCCAGCGTCATTTATTATGTACTACCCTAGTAGAGCAGAGTTTTATTTAAAGCATTATAAACGTGTATGTTATTGCACGTCCTAAATTTCCTGAAAGCGGCAACGTCTGTTAAATGTCAGTTATTATTTGTACTAATCATTTGACCATTATTCTTTGTTTGGGATTAGGTATTTGTCAGAAAAATGATTTGAATTACAGACAGCTGAGTTATCGAGGTGTAAAGGGGATTTTTACTGTGGTTTTTAAGCTAAAATGTAGTTTTTTATATGTTGTTTCCGTGGGTGTGAATCACAAAGAGGTGGTCAGGTCTCACGATGGTCCGTCCATGACCTAAGGGGTCATGAAGTGAATGTTGTAAGTGTTTATTTTTTTATGTTTTAGCCTAAGATTAAAGTAACACAGAGAGAGTCCTAAAAGCACATCGAGGATGAAATGTAATGTAATGTAATCATTTATGACAAGCTGTAATCTTAAATGTCTGTAAACCATTTTGGGGAAAGTCCTACTGTAATGCTGCTGTTTCTGATGTCTTGAATGTACCGTCCAGCTGAGGATCAAGGGGGGTGGTAAGAATTATGATTCCATATTTTAGTATGACAGTCTTTTGGACGGTCATAAGGGGGGTTATGATGAATCTGGAATTCATAATTCTATCCATAATGTGTGCTACTGTGCTCATAGCATATGGGTGATCCTGTTTATTCAGTAAGCATAGTTAATTGCACTAGTCAGTTCGTCTCCAAAGTATGTGACTGTCTTTCCCACACACCCGGTCCCATGTGGTGAGGGCCATCCATTTGCTATGTGCCTTCCTGTGGCTATTTGTGTGACAAAGGAGTTTGTTGACATGAAGGAACAGACTGATTGATCAAACGACTTGTCACTAAAATGTCTGTTGACACCCTACACTCATGTAAACTGCTTAAAAGGTTGACCAAGATGGGACTCTTTGTCAGTCGGGCGCGAGCCTTGTGGATGCACGTCAGGCCATCTCTGGCTGGCGTGAGCTTTAACCTGTATGCATTGCTGCGCTGTGTACTTGTGAAATAAACAACATCATCTCGGATCTGCTTCTGCTGTCTGCCGTGTGTCACAACTTTTCTCCGGGGCTCTCATGGTTCAGATACATCACTACCATGGACATGGAAGGACATGGAAGGTTACCATGCATGGCAAATGCAGGGCAGCCGCAGAACTGTGGTGAGTTCTTGAAGCTGTTCATATTTTCAATGCCATCTCAGCCTCCCTCCATTAGCTTTGTCTAATGATTAGTTGTTTCTGTCTGAGAGAAAGCAATTACCATCAGATTGTAATTATCTAGTAGTCTAGAGTGATGTGAAATATGACTCGATCAATGGCCTGCAGTTATAGGGTATGTGATCTTTTTTAGATATTGTTAAAACAGTGTTTTGTTAAAAGGTAAAATGTCTAGATTTTGATAGTAATCATTGCTATAATGTGTTTTCTAAGGAGCCAGAGAGACTCCTGTTACTGATCAATCAATCTATAGCATTAATTATAATCAGTATAGGCCTGAATATACAGTACATACACATGTATATAAATGCAAGTCTCTGTGTGTGTGTGTCACGTCTGTAATCCACGTAACTCGAGAACCGTTCAAATTCGACACACGTGTTCCACACCGCCACAGGGAGTGCAGTGCCCGGTGTCAAGTCGGTCGGGTCCACGGTTGTCCAGATTTTAACGTGATGGCTGTTCCGTACAATACCTTTTTCCTCTCTAAATTGTCAGATGTATTTTTAATTAGTTTATCATGGTATCAGATGGCAAATCATTCCTTGTATGTACATCATACATGGCAAAAAACAAATGGCGATTTTGTATATAAGAAATCATTCTTTCTCCAAAATCCACTAGTTTCTATTCTCCAACGATTTTTTTTTCTTCACAATTCATGTAGTTGGGGCAAATCAAAATCACAGTTAACAAAATAAATGACATCAGGTATTAAACCTCTTTTATTTAAACATAATGCAGTTCAATGAAACACAATTAGTGCACATGCAAAGTATCATCTTTAAATAATATATTTGTAACAAGTGCCATATGATTCAAAAGTTAAATATTCAAACAGATATGAAATCAAGTTAGAAAATATAAAAAACAGAAATATTACATAACATAACACTGCCCACAATGAGGTTTCACCCAAAATAAAAGCATAATTATGACAAAGTATTGCCTGTGCTGCTAATACTCAAAGAGATAATCGTTTCTAAATCCAGTGCAAGACATGGACAAACAAAACCAACCAGCCAAATTAATTGGCATAAGAACGTATTGATAAAGTATTACTTGGCAAGTAATAATTGGTGGTATAGGATGAAAATAAAACAACCACCTTTACCGTTTTTAAGGTGTTGTGTGATAAAGATTTTCACAAAATCCATCACAAACAAACCCAATTATCACGTGTGCTACAATATAGCCCCAATGAACTTCTCTCCGTCTCTGGACTTTAGCATTTTGTTCCCGCCACATTTCACTACCATTTACAATAGGAGGTGAAGTGAATTTCTTGCAAACCTGATACAAAACCCACAACCTGCCTTATCTGGATGTATTTCCTTTTAGTCTTTTTTTTTTTTTTTTGTGGTGCAAACCACTCCAACAACCAGCTTTGTCTGTATGTTTGTGCACCTGTGTACGTGTCCGTGCACAGGTGAGCATGGTTGCTATGGTTAGTGTGTGACGTCACCGACATAGCTGATCAGACTTTATAAGACCTTGCACCACTCAGTTCACACGGGTGTGATTTTTTTTAAATTCTCAAAATACTACTCCAGATCCAAAATGAGAGCACAACACCTTTGGGGATAAGGTTCATAATTGCAAAAAAAAAAAAAAAAAAAAACCCAACAGTAGCCACTACTGATGAGACAGCAATATATACTGTACCTGTTATTTAGAAAAGTACAACACATAAATACCTTTAAAAACATTAACTGATATTTTTCAAAATATAACCTATAGTTTATGGTCACTGAAATTAGAGCAATATAAAAGCAAAATATAACATATAATATAATAAATCATAAAAAAAGATCACACTGAAAAGCAACTACAGCATAGCGATGGGTATAACATGTATAGAAAAACAAACAACTACAGTGAGAAGAATTAGCCACTGTCACAGAGAACTCCACTGATATTTTGACAAAGCTGACTTTATAGCTGAAAAGTCAATGCCTTGCCTTGAAGGAAAGCCAATGCAAAATGTAGTTGCTGGTATAGCGATGCCAAAGTTTTGGGTCCAATGCCGACCCTGATTTTTGAGAGTCCCAGACCGATGTTTTTACGATGTTTTGATCGATATATATTTTTTTGATTTTTTTTTTTTACCATTTTATGTCCTATTCAAAAAAATAAAATTTTAAAAAATAGACGCAAGATGATGCGTCACCCTGTGAGCTTGTAGATCTTTTGACATTTTTTGCCTACGACATGCCCCAAAATAAGGACACCAGGTTGAAAGTGGTTAAACATCAAGGACACATCGGCTACATAATTGCCAATGCCAATGTTGTAAAAAAAAAAAAAATTAAGTCAAATAATGGCCAGTATATCAGCCAGGCTCTAGTTGCTGGGCCTGCTTGCCTGAGTGATGGAGGTAGAACTGTTGCTTGCTGGGATAAATTGTGAAATCCAGCCTGGGCAACATAAACATTACCAATGAACCTGCGCTGAGAGTAGAAGAGCCAGAGTTTGTACACACTTGGGTGCCCAGGTGGCAGCGAGAGGTAACCGTGTTGGTACTCGTGCCACGGGTCATACCGGGGGCCACTCAAGCTCATTTCAATAAAAGTACAGCATCAAGTTAAATCTGGGGTGATGGGCTGATCTTACGGGGTTTCAATCCATTTTGTGATTTAACTCTTAGTACTGTTGCTCTAAAAACTTGCATAGTGCAGCTTTAATACATATTTCTTTCGTTATTCTATAAAACAGAGTATATGGCTTTCCAGTGTCAGTCTGACTGCAGCCTCGATTTCCTGTCAAAAGGGCCTCAAGCTTTGCTGTGGAAGGGAAGACAGCTGTTCAGTACCTTTACAACATGAGTAAATGACACAACAGCTCGTATATTTGTTCACATATGGCATGGGTATGGCGTGGAAAAGTGGGAATCACAATTCAAATCAGTGGCGTGCACAGACATTTAGAGGGGCAGGTGCTCAAGTTAAAAAAGGGCACCTTGTGCAGCGCGTGGAACCGGCCGGTTGCCTTAATCCATTTTGGGCGGGAACCCCTTTTGGTGTTATGCTTTAGCTATTGAAAAATAGCAGATCTACAAGCTCATAGCGCTACGAGCTTGTAGGTCTGCTATTTTTGAAAATGTGCCTTTTTTCCCCCAAAAGGGCACATTGCCAAAAGGGCAGGGGGTGCTCTAGCACCCCCTAGTGTCTATCTGTGCACGCCACTGATTCAAATAGATGGCTGTGTGGGTGGGGGACGTTACCAGCACTTGGCAGGAGGCTAAAGTCACAGACTGGTCTAACTTCTATGGCTTTTGGTCCCACCTGCAGAAGGTTTCACAATGGCATGATGGTTGTATCTGTATCATGATTAGACCAGCCCACGTCTGAGACAATGGACCAACTTCCAGATAATGAAGATGCCGAGTCAACACCAACAGTAGGAGAGGGGGAAAAAAAATGTCTCGATAACATTCATTCTCTATTCTCACAAATGACATCAACATGAATATTCACACTGTAGACGCCTTCATTCATTTAACTCTAAAAGTGTAATAAATTGACTTTCAGAGTTAAACTATCAGTGGATTTCACTGTGTAGACTGCGTGAGCGTCAGAGGAAAGCTTTCAGTGGAGTTCTCTTTTTTTTTTTTTTTTTACACCATTGTGTGCAGTCAAATGAACACAGCTCACAGTTCATTCAACCCAGATAGTTTTGTCAAGATTTATCGAGATGTAAAAGATTGTCATACATAAGACACAGGTTCGAGGAAACAAAACGGATAAAGCAATTGGGATCACAGATCCAGTGAGAAGAAGAAGACTCCAATAATTCCCTGATATCACCCTATATGAGCCAAAGGAATCACTCCGATATGACCTACAGTAGTAGGCTATTTGCAAATTACATTTTGTAAAAGTGTTTGACGGCAAAGTGTAAAACTACCATTATCACTATCAGTGCTATTCACAAGGCTAGTATTACATGATGGGGACATTGTGAATTGTTGATTGTGAACAATCCAAACCAAGAATGCCAGGATGTCCAACTGAACTTGCCATACTTGTGTGCATATAATGTACTGTTTATTTGGAGCTGTTATACAACCTAAAAATAGGTTGAAACCTAAAAAAACCCCAAAACAAACAAACAAACGTTGATTACCGTTAAATCAATTTGCATGAGATTATGCTTAGTGGTCCACTGACTTCATCAATACATCTAAGGTAAAGTGAGGTGAAGTGTATACGTACTTCAATACAACTTAGGTTCCTACTGGTAATATATGCTATGGTGAATAGGATTTAATTAATTACGCTCTCTCTAAAAAATAAAAAAAACAGGAGAAAGTTTTAAGAAGCTGTTAAAGATTCACTCGCACAACACTCACACTTCATAAACACTTTGTTTTGTGATGGTTTTGCCTTCTGTGCAGTCTTCATGTTTTTAGTTTCTCTCGATTTTACATCTTACAGCACCTCGTACCACTTTAGTCCAGTAAATAAAGTAAAAAAAATCCTCTCAGGTTGGACAAAATTGGATTATTTTGTTTCTCAAGTGTTTCTGACAGGACATTAGGTCTACTAGCCAGGATAAAAGATCTACCATAATCTGCTCACTGCAAATAGCCTAAATTTGCCTTAATCCAAGATGCCACCATTGACACCCTATTATAAGGCAATATTTTCTAAATTTGCTTTAAGTAGCATGTGACGTGTCAAACTAGGGGGTTTTCATGATTCTGAATCCATTCCAAGCATTAGTTTTGCAAGAAAAACACTCCTTGGACTAAATTTGGCCATAGCCACTTACCCAAATGTCCACAAAATGTGCTGACATCATCACATTTGTGATGATGGCTATGGCTGTTTTTAACCCAAGGAGTGTTTTTTTGTGCAAAACTACACAAAGTTTACTACACAATAATCCGATTTTGTCCAAACTATGCCATTTAATTATTGGACTACTTGTTTGAACTTGATAAGACATTTACTTGCTTCTCGTCTATTCTTAAAAAATGTGTGTCAAACACTTTCATCTCAAGACATTGCACTGAAGAAGCTTCATTTCTTAACCTAACTCAACCTAATATCAATATACAGCATACTAAATGTCTACCAGCAGTATGTAGACCAAGCTACTGTATGTAGGGGGTTGTCATTTTTTACAGCTAAGACGCAATTCACTCAATCTTTGTCGTACACTTGATTTGGCCGATTATGAAGGAGCCACGTTAAAATTCAATAAATGCACTGGACTGTTTTGTTTTTACTCGTGTTTGGACTGTCTTTGAATACTGTAGATTCTTAAGAAGCGCATTTTAGATGTTTTTTATGTTTCTTCTTTGTTTCCGATGATGATAGCTGCTGCAACATCTTCATTTCATCTTACCTGTCTATCTACATTATGTCACACTTTACAGTTTCCCCATCGTATTGATGCACCAAATAATTTCAAGACTATTTAACCACTTAAAACCCTAAATACCCCAGGGGTCTATACTTGGTCCCCTCCCTCCCCCCCCCCCCCCCCCGCTCACATGATCGATTTTCAATCGATTGTCTACAAGCTCAAGTTGTGAGCTTGTAGACTGGCCATTTTAACTATTCAAAAATGTTTTGCAAAATAGTAAAAAGAAAATGTAGTGGTGACAAATGGAGCCCAAAATGTCATTGCATCAAAACCAAAATTCACTGTGTGGACAAATGAGGAACAAATAAATATATATAATTAGGAGAAAAAGCATACAAATATTTCAATGGATAAAACTGGCATGTGTCTGTATTCTAGTGATCATTATACACTCCAATATGGTTCAGTTAGCACACACCTGAACAACCCCCCTCACTAATAGTATGTTAAATGGCCTCGTATAATCACACGAGTGGTCTGGCACATAGAACGACGGTCAGCCAATCACACGAGAGGTCTGGCGCATAGAACGGCGGTCAGCCAATCACACGAGTGGTCTGGCACATAGAACGACGGTCAGCCAATCACACGAGTGGTCTGGCACATAGAACGACGGTCAGCCAATCACACGAGTGGTCTGGCACATAGAACGACGGTCAGCCAATCACACGAGTGGTCTGGCACATAGAACGACGGTCAGCCAATCACACGAGAGGTCTGGCGCATAGAACGACGGTCAGCCAATCACACGAGAGGTCTGGCGCATAGAACGACGGTCAGCCAATCGCACGAGAGGTCCGGCGCATAGAACGACGGTCAGCCAATCGCACGAGAGGTCCGGCGCATAGAACGACGGTCAGCCAATCACATGAGTGGTCTGGCGCATAGATCGCTGCTCATGGAGTGGATTGTCACAGACTGGAGTCGTTTTTGGTGATAGTTTTAGCAGTCGAAGTGCTGAGGAATAATTACTTTTAATTCTTATGTGGTCAACTGTTATCGGTCATGTTTTACTAATTCAAACGGTTTCACGAATAATTGCCAACAATAACCCTTGCGACACAGACACCCCTCTCGCTCTCTAAGGACCTTAAATTCAGTTAAGTGATGAAGGCCAATCTAGCCTAGCCAACGGCTGATTCGGTCTGGCTTATTAGCCAGGCTAAATCTAGCCAGCCATTTCTTATAGTGATGTGGATATATATGTTTGATTATGAGAAAAACACTTTTTGTTGAAAACGATTGACTAAATCAGTGTGAGTGATCTGTCAAATTTAAGTCCTGACATTAACAACCAGCAATGCTCCCAATTACTGTAGTTATAGTACATTACCGCAGCTCTCATAAGAAACAATCTCGTGAGTAGCCTAGTCTAGACTAGTCATAATTCAAGTCATGTTACATAATTACCTTCCTAAAATATTCAAGGTGTGTAGACGAGTCCAAAACACAGGGGGCAGAGCAGCTTTATTAACGGTCCGTACACACCAAGCAACAAATAAATGATCAGAAAATGCTAAAATATTTCACATGAAACTATAAATTTAGCGATGCCTCAGTTTTTCGGGGTTTTCTTTTTGCTTTTATTTGCGGTGCAAAATCTGCCTCATGTTTTCGGATCCTGCGGACGTGAAAAGATGACCTAAATTTATAAAGATCAACAATAACCTTCTTTTCAAGAGAAATGCGGCGAAACGCAGAGAAGCTAACAGAGACAGAAAGGGTGCGAGGGAGGAATGCTCAATAGCTTTGATTGGATGGAACAGGGATAGTCATGGATGAAGAAGACCGCTGCTACCTTGCCCAAAAAGCAGAACGAACAGATGCAGTTTGAGATTAGACAGGGGAATAAAGACCAAGTTCAGTTCAGTCACACGAGACAGACTCGGAGTAGAGTCGTTGCTTCGTCACCTGGAAAGGGGCGAAACGCAGAGAAGCTAACAGAGACAGAAAGGGTGCGAGGGAGGAATGCTCAATAGCTTTGATTGGATGGAACAGGGATAGTCATGGATGAAGAAGACCGCTGCTACCTTGCCCAAAAAGCAGAACGAACAGATGCAGTTTGAGATTAGACAGGGGAATAAAGACCAAGTTCAGTTCAGTCACACGAGACAGACTCGGAGTAGAGTCGTTGCTTCGTCACCTGGAAAGGAGCCAGCTTTAAGTGGTTCGGGCATCTGGTTAGGATGCCTCTCGGGCGTCTCCCTAGGGAGGTCCTCGAGGCACGTCCCACTGGGAGGAGACCCCGGGGCAGACCAAGGATCACGTCCCACTGGGAGGAGACCCCGGGGCACACCAAGGATCACGTCCCACTGGGAGGAGACCCCGGGGCACACCAAGGCGCAGTTGGAGGAAATACATCGACTCACTGGCCTTGGAACGTCTCGGGGATCCCCCAGGAGGAAGTCACTAATGTTGCTCTGGAGATGTAAGTCTGGAGCTCTCTGGTGGAGCTGTTGCCCCCGCGACCCGACTACGGATAAGTGGTTGAAGATGGATGGATGGATGGATAAAGACGATGGTAGACCTCCCAGTCTGTGGGCACTTTTGTAGAAAAGTGTCACCACGATAAACTAGGCTGTGGAGAAGGAGGCCGCCGACAAGGACCAACTTATCTAAGATGGCCTTTTTGACTAGACAACCCCTCCAGGCTGAGCTTCTAGATGTCATTTACTACTAATTTGCATTAAATATTCAAATTGAATTTGTTCATGCCAACAGCCAGAATGTCATTTTATGATTTAATTTGCATTAAATGTTCCATTTGAATTTGTTCATTCATTAACCAGCCAGAATGTTAAGCCCAGAATGTTATTTTATTTACATTTATGTTGCATTTGCATTATTGATTATTGAAGAATGAGTATCCAATGTAATTTACATTAAATGTTCCATTTGAAGACAAAATATAAATCGGTTTCATTTCGGAAATTACGGCACTTTATCGCGTACTGTTCTCAATCAATGTACTCTTGTACGCAGTTCACAAAAGGGCAGTTTGAAGTCATGTGAATTAGACAAAATAAACACTCCCAGTGTTAAGGACCTTAAACCCTTTATACTTGGTTAACTAATACTTAAGTTTATTGGGGTCAACTCTGTACTTTCCCCCCTCTATATACCAAATCCCACAAACTCAACACGTTCTGAGTTTGTAGGTCGGCTATTCTCTGCGGAAGTTACCCTCAGAATAGATGCTAGGTTTCTATTCTCTGTGGAAGTTACCCTCAGAATAGATGCTAGGTTTCAAGTGGTTAAACTGCATGAATGGAAACTGGTGTACGGCTGGTTTTGAGCCGAGTTTTGTTCATACGCAGCATTTACACATGAAGCCCCGTTTTTTGGCGCTGCTATTGTAACACTTCATTTTCCCCTCTGGGATTAATAAAGTATACATCTATCTATCTATCTATCTATCTATCTATACATACTTTCTTTTCTCCTTTTTTTTTGCATAATCTGTTTTACCTTCATTTCCCATCTCATTTAAATGGAAAGTTCCTTCTTAGACCATGGTATCAAGAAACTCTTGAATGTACTGTTAAGTCATGTTAAAATTAAATCAAAGATTTCACCATTGACTTCTATGCCAGTGCCAAGCCGCAAACCGAAACCTACCAACCTACAGTCTATAGCAGCTTGTTAATATTCCTACTGAAATGTAAAATGATCTATGAAACTAGATTCCCGTCTGTCATATTATGGCCTTGGAACGTCGCTGTTGCAGTTAGTAAGACTTGGATTGTTCAAACCGTTAACTCTAGTCTCCCATATGGAAAAGATTAAACTAAATTTGTATATGTTTTACATCCATATGGGCTACTGCAGTGGTTTTCGAACTTTTTGTGCCCAGGGCAATTTAAAATCTCAAGGCACACCTAAAGTCATAGTGAAAAATAGCCCCATCTACAAGCTCACAGCTATTTTAGCTATTTTTGTACAATTTGGAAAATTAAAATAAATTTAAACTTCCGCTAATTACATACCCAAAATAGGGCCGCCAAATTTTAAGTGTTTAAAAACATATATAGTATACAGTAGAATTTGCTTCCTTTATTGAGAAATGACACATGGGTATACCGTAGAATTTTCCTCTGTTTTGAGAAAATGTATAAAGATTAAACTGATACAATACTGTATGGTTGACACAAAATTCCAAGGCAAAATTCCTGACTCGGCACACCGTTTGTCCACCACTGCTAGTGTCTGCAATCAGTAGCCTGAACACTGCAAACTAACTACTCGGTGCAGACGTAAATGAACCTTCCGGTTATGTGATGCGTTAACAAAACGCAATCACAATTTGCAGTTTCTTTGCAGTGTACATAATTATCTGCACACAAAATTCAAGGTGTACTTCTTAAAACACTTTGCGACCAACATGTGAGTGCCAAGTTAACGTCAGTGACAGTAAACGTCGTCTAATTATCTTATTGTGCTGTTGTATCCCATGTATTGCTTAAAGGCGAAAGGACTGGAGAAATTGGCCTTAAAAGAATACTTCACCCCAAAAAATATAGTCTTTTAATATCAATTACTCACCCCACGAAGCCTTGAATTAATGGTGATGTTTTTGTTTTTGTCACATTTGTGAGCCAATAATCCAATATAGGCGGTGGTAGGAGACCAAGACAACTACACTATATAAAACATTATTATAAAACTTCTTAACTTAAAACGGCTCTCACAGTGTCATCACTTGAGAGACCTACTGATAAATGGTGCCTTTATGTAGCGCCTTTATCCAAGGTGCTTTACATAGATTGTGCATTACATTCACCCATTCACACACCCGATGACAGAGGAAACCAGGGTTCAGTGTCTTGCTCAGGGACACTTCGACACTAACTCTAGGGGAGCCCGGGTTGGAAATGGCAACCTTGCGGTTCCCATCCAGCCACTCTACCCCTGAGCCCCCGCCGCCCACCATGTGATGATCCATGTTCAAAGAGAATGCTTTAAATATAGTATTGCTCTTGTTAAGATTGGTCTCCTATTAACACATTATGTGCCCTTTCATTCTTTCAAAATGGTGACCCAGGGTGCCCACTTTTTAGACCCACTTTTTGACATTTTTTAAGGAATTTTTTTTTTTTGGGCACTACATGCGGTAATTCCTAGGACGTCTGTGGACGTCTTGGGCACAAAATGTGTTAACTCAAATTAGTCAAATATTGGATTATTGGTTCAGGAATGCGACAAAAACGAAATAAATAAAATAAAATAAATACTATATAAAATAAAAAATAAAAATCTCCATGTATTCAAGGCTTCATGGGGTGAGAAATTGATAGAAAATAAGTCATTCTTTGGTATTATTCCTTTAACGCCTTTAACCGGTGGTGGCAAATAAAAAGGCCCTGCCTTGCCTTGCCTTTTGACAAAGCATTGTTTTTGCATTCCTGGAACCTTATAAAGGACGGCCAAACAAGGCCAAAGAAAATCATATGCACTGCCATGGCAGCATATTAGGATGGCAACATAAGGAGCAAGTTAATAACATTAAGAGCAAATAATGTAAGTGGGAAAAAGCCTTAGAGTATATATGAATAGAGACGGCACCCGGAGGAAACCCTGAGGCGCAATGGACATAGTGGCCGAATTTGGTATTGCAGCGCTGGGCCAATAACATGAACACGCTGGTCCGTTGACTATCATTGCGCACGTTCATGATGACACGTGAGCGCGGTTTCAGTGCAATGGCAGCGCGTTCATGTCTTTGGCCCAATCAATCCCAGAATGCACTCTGTTCCTAACCGGAAGGAGGAGTGAAATCGCCTCATGCGCTTCTGAGCAACTTAATGCAAGTGGATGGAAGGAGAACTCGGGTGCCGTCTCTATTCATATATACTCTAAGGAAAAAGCACTGGTGAGCACCAGCATCTGGCAATTATGTTTTTTGTCTATAGGAAGAGTAGTTAAGACCTCATACAAATCTGGAAGATGGTCTGATGAAACTAAAATGATAGGTTGATAAAGTCAATAAAGCAGTGGTTTTCGACCCTTTTCATAGCAAGGCCCATTATTTATTTGGCATTGATTTGAGCCACGGATGGACCACCATGTGATGAGATTTAGCCTCTCAGAGCCAAAACTAAAGAGCATTTTTGTTATCGTTGGATAGGATTCTGTCCACAATTCCATGCTGTTGGTACCATATAGGAGAGATAACAGGCAAACAAAATGATCAAAATCAAAACATTCTCTAATTGTGTAGACTTCTTGTAAATTAAGTAATGCAGATGTTTAACAATAATTTAACTCTTGAGAGCGTAAAATGAAACCAAATGGACCCGTACGGTCCATTTGGTTTCATTTTACTCTCTCAAGAGTTATGAAGATCTAATAAGGGTCCATTTGGTTACTACCAACTCTCCATCATTTAGCTGGGGGACCACCTGGAAACCCCTCCTCAAGGACCACTGGTGGTCCCCGGCCCCACTGGTTGAAAACCCCTGCGAATAAAGCAAATTAATCATGTACTACTACAGATGAAGAGGCGATTACGGAATGACCAGAGTAATCTAGTAGGAGAGTAGCGACACGCTTTGATCTCGCCGCAAAGCGGGCACCTAGGGGCTATAGTTCCAAACATTGGAACTATTCCATTGAGATAGAATGAGCACTTCTGCATTCCATTGTTACTATGGGAGTCAACGCTAGTGTCGCCACTCTCTTACTATATTACTCTGGGAATGACCAGAGGGGAAGAGGGTGGATTGGGTCAGACCAGCGTTAGGTTAACTGACTACAGGGATGGGGGGCATAAGAGGGGGACACCCTGAATGCTTCAGAGGGCCCAGAGCTGGACAGGGGGGCCCAGAGCTGGACAGGGGGGCCCAGAGCAGAGCTGGACAGGGGGGCCCAGAGCTGGACAGGGGGGCCCAGAGCTGGACAGGGGGGCCCAGAGCTGGACAGGGGGCCCCAGAGCTGGACAGGGGGGCCCTGCAACACGCCAGGCTAATAATATAAAATTTACTTACTTTTTTTTTCTTAAAAAAAAAAGAAAAGTGTACAATTTTGCCGCTTGTCACCTGTAAATACGACTTGCAAAGAGCTGTGTTTACAAGTGGCATTGCTCCCATAACCCCCGGGGATGGGATGGATGTGTGTTTCTAAAGGGACATCTTTCCCATAACCTGGAGGGACGGACACTTTGGGACAGGCACATTTGTAATTGGCTGTTTTCGTTGTTGAACAACTGCTAGGCCATACTGGAGGTTATGATTAAGTAGTTTTTGCAAGTTCCAAAATGGGGAAAATTCTGCTCATTAGACATTTAAGATAAAATGTAATCAGGTTTTTTTTTTGCATTTTTAAAACGGCTATATTATTGAAAATGCTTGCACTCGTACGTAATCAGTGATTACACAAAAAAGAGAAAAAAAATCACTTGCTCTTGGTCATTAAAAAGTGGTATCAACACACCCCTAATTTTGTATGCGTCAATTTAATTAATATAATTAGGGGGGAACCGGGGGGGGGGCCCGGGTGTCAAGGGGGGACCAGGTATTTCTAGCCGCGCCCCTGCAGACAGACAGACAGGGGGAGTTTTTAAACAGGGAACAAGTTTAAATGTTTGGGCTACACGTTGGTGGAGATCTTGTACTTTGGCGACATGTTGTTATGGAACCAGATGAAACTAAAGATGACGCCCATGGTCTTGGGGATGGTCTCGTCATAGGCGAACGTCATGGCCTCGTGGAGGGGCACCTTGACCACCTCGATGAGCTCACCCTCCTGCGGCGCGCCGCCACCCTCGCCCACTCGGTTCTCCTCCGACACCTCGGCGTAGAACATGGTCTGCTTGGATCCCGTCACACCCACACCCGACCTGGAAGTGGAAATAGTACTTGGTTTTTATATTAGAACCCATTTTAGACTTGAGACCAGATTCTACAAAATCTTGCTTGTTTCTATGTCAGTGGTTCTCAAACTATTTCATGTCAAGGACCCCAAAAATTATATAATTAGCCGCCGACCCCCCCATCTCAAAACATGTTGTTCCAGGGACCCCCCCACCCCCCCCCCCCCCCCCCCAGAAGCAAAGATTTGAGTTAAGAACTTTCCCTCTGAAAGAATATATATTCAAAGATTTGCTTGTAGTCTCTGTGACACATCTAGGGGCCGCAATCTGCATTCAAAGATGTTCCTAGAAGCTTTGTCATTGGTCGAAAAAAAAACCTGGTCGCAATGACTAACCAATCAGGAAGCAGACAGGCAAATCGACCAATGACAAAGCTTCTAGGAAAATCTTTGAATGCAGATTGCGGCCCCTAGATGTCACAGACTATTTTTTTTGGGAGCGTTCTACCCATTGCTGGCTGTCTGAATACCCCCCAAAAAATAAAAAAGGTCATTCAAATTTTGACAAATTATTGCTTATAGCAGCTTTAACACTTCAAGTAGACCCGAGTGTGTCTGCAATTTGCTCCATAACTCTTCGACTGGAGAATTGAGCGTTGGCCACTATTGACATATTTTTATTTGACCGGAGGCAGCGCACGCTTTAACATGTTCTCAAGTCAGCAAACCTCCTCATAAAACTTCAGATAGCAAAGCACACATGTACTGTACCCCCTCTGCTCGTATACGTATCATGGATGAGCGCCCGACATGCAGACGCACACGCACGCACGAACGAACGCACGCACGCACGCACGCACGCACGCACGCACGCACGCACGCACGCACGCACGCACGCACCCCAAGCTAAGCTTGAACATTCTCCAGGAATTTTATTTGTTGTTCCAGAGAGGAGCTGTAACACTCTGTGACCTTTGGTTTCCTGTTAACAAGTGCCTCTGTCAGATATGCCTTCATGGGGGTCATGGGGGTTGAGATGATACCCTTCCATTTAATGGAAGCAACCCACATAATACACCAATGGAGGTAGACACCACCAACACAGGGAGAGGGGATGTGCGAGTCAAATCAAACGCACACTTAGGGTGAAGTTGACAGTCAATACTGTACAGGTGCTGTTACTGAATGTGGGGCGCCTTTAACCCATTTTGGGGCGGGAACCCCTTTTGGTGTTAGCATTATGATATGCTTTAGCTATTGAAAAATAGCAGATCTACAAGCTCGTAGCGCGCCACCGAGTGGCGCGCTACGAGCTCGTAGGTCTGCTATTTTTGAAAAATCGAAGAACGACTGACATAGAAACATAGCTTTTTCAGAAAACTGTCAGGATGTAGAAGACATTTATAGAATCTGATCTCAGGTCAGAATGGGTAACTGTCAGGATGTAGAAGACATTTATAGAATCTGATCTCAGGTCAGAATGGGTTAGCTGCACCTCTTTGTTTTACTGTAGACTCGACCTGTAGCCTGATTGGTTGACATCATTTACATAACTTTTCATTTCTCTCTTTTCCTTGGCATGTAGGCTTTTTTTTCCTTTTCTTTTTTTTGTCTTGCTGTATATTCATTGCTCCCTGGTGATTTAGGAAGCTTTGTTTAAGTGCAGTTTGGCTTCAGGTCATATCACTCGCATATTGATACGATGTATTCACGTTTAAGGCATGGCAATAGGTTTTGTTTTGGCTGACTGGACTAGAGCTTTTGTGGTTCTCTAGTCTACTGTATGCTGTACATCAGGGGTTCTCAAAGTTTTTGGCCGGGGACCCCCGGAAATGCTTTGGCAATGTCTCGGGACCCCCGCCCTGCCCGACCCCCAATATAAATTGACTGCTACAATAACCTTAAACCATTTTGGGCGGGAACCCCTTTTGGTGTTTTAAGCATTGTTATAATTTAGCTATTGAAAAATAGCAGATCTACAAGCTCATAGCGCGCCACCGAGTGGCGCGCTACGAGCTTGTAGGTCTGCTATTTTTGAAAAATCGTGAATTTAAAAAAAAAAATATATATATATATATATATATATATTTTTTTTTAAATAATTTGGGGACCCCCTAAAATAATTTGGCGACCCCCCGAGGGGTCGCGACCCACGGGTTGAGAACCCCTGCTCTAGTCTACTGCATGCTGTACATGATAAACGTTTGTCAGGAGTTCGTCATAATTTCCCCAACAGTACATACACAAGCAGATGGAGTTGGGGAGGAGGCAGCAGAACTCTGATGACTAGAAAGAGCAGCAGGAGAGCAGCTAGATGGGAGATTCATGGCTGAACTTGTCATCCACATTTTCCAACACCTTAACCCCTCCAAGACAAGTAAAGATGATGGATATCATGGCCACGATGTTTTACCAAACTTCAAATATCACGTAATGGCCCCTACACACTGTAGGAGTTTTAAAGTTGTCGGCGAGTCATCAGATCGTTGTTGATGTATTTCACACTACAAGAGTATTTTTTTTTTAATCGGCTGTCATATTATCTTTGTGGCTTTCACGCTAAACGATTGATCGCCGACTAGGGATCACACGTTGCAAGAGTTCACCAAGATGCAATCCAGACCCGATACATATAGGCTACATCACACACACACACACACACACACACACACACACACACACACACACACACACACACACACACACACACACACACACACACACACACACACACACACACACACACACACACACACACACACACACACACACACACACACACACACACACACACACACACACACACCTGTAAGAGGTGATCCTCCTCAGCTTGGAAACAGGGACATCGTAGCCACACTCTTCCAGGATCTCCTGCCTGGCGATCTCCTCCAGGGAGAGGTCAGGCTTGTCCACCAGGCCGGCACAGAGCTCGTAGGTCACCCCTGCCGAGGCAGGCGGCTGGGCAGTGGAGCTCTCTTCACACTCTGAGGCCGCCTGGCTCTTCTGAGGTTAGGGGTGTGACAGTTAATCAACCTAATCGATTGAAATCGATCATAATAGAGCGTCGCAGTCCCGCCCCCTTTCATGACGACGCCAGGCCCAGGAAATTAATCACAATGCATTTTCCCCATTGACAACGAAGCCAACTCCAGTCGTGACAAATCATGACAACAAACACAATATTTTGGACCAAACAAATAATTACAAAGAAGAAAAACAACAAAAAAGTGTTGTAACCTGCCGTTTTTTTCTACTTTCTAATTATTTGTTTAGCCCAAAACATTGTGTTTATTGTCATGATTTGTCACGAGTCAAGAGTTGGCTTTGTCCGTGGCGTAAACGTCTTTAAATAAATACTTTCTTAAAAGTCTTTGAGGAAACTGAACGGGGATTTCTTTTCCGGGTCTCTCGAGGGGGCGGGACTGCGACGCTCTATATTGATATATAATATGATAATTTCACTAAAATAATCTATTAAAATCCAAAATAATCTATAAATAATGTATCCCTATTTTGTGCATGACATTATGTGAAAAGTTAAAATCAAATCAAAAACCTTCACATAGTGAAAAGAGGCAATCTACACACGCTCACGGTGACAAGATCTGCCATTTTTTGCATGTCACCGCTGTGCAAAGAAGTATGCCATAATGCTTAATTATTATAACCCGCGGTGCCGCCATGAATTTAAACTTTTGCCTTTTTTGAGTGGTGTAAACCACTCCTACAACTGGCTTTTGTGTGCAGAAAAAATGAGCATGGTTGCTATGTTCAAAATAATTTCTGACGTAATTAAATCACACCCGGGTGAACTGGATGACCGTAGCAACCATGCTCATTTTTTCTGCACAAAAAAAGCCAGTTGTGAAATCACATCCGGGTGTGATTTCATTACGTCAGACATGATTTCATTACGTCAGACAGACCTTACACCACTCAGTTCACACGGGTGTGATTTTTTGTCTATCCGCACAAATACCCAATTTTGAACAATCAGGCTTTCACATCAAATATGGGTTTTTATGGAAATTGCTCTCAGAACAGGCCAACTGATTTGGTGGTACCTGTGATGTCATATGTATCGCCCTACTTGGTATAATCCCTCCCCCTCTGGCCTTTTCAGCTCCAAAGCATCCAAGCATTTCCTCTTCATTTACAATGTCCGCCATTGTTGATTTTCGCTCGTGGGACGCAGTAATATCATATAGAGGCACTTCTCGACTATTGGATTCATCTAAAAAAGGTAATGGTAACGTTGCCGCCCTACCTGAGACTCTGGGTCAGCAGCAGCAGCCTCTGGTGCCGATGCGCTTTCCTCAGCCTGCTCGGCCGGCTGCGGTGGCCCAGGTTTGGTTCTCTCCCATTCACACATGTATACAGCTGTCCACAGTAGAGGGAACGAGGGAAAAGGGGAAAGACAATAGTGTGGTTTATACAGCTGTCCACAGTAGAGGGAACGAGGGGAAGGGGAAAGACAATAGTGTGGTTTATACAGCTGTCCACAGTAGAGGGAACGAGGGGAAGGGGAAAGACAAGAGTGTGGTTTATACAGCTGTCCACAGTAGAGGGAACGAGGGGAAGGGGAAAGACAATAGTGTGGTTTATACAGCTGTCCACAGTAGAGGGAACGAGGGGAAGACAATAGTGTGGTTTGAAGATAACATTCTTTAACACATTTTGAACTGAGATCAGATTCTACAAATGTCTTCTACATCCTGACAGTTTTCTGAAAAAGCTATGTTTCTATGTCAGTCGATTTTTCAAAAATAGCAGACCTACAAGCTCGTAGCGCGCCACTCGGTGGCGCGCTATGAGCTTGTAGATCTGCTATTTTTCAATAGCTAAAGCATAACATAATGCTAACACCAAAAGGGGTTCCCGCCCAAAATGGGATAATTCTGGTCTGTTATATTTAACCCATTTAGATCTGAGGCCGATTCTAAAAAATGTGCTTCTAAATCCTGAGTTTTCTGGAAAAAAAACTATGTTTCTATATCAGTGGTTCTCAATATTTCATGTCAAGGACCCCAAAAATGACATGCAATAGGCCGCCGAACCCCATTTGAAATTACATTGTTCCATTAGTTTAAAACTTTCGCTCTGCAAGAATAAATGTGACCAGATTTGACTGAGAGACTGCCATCGCGCACATTCCAGCTTTTCACCAGAGGAGAAAAACTTTATTTTCTTCTTTTTTCAAAATGAGTTAATAGCACAGGCAGACTTTTCACATACTAGAGCATGTCTGAAATAAGTGTCAGAGCTGAAATCGACATGTAAATATGAAATAAATGCTTAAACATGTAGCTAGGTGTAATGTTAGAGACCACAGAAGTGAACCTTTCAAGCCTGTTTTCTCAACTCGCTGTTTTCTGCAAGACATTACTCTATAGAGCGTCGCAGTCCCGCCCCCTACCCTGGCCCAGGAAATGAAACCCAATGCATTTTCCTCAGACATTTTTTAAAGTATTTATTTAAAGACGGTTACGCCGCGGACAAAGCCAACTCGAGTCGTGACAACTCATGACAACACAAACAATATTTTGGACCAAACAAATAATTAGAAAGAAGAAAAAAACGGCAGGTTACAACACTTTTTTTGTTGTTTTTCTTCTTTGTAATTATTTGTTTGGTCCAAAATATTGTTTGTGTTGTCATGAGTTGTCACGACTCGAGTTGGCTTTGTCCGCGGCGTAACCGTCTTTAAATAAATACTTTAAAAAATGTCTATGAGGGAAATGCATTGGGTTTCATTTCCTGGGCCAGGGTAGGAGGCGGGACTGCGACACTCTATAAGCCATATCTCCAAAACTGGTGGGTCAAACTGAACAACCAATGTCAATTTGAAGCTATGATTCCCTGCTTTCATATGACATAAAAAACGAAAAACGAAAATTCAAAAAAATCCAATGGCAGTCCCTCAGTGAAATTTAGTCACAAATATATTCAAAGATTTGCACCACATTTTCACGATTTGAGCTTGTAGATCTGCTATTTTTCAATGGTTAAAGTATATCATGCTTAAAACACCAAACCCAGAATGGGTTAAGCATGTGCCGAATCTTCCATCTGGTTATACAGTGCTCATGAGGGGAGTGTTGCAGTTCTGTTTGGCCACCAGTTGAACCCTTGTTTTGCAGTTCCTCAGACCCAACGCTGAGTGACATTCACACCAGTCTGAACTTCTTCTACTCGACAATCCTACTACAAAATTACTACTCTGCGTACGTACATGTATGTGCAAGTCTGTCACCACCAGCGGATCTCGAGAACCGCCCCATCGATGAGGCGGTTCTATATATATGCATACATACGTACACACACTGTACTAAAGGTTCGGCTCGCATACAACAATGGAGTCTGGAGGATGCTTTGTAATGGGGTGTCTTGCAGTCTATTTATGAGTCTACATTGTTGCTTTCATCCAGTTGAATAAACAGAGAGCACTGTGTGGCTGGACTCTTTTTTTTAGAAGACAGGATATTCCAACGAACCAGATATAGCCTGGCAAGAATTTGACTCGGATTAAACAAACAAATAAATAAAAAGAAAGAAGAAAAATAGGATAGTAGAGTGCAGTCTGAGGTTGCAGAGGGTTCAAAGTAGTGACGTTCTTCTGTCTGTTGGAACTTGGAACAGAAGCAGATGATGAGTTACCTACCTGGGCGGAACTGCTTGACCAGGATGAAACAGTGTGAGGTAGTGTTGAAGATCAGCACCGATACGCTGCGAGAGAGAGAGAAACAGAGATTAACCCATTCAGGCCTGACGTCGAAATTAAAAAAAAAAGTTTTCTAAATCATGACAATTTTCGGAAAGATTTGAGGCACATTTTAACGATTTTTCAAAAATAGCAGACCTACAAGTTCATAGCGCGCCACTCGGTGGCGCGCTATGAGCTTGTAGATCTGCTATTTTTCAATAGCTAAATTATAACAATGTTTAAAACACCAAAAGGGGTTCCCGCCCCAAAATGGGTTAATGGTTAATGTGGTTAAACGCTAACGTGACATGGATGCGTTCCAGGTCTCAATGGATTAACCCATTTAGACCTGGGAACCATTCTACAAATACCTTCTAAATCCTGACAGTTTTCTAGAAAAACCTATGTTTCTATGTCAGTGGTTCTCAAACATTTTCATGTCAAGGACCCCCAGAATTGGCCACCGACCCCCATCTGAAAAAAACGTTCCAGGGACCCCGACCCCCCCCCCCCCCCTCCCAAAAGCAAAGGTTCCCACCCAAAATGGGTTAAAGTGCGGTCCATACTCCTTCAGACGTCCAAAATTCACCCATTAAGGCGCGATGCCGATTCTACAAATGTTTTATGAAAAACTGTTGTGTTGCTATACGAGTGGTTCTCAAACATTTTCATGTGAAGGACCCCCACAATTATATCTACAAGCTCAGAGAGCAAGCTGTACTTGTATATCTGCTTTTCATAGCCAACCAATGTGCTACGGTAGATATATATATATATATATATATATATATATATATATATATACGTAGCTCAAATCTAAAATGACACCATTATTAAAACGTAGGTGATATATATAACTCCAAATGGACGTCATTGCGAGCTTCGGAAGGTCTCGCAGAACTTTTCCTCTGAACATTTATGTGTGTCCACAGCCAAGGGCATTATGAATTTGATTAGCTGCAGCTGTGTTGCTTACTTACATGACCACTGTGTACTATTTGTACACAGTGATGGCAGCCTGCCATGTTTTTATTTGACCCTGCTGTAGTTTAATTCACCTGAAGTGGAAAACAAACTCAGCCTAGGCTGCCTAGGGTCGTAGAAAGCCTTTTAGTCACGGAATATTATCAGAATAATCTCAAATCTTGGGAATACATTTCTTACCAAGACATTTCTTCACCAATGTATTTGTGTAAATGTGTCTACTAACATATCCCACATTGGTTTCTATTCAACCACCCTATAGGGGAATTTTTGACAGCTGCTGAAAGTTGGGGTACCATCTTGGCCATGCATGAGAAAGTTGTGTGTGTGTGTGTGTGTGTGTGTGTGTGTGTGTGTGTGTGTGTGTGTGTGTGTGTTTTGCTGCCAGTGGCGACTTGAGGCCCGGGGTCTGTGTTGGGAAAGCGGAAGCGTCTGAGCCAGCAGGAAACCCTGCCCTGTCTTTCCCATGACGAGAAAGTGTGTGAGAGAGAGAGAGAGAGAGAGAGAGAGAGAGAGAGAATAAGCCCAATTAATTTCATATAATTGTCACACACCGGTGTTGCACGTCAAAACCGCAGTTGCATTCTTGTCCACCATTCCCACTGTGAGCTTGTGGATCTGTTATTTTGGCAAAGGGATTTGTTCTAGGGGAAAACGCACCCAGGGTGCCGGCCCGATTCCGGCCCGATTCCGGCGAGCCGCCCGGTGTCCGAAACGGTTGAGAAATGACAGAGTTACCGTGTGGGGGTCCCTCTACTGTACTGTACTGACTGTCACTGTACTGGTACACCCGAAAACATATATATACAGTTAATGTGCGCGTGTGTGTTTGTGTGTGTGTTAGGTTGCGCACAGGTGGTGAAAAACAACCATGCTGTTTTCGTGCTCAGACGCACCCACCCACCCAGCCAGCCATCCACCCACCCACCCAGCCACACACATAGCTCCGTAAGGGAGTGGTTGCACCACTCAAAAAGAAAAAGATCATTAAAATCTTGACATATTATTGCTTATAGCAGCTTTAAAACAGTGCTTCTCAACTCCTGGGAGTCGGGACACTGACTTCACTACAGGCCATTTCAATCTGTACCAACCAAGTCGTTCACTGTCTTGGGTGTCACTTTCTGATCAGACAGACAGCTATAATAAAAAAATTAAACAGTGACAGTCTGGGAGTCCCTGAAGGATCTCGGTTCAACAATGTTCATGTAACCTTCAGTGAAATTAGTTCAAATCCCCCAATCCTACCGTTCTCCTACAATCTAACTTTCCAATGTTAAAGCAAAAAATGTTAGGCAGCCAATAGCAAGATATCTACAGTGTGTGTGTGTGTGGTCCTGTTATCAGCAGCATTATACTGTGTGAGAGGAAGAGGCGAGCTGATTAAAAAGCCCCCAGTCAATTCAGGGGCCTCTTATCTGGACACGGCCAACTATGGAAACCCCTGCCTGTCACTTCTCCATCCTCTTCCTTTCTCCATCACACCGCCATTCACACAGCCTGCTCCTTCATTCACATCCCCAGCTCCTAAGAAAGGCAGTGTACAGTACCATACCCATGATGGCGTGTTTTCTCTCTCAATGTCTAAAAACAGCCCTCCTAGATCACCCATACACAAAAATATACATGTATGTTTGTGTAAAAAAAAAAAAAGGAAAATGTGTCAGTCAGCTAGCAATATACCGTCCGCAGAGGCCTTTCGCTTTTTCACATTTTAAAAGACAAAAACGTTTGATTCTTCACATTTATCTCATAGCCACCCAGCAAGTCTGAGTTATACTTTGTGGCATGTGTGTTAATGCAGGGGTTCTCAACCCGTGGGTCGCGACCCCTCGGGGGGGGTCGCCAAATTATTTTAGGGGGTCCCCAAATTATTTTCAAATAAAAAATAAAAAGTTTTACATTTTATTTTCACTTTTTTTCAAAAATAGCAGATCTACAAGCTCGTAGCGCGCCACTCGGTGGCGCGCTATGAGCTTGTAGATCTGCTATTTTTCAATAGCTAAATTATAACAATGCTTAAAACACCAAAAGGGGTTCCCGCCCAAAATGGTTTAAGGTTATTGTAGCAGTCAATTTATATTGGGGGTCGGGAGGGGGCGGGGCGGGGGTCCCGAGACATTGCCAAAGCATTTCCGGGGGTCCCCGGCCAAAAACGTTGAGAACCCCTGTGTTAATGCACCGATCTGCGATACCTTGTGAGCTACTGAGCTTGTCGATCTGCTATTTTTGGTACGCAACACCAGAGTGCAACAAACTACAAGCATGTATGAAATAGAAAAACTCTCTAATTTGTGTGACAACAGCTTATAGTGGAGTACAGAAGTCTTAGCGCCAGAACATCTTTTCTGTATGTCTCCAGTACAAGCGGAGGTACAGATCCAAGCCAGAAGTGGGGGGGGGGAACGCAGGCCTGGGGCATGGAAGTTTTCCCGCGAGGGCAGGTCTGAGCCTTGAACCGTTTGTTCCGTGCCATTACTGCTGTGTGGCCCGCTTCCCTCCCCGAAAAACCTGCGCTAATGTTTAAACCAAGAAGCAGGCTGAACGGGTGCTCGGGACATTTCACGCGCCGTTAAGCTTGGAGTTCTCTCGGCGGGGCTTCCGGGGCCGGACAGCGGGAAAAGTGTGCGCGGCAGTAGACACACACACACACACACACACACACACACACACGAGAGAAAACAGAGGAGAGGGTCTTTCCGCGCTTCAGTGACCGTGTGTTGTTTGGCTACAGTACAGCGCGCTTGTCAAAGAGGGACATTTTGGCTTGGCGGGTTGACAATCTGTTGATGTGCTTTATTTTTTTTTAAACTTTTATTCAATATGTATTTCAGAGTCGATTTACAAGTTGACTAGACAAGAAACCAAATCAACTTAGAACTATGAATAATTATATAATTTGTTATTAAAAACAAACAAACATATATTTCATATATATATATATTTGACGACACTCGATCCAGAGCAATGTAATGACATTATACTTAATTACGTAGGTGAGAGGATTCCCACCCCCTGTAAATATATGTGTATATGTTGCTGAATTCATGTGGATGACCTATTTTGAGATTTAGTGGACTGCTTTGCCAGCCCAGGACACATGGTTGTCGGTTGATGCACAGAATATCTTCTGCGGGGGACTGAGCCTCTCACCTCTCCTTAAAAAGGATTCTCTCTCTTGTGCAAAGCAACCGTGCCAATAACCAGGTTTATTCTTTAGCACCACACCAGTATGAATAAGAATCTACCATGAATTATATTAGAATGATATATAAAGAATCAAGATCCCATCTCAAAACAGTTTTAAACATTATGTTATAATTTAGCTTTGAAAAATAGCAGATCTACAAGCTCATAGTGGCGCGCTACGAGCTTGTAGGTCTGCTATTTTTGAAAAAAATGTGAAAATATTTATTTCAGAAAACTGGAGGATTTAGAAGATTTTTTGTACATTTCGAGGTCAGGCCTAAATGGGTCCATGCACCTATGCTGAACCTTTTGAATCAGTCAGTAGGGGCTAAACCTACAAAACATTTTATTGCAACTGCGGTAAATCAGCCACCTTTAGTCAATCTACGTTAAAGTCAAAAGGAAGCACAGAAGGTTAAATAGCTACCCAACAACAGTAGCATTCCAAAGTGTCTCTCTGTGGGGTGGTTGGTGGCACACATTGTAGAAAGCATCATTGAATAATGATTCTGCTACCTTTGTCTACCAAAGAGTCAAAAGAAGTGCCTTGATACGAGACGTAACAATGTCATGCCCAGAGGGGATGTACTGTATTAGCATCCAGTGACCCAGGCCTACCCCGAACCCCCCTGGAGGTGAAGGGGGAACACGGCACAGTTCAACACAGCATGGCTACTGTCGTGCCACTAAAGACATCCACATGTGCCTGCTTCCAAATGACTTTACCTTTCAGTTGGCTCCAGGCCACACACACACAGAGAACACTAACAGGTCATAAACACATACCATTATTCCAGTGCTCCCAATAAACACGTAGGTGTCAAACTAACATACATCATGATAATTGTCAGTGAGGGGGACACACACATCTCTGAAGAACCTTAACAAAACCCCGGATTTGAGTTAGTTTCAAAACTATTTTCACATATATTTCATATATTCATAATAATCATTGTGTCACACAGATGATAGATAAAGTGATTTTGGTTCAAACAAACAACTTTTTTAATTTAAACAAATTTATTGTGGGAATTATACAGCAAATGTCTCGATGTGCCAATAAGTCTCGGGTGTTACAATTTTAAGTTATGAATTTGAATGAAGAATTCGGTTCCTATCAACATAGGTCGTTGCTGTCGACCAGAAACCTTGTATATCCATATTTCAACGTTCATGTTTTTTAGCTATATCTCGTCATACTACAGTGTCACAAAAGTGGAAAAAATGGCTCATCTACAAGCTGTCATAATGCAATGTGTTGTTGTGAGCTTGTAGATTTGAAAAATGGTGAAAGTGGTTACGTGTATGTATGGGTTTTATAAATGTTGAACCATTGAAAAGTATTAAAAGGAGAATTCCATGCTAGAAGGCTTTCTTACCTTTCTTTGTAGTCGTTACGTCCCCACCAAAGAGGTCCAGGTGTTATTTTGTGCAAAAGCACATTATTGGCTATTTCCCCTACCATAAGCCCTCAATTAATTGAATTGAATGGGGCATTGGGGTGTTGTGCTAATTTGCTTATTTCCATTGCTCAAAAATCAAAGCGGCACACTTACTTACATACTTATTTCGATGGAAATAAGTGAATTAGCACAAAAACCCAACCCCCATTGAGGGCTTATATTAGGAGAAATAGCCAAGAATGCACTTTTGCACAAAATAACACCTGGACCTTTTTGGTTGGGACGTAACAACTACGAATAAGGTAAGAAAGCCATGGTATTCTCCTTTAAAGAGCTTATAATAACTACATTGGAATGTATTGGAACACAGCTTCCTTTTTCCTGAAAAGTTAACAGTTTTGTTCTGGAGATAGCAGGTTTCCCCCCCTGACAGCGAGGCCATGGCTAGGGGCTAGCCGTCATGGTAGAATTACCTCCTAAAAGGTGCAGATCTGAATGCACCTCTGGGCTATTTTCTCAGGGAAATATGGGACTGAGGTTTATTGCTGCTTGTCTCCAAGGTACGATCTGTTACAGTTAAATAAAATGCCCTCTCTTGGGGGTCTTACAGAGGAAGGAAAAGCAAGCCGAAAGGGCTCGAGACCTACCTAGGGGCATTGGGATAACCTTTGGCTAAATATGTGGGTAATATAGCAAGCTCTTGATTTGACATAAATTATGTGATATTTCTGTTATAGTGGCCCTATATATAAGCTCTACTACAAGGTACAAGCATGTGAGCTTGTATAGAGTGGTGGCTATTTTTGGCAAATGTAAGTATGCCCAGAAAAGGGACGCAGGGTGTTCATGTGGTTCACTCAAGAGTGTAGATCAGTGTAAAGAATAAAAATCACACCCGTGTGAAGTTAGTGGTGAAACTCCATGTGGGGGTCCCCGGGAACATCCAGACCCCCAGGAAGGCGCACAGGGGGCCGGCCAGGTTCCGGCGAGCCGCCCGCGTCCGAAATGGTCGAGAAATTACAGAGTTACCGTGTGGGGGTCCCCGGAAACATCCAGACCCCCAGGAACGTGCACAGGGGGACGGCCCGGTTCCGGCGAGCCGCCCCGCATCCGAAATGGTTGAGAAATGACAGAGTTACCGTGTGGGGGTCCCCGGGGGGTCCCTCTACTCTACTGTACTGTATCAACCCAAATCATCATATATACAGTTAATATATGTGTGTGTGTGTGTGTGTGTGTGTGTGTGTGTGTGTGTGTGTGTGTGTGTGTGCACGAAACGCTATTTCGTGCTCGGACAGACAGACCGACCCAGCCAGGGACCCAGTCAAAAACACCCACTCAAAAACACATGCAAATATGTGTTTGTGTTTGTTTCAACTTGATTCAGGTTATGTGGTTTGTAACTGACAATTCCCTGTTAGCATAGGACTATATAATTGCTTTTATGCTACCCCAATATTTTGCATATAGTGGTCACAACATTTATTTTATATGTACATGTTATCTCTTTGGTATGTTCCATATGGGTGTGTCACGTATACTGTCATATTGTTTGATTTACTGTATACCCTGAAATCTTGAATAAACAAAACTGTGAAAAAAAAAAAAAAAACACATGCAAATATATATATTTGCATATATAAAACCAGTCAGATTGAAAAAGGTGCCCTCTGTTTCACCGACAGAGGCGAACCTGAAGGTGACTTGCACCACGAGAGGCAACGCAAAGCAAGCTTAGGCGAGCGAGGTGCCGTGCCGAGCGTTGCGTAATCACCTTCAGTCGATTGAGCAAAGAATGAGCACCCTCCAAGTCACGTACCGATAGGGGCAGAATCGTAAATCTTTAAATCATTAAAGTTGAAAGGCTACATTTTCATTTTGCCATCGCTATTTTAGCTCCAAGGTGTGGTAGTTTGACCTAACGCTCCCCACCATGACATGTTCCATCAATCTCTGAGTAATTGCAGACAGCAACCACTCATAAATTCTCCCCAACAGGTTTATTTCAAAGGCATATGGAGTTGATGTCACACGATTCAAAACCTTGTGGTAATGCAGAGATCAAGAGTTTTTACGCTGTATAATACCTATTATCAAATACGAATTCGTATTTGAGGTTAACACCCGTGACATTTGTACGTTTTGTTTTTGTTTCTGTGTATTATTATTTTTCATTTTTTCCTTTTTCTTTCCTTTGAATGGGGGGGTGTGGAGGGTTTGTGTGTATATGATGTGAATGTTTGTAAAGTATGTATCGTCTTTAAACCTGAAAATGTATAAATAAAAACACCCGTGACATTTTCTAGGTTGTCAAGTGCATCTCAGTTGTCAAAGCATGCAGCGAGAAAACATGAGGTCTTGTCTTATCAAAGCTGTCATATCAAGCCCATGGTAGCGACAATGCTAGGTGGGGGGGCATAGAAAAACAATGGCACAGAAAGTGCTTGGCTGTTGTACCCCTCAACCTGTATCGCCTGCTTTATGCACACAGAAAACTACCCGAACAGGGTGCTTGCATTAAAATCAACATCTGAGACGTTTGTGAGTAAACCAGACCTGGATTCTCTTTAGTTTGTTTTTTTTACGCTTGCGTTGTCGCGCCCCTCTTAAGACCTGTAGGCTGTAGCAGACGTTGCCTGGATGTCGTTCATCCAGGCAACAACGTGTGCGTTCCTCGCTTCCCGTTTCAAAGGCCCTTTATGCAAATATCTTGAGCGCATGCGCGCACACGCACAGTCGCCCACACACACACACACACACACACACACACACACACACACACACACACACACACACACACTTATTTACCTGTCATGGGTTCGCATGAAGTCCCAGGATTTCTTTGTCCCATTCTGCGAATACAAAAAAAAATGAACAAATGAAGAGCTACAATTATTAGTCAAGTACGGAGAAGCACAATCACATCAACATCAAAATTATTATTACAGTACAGTACAGTACAGTACAGTACAGTACACACTGTCATTTCTCGACCGTTTGGGACACAGGGCGGCTCGCCGGAACGGCCACGTTCCTGTAGGAACTTCCGGGGACCCCCTGTGGGCCCCCACACAGAGTTGCACCACTCACTTTTTTTAATAATCTGGGGACCCCCAAAATAATTTGGCGACCCCCAGGTTGAGAACCTCTATTGTAGACTACCACAAACTCGTGCTGCTCCTTACACTACAATTGGCTGAAGGACAAGCCATGCGGGTGAGCAAAATCAGTACGTTTCATCCAGGAATCTACATTCTGCCATCCTGTGGCGCTGCTGGTTTCCAATGCTGACTCCAATGCGCTCCAATAAATCTCCCAGCTCCCTACCCGAGTCACCCGACCTCACAATTCATTTCCAAATTTCTGCCACAGCTGGAGTGGGAATGAATTGAAGCCACACAGCATATCATTCTATAGTAATCCTTCCAGTAGTGAGATACAGTATCTATCTTGTTTGGGCCCAACGAGGTGGATGGATGCATGGATGGACGGACAGACTGACATAGCCATACTTAGAGCCCCACCACTGATAATCATTACTCTAGAACATGTAGCATCTAACTCCATTCTGTTACATTGAACAATTCTGTTTATGCCCGTGTGTAGTTGTGTACAGTTCACAAAGTCAAAGTCGTACGGTTGGTCACACAGACACGTTACCGCAGTGAAATTTGTTCTCCGCATTTGACCCATCTCTTGGAGCGGTCAGCCGCAGCCAACGAGCGGTGAGCTGCAGCCGTGCCGCGCTCGGGAATCATTTGATTAGTTGATTTGACCCCCCAATCCAACCCTTTGATGCCGAGTGCCAAGCAGGGAGGCATTGGGTCCCATTTTTACAATCTTTTGGTATGACCCGGCCGGGGATCGAACCCCCGACCTCCCAGTTTCATGTCGGACACTCTAGTCTAACCACAAGGCCACTGTCTGGTACAAGCAACCCCCAGTGTGTCCTTATCCTCTGCTACATCACCATTCTAGCTCCCTTAACTTTATTATTAGTTATTAATCACTTGATTGAGCATCCCTCCGTCTTTATTATTGGCATTATTGTGTATAATTTCTATTCCTTGTACGTTCATTTACTATGTATTGATTTGACTCTTGAAGCACAATATGTGTCTACTCCGATCAGTAGGCTATCGGTCTTGTGTTTCCTACTGCTGGGCTGCTATGATCAGTAGGCTATCGGTCTTGTGTTTCCTACTGCTGGGCTGCTATGATCAGTAGGCTACCGGTCTTGTGTTTCCTACTGCTGGGCTGCTATGATCAGTAGGCTACCGGTCTTGTGTTTCCTACTGCTGGGCTGCTATGATCAGTAGGCTACCGGTCTTGTGTTTCCTACCGCTGGGCTGCTATGATCAGTAGGCTATCGGTCTTGTGTTTCCTACTGCTGGGCTGCTATGATCAGTAGGCTATCGGTCTTGTGTTTCCTACTGCTGGGCTGCTATGATCAGTAGGCTATCGGTCTTGTGTTTCCTACTGCTGGGCTGCTATGATCAGTAGGCTACCGGTCTTGTGTTTCCTACTGCTGGGCTGCTATGATCAGTAGGCTACCGGTCTTGTGTTTCCTACTGCTGGGCTGCTATGATCAGTAGGCTACCGGTCTTGTGTTTCCTACCGCTGGGCTGCTATGATCAGTAGGCTATCGGTCTTGTGTTTCCTACTGCTGGGCTGCTATGATCAGTAGGCTATCGGTCTTGTGTTTCCTACTGCTGGGCTGCTATGATCAGTAGGCTATCGGTCTTGTGTTTCCTACCGCTGGGCTGCTATGGCAACTCAATTTCCCTCGTGGGATCAATAAAGATGGGCACCAAGCCGCAACCATGGAATCACTCACAGAGAGAGCAGAACAATACATCTTCTTGGGAATTCCAGTAAAGCATGTCAGCAATGGTCAAACCGTTTTGGCACGAACTAGCAGGTCTTGGCCATAAGCAATAATGATCAATGAGTTAATGGGAAGTGAACGCTTTGTGTATCATTAACTACATCAGAGTGTAAAACAAGAGCACGAAGCCAGGGTTTGTGTGAGACAAGTAGTAGGACTCGGGTTGTGTTTACTTAACCCCATTTTGACCCGAGGACGATTCTTCAAATGTCTTCCAAACAGTTTTCAGAAATACCTCTGTTTTTATGTAAGTCTCAAACATTTTCATGTCAAGGACACCCCAAAAATATATGTAATTGGCCGCCGACCCCCATCTGAAAATATGTTCTTCCAGGGACCCCCCCCCCCCAGAAGCAAAGATTTGAGTTAAAAACGTTCGTTGTGAAAGAATATATTCAAAGATCTGCGCCACATTTTCACGATTTTTCAAAAATACCAGATCTACAAGCTCGTAGATCACAGCTTGTAGATCTGCTATTTTTCAATAGCTAAAAGTATAATGCTTAAAACACCAAAAGGGGTTCCTGTCCAGAATGGGTACTTCTGTCACATCCCTGAAATTGCCTCAAAGATGTGGCGGCCACAATGTGGGAGGACAATGTGGAGAGCAAATAAATAGCTTACATCAATTATTTCCAGTGCAGGAAACACAAAATAACACAAAATAACCCACACATAACAAGGTATCACTAGAAGACCTATGCGTTCAGGTACACAGGTCCTCCTAAGACCTATGCTTTCAGGTACACAGGTCCTCCTAAGACCTATGCGTTCAGGTACACAGGTCCTCCTAAGACCTATGCTTTCAGGTACACAGGTCCTCCTGAGACCTATGCTTTCAGGTACACAGGTCCTCCTAAGACCTATGCGTTCAGGTACACAGGTCCTCCTAAGACCTATGCTTTCAGGACGGTACACAGGTCCTCCTAAGACCTATGCTTTCAGGTACACAGGTCCTCCTAAGACCTATGCTTTCAGGACGGTACACAGGTCCTCCTAAGACCTATGCTTTCAGGTACACAGGTCCTCCTAAGACCTATGCTTTCAGGTACACAGGTCCTCCTGAGACCTATGCTTTCAGGTACACAGGTCCTCCTAAGACCTATGCTTTCAGGACGGTACACAGGTCCTCCTAAGACCTATGCGTTCAGGTACACAGGTCCTCCTAAGACCTATGCTTTCAGGTACACAGGTCCTCCTAAGACCTATGCTTTCAGGTACACAGGTCCTCCTAAGACCTATGCTTTCAGGTACACAGGTCCTCCTAAGACCTATGCTTTCAGGTACACAGGTCCTCCTGAGACCTATGCTTTCAGGACGGTACACAGGTCCTCCTAAGACCTATGCTTTCAGGTACACAGGTCCTCCTAAGACCTATGCTTTCAGGTGCACAGGTCCTCCTGAGTCTGACATACTGAATTAAACAAATGCACCTGCTATGCTGTGGGTACAAACCTAGTCCACGGCAAAATCTCTTGTTCTACATCTCGATTGTTTGTGACCATTATCTGTAAATAGTTAACCCAGGAGGGGTTCTCAACGTTTTTGGCTGGGGACCCACCGGAAATGCTTTGGCCATGTCTCGCGACACGCGCCCCCAATACAAACTGACTGCCAAAATAACAATCTAATAATAGAGACAATATATCAAAAATAAATACTGAAACCATATATAAATCATTAAGGAAAGTTTATTCATGTACTATGTGTACTATGTAAGCTCTTCATTTCCATTTTCCAGCCATTCAGGTGCAAAAAAAAAACAAAAAACACTCACAACACTCCCAACTCCTGAGGAAATATTTTGAGGGACACCGTAATGTCAACAACTGTGGAAATCTCACGCCATCGCACTACTACTACCACTACGCTCTACAAGCTCGTAGCGCGGCACTTGAGCTTGTAGATCTGCTATTTTTTTTGTTTTTATTAACTCAAATCTTTGCTTTTGGAAGGTCCCTCATGGAACAACATATTTACAGATGGGGGTCGGCGGCCAATTACATATAATCTTGGGGGTTTCCTTGACATGAAAATGTTTGAGAACGACTGACACAGAAACATAGGGTTTTTCAGAAAACTGTCAGGATTTAGAAGGCATTTTGTAGAATCGTCCTCAGGTCTAAATGGGTTACCGTATACAAACACAGTACACACGCATACAAACAGCTACAAACCACCACCAGACATGGCCTGCAGTGAACGGAGACACCGTTACCCGTTACCACGCCATCCTCGGTGTGTTCAATAGTCAAATATATATTTTATTGGATTTTCAAAACGTTATTATACAAACAAACATACAGACATGCCCTGCAGTGAAAGGAGAGATATATATATAGCCATTGCGGATCCATGCGAATGAAAAATAAATAAAACAATAAATCACTTGTGGCAGAATCATTAATGTTCTTTGCGGGAATTATGCGCTCACGTCACAGACGAGAAGCTGTAGGTCCTTTTCAATAAATCCTTCCAAACAACAAGGATATTAAATTGGTTATTATTACATCAACTTAAAGCCTGGGGAAACAGCCTGCGCCTTCATTTGATAATCACAGTACACAATAACGAGGACCTACTCACAAGCAAAACAAAATGCCTGTGCAGAATTATCTTCTGGGATTTTCAGTCAGGGACGGGACAGTACTAACCTGACTCCGCCAGATGGGGCAGCAGAGAGTACACTGGGTTCCCCCCTAACCCAGTGTACTCTCTGCTGCCCCATCTGGCGGAGTCAGGTTAGGACAGTGCAGGACGTTCTGGGAAGAGACGCACCTCTAGAGACGGACCTTCGGAAAGAGTGGCGTTCCCTCGAGGACGCTTCATCAGCTAATCCTGAGGCTGCGATAGATAGCTTAACCAAGTCAAGCAAACTCCCTGACAGCGAAATTAATTCTGCATATGCAGAAAGATCATGCTTATAGGGTCATGTTGGATGTAGCTTGTGTTGTCCTTAGGGATGCACATTTTATAGCCTAATGTAAATGCACCACGTCTCTCTCTCTGTGTGCCTGTGTGTGTGTGTGTGTGTGTGTGTGTGTGTGTGTGTGTGTGTGTGTGTGCGTACGTCTGTAATCCAAGTAACTCGAGAACCGTTCGCCCCACCGACTTCAAATTTGACACACGCGTTCCACACCACCACAGGGAGTGCGGTGCCCGACCTCGTCAGGTTCCACACCACCACAGGGAGTGCGGTGCCCGACCTCGTCAGGTTCCACACCACCACAGGGAGTGCGGTGCCCGACCTCGTCAGGTTCCACACCACCACAGGGAGTGCGGTGCCCGACCTCGTCAGGTTCCACACCACCACAGGGAGTGCGGTGCCCGACCTCGTCAGGTTCCACACCACCACAGGGAGTGCGGTGCCCGACCTCGTCAGGTTCCACACCACCACAGGGAGTGCGGTGCCCGACCTCGTCAGGTTCCACACCACCACAGGGAGTGCGGTGCCCGACCTCGTCAGGTTCCACACCACCACAGGGAGTGCGGTGCCCGACCTCGTCAGGTTCCACACCACCACAGGGAGTGCGGTGCCCGACCTCGTCAGGTTCCACACCACCACAGGGAGTGCGGTGCCCGACCTCGTCAGGTTCCACACCACCACAGGGAGTGCGGTGCCCGACCTCGTCAGGTTCCACACCACCACAGGGAACGCGTTCCACACCACCACAGGGAGTGCGGTGCCCGACCTCGTCAGGTTCCACACCACCACAGGGAGTGCGGTGCCCGACCTCGTCAGGTTCCACACCACCACAGGGAGTGCGGTGCCCGACCTCGTCAGGTTCCACACCACCACAGGGAACGCGTTCCACACCACCACAGGGAGTGCGGTGCCCGACCTCGTCAGGTTCCACACCACCACAGGGAGTGCGGTGCCCGACCTCGTCAGGTTCCACACCACCACAGGGAGTGCAGTGTTCCACACCACCACAGGGAGTGCGGTGCCCGACCTCGTCAGGTTCCACACCACCACAGGGGGTGCGGTGCCCGACCTCGTCAGGTTCCACACCACCACAGGGAGTGCGGTGCCCGACCTCGTCAGGTTCCACACCACCACAGGGAGTGCGGTGCCCGACCTCGTCAGGTTCCACACCACCACAGGGAGTGCGGTGCCCGACCTCGTCAGGTTCCACACCACCACAGGGAGTGCGGTGCCCGACCTCGTCAGGTTCCACACCACCACAGGGAGTGCGGTGCCCGACCTCGTCAGGTTCCACACCACCACAGGGAGTGCGGTGCCCGACCTCGTCAGGTTCCACACCACCACAGGGAGTGCGGTGCCCGACCTCGTCAGGTTCCACACCACCACAGGGAGTGCGGTGCCCGACCTCGTCAGGTTCCACACCACCACAGGGAGTGCGGTGCCCGACCTCGTCAGGTTCCACACCACCACAGGGAGTGCGGTGCCCGACCTCGTCAGGTTCCACACCACCACAGGGAGTGCGGTGCCCGACCTCGTCAGTCGTTCCACACCACCACAGGGAGTGCGGTGCCCGACCTCGTCAGGTTCCACACCACCACAGGGAGTGCGGTGCCCGACCTCGTCAGGTTCCACACCACCACAGGGAGTGCGGTGCCCGACCTCGTCAGGTTCCACACCACCACAGGGAGTGCGTTCCACACCACCACAGGGAGTGCGGTGCCCGACCTCGTCAGGTTCCACACCACCACAGGGTGCCCGACCTCGTCAGGTTCCACACCACCACAGGGAGTGCGGTGCGTTCCACACCACCACAGGGAGTGCGGTGCCCGACCTCGTCAGGTTCCACACCCCCACAGGGTGCCCGACCTCGTCAGGTTCCACACCACCACAGGGAGTGCGGTGCGTTCCACACCACCACAGGGAGTGCGGTGCCCGACCACCACAGGGGGTGCGGTGCCCGACCTCGTCAGTCGGTGGGATATTGTCTCGAAAACACTACAAAAGCCTCTGCCCGGGCTCTGGACAGGGCCCAAATTAGCCTTATTGATCACACCTGATCACACCTAGATCTCCTTATATGGAGCTGGCCTGTTCTGACATCACACTGATCATGTTCTGACATCTGCAGACTGCATATTTGGGCATGCCTTGACAAAGAACTCCATATATGGGCATAAAAGGGACCCAGACATAAATGCATTTCCAACTTGCATCGTTCCTCCAAGTAGGCCAGTGCTCAACGGGCACCGCTCTAGTAAAAAAGTGCCCTCTTACACTCTCTGCACGTCCCTGATATGTAGTGTAAGGCGACCCCTCGGGGGGGGTCGCCAAATTATTTTAGGGGGTCCCCAAATTATTTTAAAAAAAAAACAAAAAAAGCTTTTATTTTTTTTCACGATTTTTCAAAAATAGCAGACCTACAAGCTCGTAGCGCGCCACTCGGTGGCGCGCTATGAGCTTGTAGATCTGCTATTTTTCAATAGCTAAATTATAACAATGCTTAAAACACCAAAAGGGGTTCCCGCCCAAAATGGTTTAAGGTTATTGTAGCAGTCAATTTATATTGGGGGTCGGGAGGGGGCGGGGCGGGGGTCCCGAGACATTGCCAAAGCATTTCCGGGGGTCCCCGGCCAAAAACGTTGAGAACCCCTGGTGTAAGGGAAGCAACATAATGTTACAAAGGCACCTTACTTACTAGGGACATGCACTGTAAGGGGACTGGGATGCATTGCCTCATAGTCCCCCCCCCCCCCACCACCACCAATTGCACAACAGGATGTCCAATGTCCAAATTGAATATAGGACATCAGCACACAAACAACAACTTTCAGGTATGGGTTACACTACAAACGTTTATTAATGAAGATGACAAGTCTTTTCAACAATCACACATCAGATGGCATTCTGGCACAACCTGTTTGGAGCCGCACGCACACACACACACACAAATGGAGGGGTTCCCCTTGTTACTAGGGCCACTTGCTGGGGGGGGAGCCCTCAGGAGACCGAGAGAATCACAGGCCGACATGGATTACGACAGAGAGAGTAGTCTATGGGGACAGAGAGAGAGAGAGAAAGAAGCTGGGACAAGCTACACGGGACCTTGAAATTAATGTGGTAAACTAATGTGGTCCCTCTGGCTTTGCCTGCTCAAAATTCACGGCCTCTTATTGTGAATGCCTAGAGCCTGTGGGATGTGAGGTCTTGATCTTCCAGGTCCTTAAAGTCTAATAACCGTCATGCACGTCGCACTATGAACCTGACAGGTGCAGGCGGTAAACAATCATCTGCCCCGCTGCTGCCAGATACAATCATCTGCCCCGCTGCTGCCAGATACAATGGCAGTCTTTTAATTCCCACCATGTGCTCTTCAATTTCCCTGGATTTAGGATCAGCTGGTCTCCTGTCCAACCTAACCTAACCTAACAGACGGAAGCAAGGGAGCCACGTGGTCTCCTGTCCAACCTAACCTAACAGACGGAAGCAAGGGAGCCACGTGAACCAACCTAACCTAACAGACGGAAGCAAGGGAGCCACGTGAACCAATTCTAAGTCAAGAGGAACCTCAGTGTTATAAATGGTAAAATGGCCACGGAGAGATTGGCCCTGCTTGTAAAACGTAATGTTAATATTCTATAATGGAATAGAGGGTATGCGTGTGACATCATCATCATACCAGGAAGTTATGCGGGAACGCCTACTGAGTGACAAAAAACTACTTTCTGGCCTTGACAGGCCCTACATCCACACAGAAGAGTTTGATTTGATTGAATTAAATGATTTTAAACAACATTAAATTCACTTTGTCACTCACTTTGCCACTCGATCTGCCATTCACTTTATGCATACTCTCTATAGTCATGGACTAGTGTAAACTTCAATTTTTTTCTCCCCACCCCCCCTGCCCCTTTTCTCTCAATGCATTTGTTATGCCCAATTCCCAATTTCCCCTACAGAAGTGTAGTCAGGCCGTCACTCCCTAGTAATCCCTGTAGGTTGTGCGGGAGCTGGGAGCCTGGAAGGGTGCACCAAACTGTATCCCCTGTGATACACATGAAGTCACCAGGCACTTCTTCACACCCGACAGCTAGGACTTTCACCAGCATGTTGTACAGCATGTGGTAGTCCTTCTCCCTGCTGAACAGGCACCCAGACCAACCTGTAGGAGTGGTGGTCACTAAAGGCCTATTCATAGTCTGGATTTTCGGTGGTGAGGTGACCACCGCTCCGGTGGTGAGCTGACCACCGGAGCTGAAATAACGTTGAGCGGTGGTGAGTAAAAACAGAGAGAAGGGCTGGAGCGGTGGCGGTGGTTTTCTCTTCACCATGGCTCGTGACGTCATGTTGTAGTTCGGTGGTCACCTCACCACCGAAAATCCAGACTATGTATGAGCCTTAATGCAGACGCAGTAATAATCGCCCTCCCCACCTGGCTTAATCCCTACCTTGAAACCAGTGTTGATTTCGTCGACAACATTTTTTCACTGACGAAAACTAAATGGAAACTAAATGAAAACTAAGCTATGACAATTTCGTCAAATAAAAACTACACTTAAATGTTAGGAAGGGACTAGTGGACAAGAGATCCACTATAAGTCATTTTACACTTGGTTGCATGCTGAAAATAGCCGATCTACAAGCTTGTAGATCGGCTATTTTCAGCAAGTGTAAAATCAGCCATTACGACGGCATCAAGGCCCACCAAAACACATTTTATTCGACTAAATCAACTGTAGATTTAGTCGACTAAAACCAGACTAACACTAAAACATTTCCAGGTGACTAAAACTAACCATTCAAGAGACTACGAATAAAACTAAAATGCTGCCAAAAACCAACACTGCTTGAAACACGACCAGGTGTTACTTCGTACTGTACTACGTTGGACTGTCTGGAAAAGCCAAGAAGCGCTCCGAAATTGGACCGGCGTTATGTTGCTGTGGTGTCTAGGAAGTTAGGAACATAACAGTTGTATGACTGATCTGGTCAAGTCATTTAAAAAAAGAAGGCCAATGGCTGTAGCCTTAAAAACAACTTTAATTGGTATAATGAATAAATATAATGTAATTAGTTGTACCCAAACAAGCAACCAGTGGTTCAATGTAAGATTAGTGGGATTTAAGTCGATGAGGGGGCAATTGCCTGCTTTGTAGAATGGGGTAGGCAATGAGAGTTAACAAAAGGCAACGAAACTACAACATGAATAATAGCTCCTCTTAGGGCTGACATTAGCTCCTCTCTAGGAGAGGAGGGGGGGTGACTGTGTGAGAGATTGACAGTGGCGCCTAAAGGTGCAGATGTTGCCTCTGCAGAATTAAGAATGAATGACGGAGCCTAGGATGAGATACCACCTCTTCTCCTGCCTGAAAAAAGCCTTTGTGAGAGTCGAGAGAGGGGTGGCGTGTTCCAGAGAGTCCCTCCCCAACTCTGGAGGAGAGGAGACGCCACAGCGCTATGAAAGGGAGAGAGAGGGGTGGCGTGTTCCAGAGAGTCCCTCCCCAACTCTGGAGGAGAGGAGACGCCACAGCGCTATGAAAGGGAGAGAGAGCGCGAGTCCACCGTCCATTCTTTTGTTGTCCATCTGCTGTCTTTAGCTGTTCCGCCTCCCCTCTCTTGACAAGCTTAGCAGTGCCTCCCCCCACTCCCCCCCCCCCCGCAGTGCCTCCCCCCACTCACAGGTGTAATGACCATCACACCAGACATACAATTCCTCACTTTTCAGCAGGGGCACTCAAGCCCCACACTCCCATGACCTGAACCTGCTTTTAATTAGTACAGCAACAAGAGCTCAGTGAAGCAGTGTATTGTAGTGGATATAGTACACTTGTGAGTGAAAAGCAATTATATCCATCTGCAGGTTGATCCCCACTGCCCGGTAGCTCCTTCTAACTGCCAAAGAACACTGGTTCCCAAAGTGGGGTCCGGGGACCCCCAGGGGTCCTTGAGGGAGTTCCAGGGGGTCCCCAGCTAAATTATGGTTTGGAACCAAATGGACCCTTGTATGGGTCTGTAACTCAGAGTGTACAAATGGAACCAATTTGGTTCCATTTGTACACTCTCAAGAGTTAAATTAACATTGATTTTACAATATAAATTGGGGGTCCCAGAGATAGAAATGCCATTAAATGGGGGTCCGTGGCCTAATTCAGGTCAAACCTGGGGGTCCTTGAAATGAAAATGGTTGAGGATCACTGCTAGAGCTGTAAAGATCTTCTGTTATGGGGGTCCTTGGGGTAACAAGACAACTCACCCCTTTTCTGTTTTCCTCCCGGAATTTTCCCCAGTGAGGGGTGGGAGAGGCTGGACAGCAGACGGCTGGACTTTGAATTTATCTAACTATAAACTTTCACGACAGCAGACAGCCTAAGTACAAATATAATTTATGAAAAGCTACTACAGTGAAGTCTGTTCACAGAAGTTGTTGTAGGCTATGTGGGGATTATCTGACGAGGTACCATTTGAGTGGGAAAAATCTTACATATACTAAATAATACTAAATTGTTTATAGGGTCAATATAAGTAAAATAATATAGCCTTTCCACAGGAGTATCTTTTTATATTTGTCCAAAAAGAATACAAACAGCCAATAGCATATTACAAAGTTATCCCCCTCACTGGGGAAAATTCCGGGAGGAAAAACGGGCAAGCACCGGGGTGAGTTGTCCAGTATTCGTCCTTGGCATATATTTTCCAATGGGGGTCCGCGGGCTAATGAGTGTCATTTAGGGGGTCCACTGATCTAGGATAGTGATTGGATGATAGAGGAGTAGGATAGTTACTAGTGTCACACACACACACACACACACACACACACACACACACACACACACACACACACACACACACACACACACACACACACACACACACACACACACACACACACACACACACACACACACACACACACACACACACACACACACACACACACACACACACACACACACACACACACACACACACACACACACAATCAGCCTGCAGCTTATCTAAATCAGATTTAACCACATCTCATTCTGTTGTACGATGGTGTCACACAGCTATAATAGCCGATCTACAAGTGTGTTGTGAGCTTGTAGATCTATTGGCCTATGATATGACTCTACATAGTGTGTTGTGAGCTTGTAGATCTATTGGCCTGTGTGACATGACTCTAAATAGTGTGTTGTGAGCTTGTAGATCTATTGGCCTGTGTGACATGACTCTACATAGTGTGTTGTGAGCTTGTAGATCTATTGGCCTGTGTGACATGACTCTAAATAGTGTGTTGTGAGCTTGTAGATCTATTGGCCTGTGTGACATGACTCTAAATAGTGTGTTGTGAGCTTGTAGATCTATTGGCCTGTGTGACATGACTCTAAATAGTGTGTTGTGAGCTTGTAGATCTATTGGCCTGTGTGACATGACTCTAAATAGTGTGTTGTGAGCTTGTAGATCTATTGGCCTGTGTGACATGACTCTAAATAGTGTGTTGTGAGCTTGTAGATCTATTGGCCTGTGTGACATGACTCTAAATAGTGTTGTGAGCTTGTAGATCTATTGGCCTCTGTGACATGACTCTAAATAGTGTGTTGTGAGCTTGTAGATCTATTGGCCTGTGTGACATGACTCTAAATAGTGTGTTGTGAGCTTGTAGATCTATTGGCCTGTGTGACATGAGTCTAAATAGTGTGTTGTGAGCTTGTAGATCTATTGGCCTGTGTGACATGACTCTAAATAGTGTGTTGTGAGCTTGTAGATCTATTGGCCTGTGTGACATGACTCTAAATAGTGTGTTGTGAGCTTGTAGATCTATTGGCCTGTGTGACATGACTCTAAATAGTGTGTTGTGAGCTTGTAGATCTATTGGCCTGTGTGACATGACTCTAAATAGTGTGTTGTGAGCTTGTAGATCTATTGGCCTGTGTGACATGACTCTAAATAGTGTGTTGTGAGCTTGTAGATCTATTGGCCTGTGTGACATGACTCTAAATAGGGACGTCGTCAGGCTGAAAGTGGTTAAATACTTAAATTTAAGACAATGTAATCTATAGGCTAAACATGTCATCGGCTCAAAAAAACTTAAAATAAATCACACCCGTGTGAAGTGAGGGGCACTCTTATCATCGTACATCATCCAATAAAAAAATGTATATACTTCCTCCTGAATTAATTTGTCAACTTAATGTTATTATCTTTTAACCATGATACAATGTTAAAAGAAATATTCAATGTATTTAATGTTTGTGTTGCCACAAAAAGCCGATTTGCAACACATATGACGTAAAGGGCTCCATTTTCGTCACCGCTAAACCCATTATCCCTAAACTTCTTTGCCTTTTTTTTACTATTTTGAAAAACATTTTTGAATAGTTCAACTAGCCAATCTACATCGACACATTGTGAGCTTGTAGCCATTTTAACTATTCAGAAATGTTTTGCTAAATAGCAAAAAAAGGCAAAGAAGTTTAGGGATAAGGGGTTTAGCGGTGACCAAAATGGAGCCCAAATTCTCCTTTCATTGTCAATGGCAAATGTGACACGTTTTGAGACGAAAAGCAGTATATAGGCGTCCCTCAAACATTGGAGGCGAGGTGAGGAGGTGAGCTCTTTGGTAACCTATGGACCAGGAAATGATTCTCCGTTCATTTTCCTCATAGACATTTCAGAAAGTATTTATTTAAAGACGTTTACGCCGCGGACAAAGCCAACTCTTGTCGTGACAAATCATGACAACAAACAAATTTTTTTGGGCCGAACAAATTATTAGAAAGAAGAAAAAAACGGCAGGTTACAACACTTTTTTTGTGTTTTTTCTTCTTTGTAATTATTTGTTTGGTCCAAAATATTGTTTGTGTTGTCATGAGTTGTCACGACTCGAGTTGGCTTTGTTCGCGGCGTAACCGTCTTTAAATAAATACTTTTTGAAATGTCTATGGGAAAAATGCATTGGGATTCATTTCCTGGTCCATGGTAGGGGGCGGGACTGCGACGCTCTATAGTCTCCATTGTTTCCAGAAGGTCCCACAAAGAGCACAGCAAAACTCAAGCATGATGGGTCCCCAGACCCGACAGACATACGCACACCGTCTGTCTGCCACACAGGAGAAGGAAGGGTCAGAGCAGGTCATCACTGACCGCACCAACCACCTGTCTGTCAATAGACCATCAGGCAGGGCCAATGGAGCCACACTCAGGCCTTTGAGACCTGTCCGACGTAACGGGAGAACCCTAGACAGTGTTGTTTTTGTCGACTAAAACTAAGACGAAAAATGTCCGTCGACTACCTTTTTTCACTGACGAAAACTGAATGGAAACTAAATGAAAACTAAGCTATGTTGACTAAAACTAAGACTAAATATATTGACGATTTCGTGCCAAACATTTAAAATGTTAGGAAGGGACTAGTGGACAAGAGATCCAGTAATAAGTAAGTCATTTCACACTTGGTTGGCATGCTGAAAATAGCAGATCTACAAGCTCACAGCGCGTCGCGCTGCGACGTGTTGTGAGCTTGCAGATCGGCTATTTTCAGCAAGTGATTTCGACAGCATCAAGGCCCGACAAAATACATTTTAGTCTTGTGATATTTAGTCGACTAAAACTAGACTAACACTGAAACATTGCAGGTGACAAAAACAACACTGTTTGCCTTGTTGCACTCACCCTGCACAAATAGCACCGCTGGAAGACCAATATTACATAAATTACATAAATACATAAACTATGATGTAGTCATAGCACATCATAGTACATATGTATAGCATAGTATAGTATATATGTCATTATATAGATATGTTCTAGTTACGTTCTTAGCTTACGCATGTTTCTTGATAAATGCATTTTATATATGTGATGTATTCCCATACTTTTGTTCTTGCCTAATGTAAGTCGCTCTGGATTAAGAGCGTCTGCTAAATGCCTAAATTGTAAATTGTAAATTGTAAATTGTATAAAGCAGCACTATTTAAGTTTTGAACAACTACATCTGCACCATATGTGACGTCCCGATCAAATTATAAAGTTAAATTTTTAAGCAATAACATACATCTTTCCATAAATGTATAGACTCAGAGGGGGGGGGGGGGGGGGGGGGGGGGGTAAATGGTGCATTTATATAGCGCTTTACATAGATTGTGCATCAATTCACCCATTCACACACATTCATACACTGATGGCGGAAGGAACCATGCAAGGCACTAGCCAGCACATCAGGAGCAATGAGGGGTTCAGAGTCTTGCTCAAGGACACTTCGACACCAACTCTGGAGGAGCCCGGGTTTGAACTGGCAACCTTGCGGTTACCATCCAGCCACTCTACCCCTGAGCCACCACCGCCCCCTGGGGGGGGGGGGGGGGGGGTACATGTATGTATAAGGGAGATAATGAGTTCCATCTGGCCATTCGAGCTCTAGTGTCGCAGAGGTAGAAACGTCAAACAGGCAAGAGAAGATTGCCTACTGTATATAGACTGTTTTCCCTGGGGATCACCCGCCGCTTACATTCTGTGTCAATCATACACTGCAGTGCGTGGGGAAAATAGCAGATCTACAAGCTCACAACATGCATGTCACGCTGCGATGTGGGTTTGTAGATCTGGTAATAATTCTAGCACTGTCCCTACGTGCTTGCGATTGGCTGCAATCTCATTATTGCAATTATTGCAATCTTTGTAAAAAAATAATCGGTCCAGGAAAATAAGGCATTTCATTTGTATTCTGATCAGTCCATCGCGACTCGTGACACACTCCATATATGGCTTATGGCCGCCTCCATAAGTCAATCTGACCTCATCAAACCCTGTACACTCGAGCTATATAGGTTCATCTCAATGAATTCGAATATTGCGTAAAAGTTAATTTTCTTCCGTAATATAATTCAAAAAGTGAAACTTTCATATATTCTCAATTAATTGTGCATAGTGAGTAAAGTATTTAAAACCTTTGTTTTAATCTTGATGATTATGGCGTACAGCTCATGAAAATCTAAAACTCAACAAATTTGAATATTTTACGAGAAAAGATTTTTTAAACGATAAATGTCGACTATCTGAAAAGTATATTGTAAAGTAATCGCTTCGGGAAAATAACAGAAGACATGTAACACATTGTCTGCTGTGTTGCTTTTCGATGTGTACACTGTCATTTTATAGAGGTATGGTATCTAAAGAGCACAAAGCACCTTTCTGAATGTACCAAGTATCGCGAGACTTCCCACCGTTTCCTGTCCGTCAGTCAAATCTTGCGATACCTCCGATCCAGAAACGATACCTGCTGCTGTTTAGATCCTCAAATAAAATTATATACTGTGCACATCGAAAAGCAAGTGATTAGAAAACAACCTGTGTCGGATTACTCATGTTTCTACCATAAGACCTGATTTTGTCAATAGAGAAGAGAGGCAGATATCTCCCCTTGTGTGTATTGTACGTATATTGTCTTGTTTTGTTTTCGGTTGTATGTATTGTCAATTATCAGTTGTTTCGTTTACATGTATGTTTGATTAAAATTCAATAAAACGTAAATTGAAAAAAAAAGAAAACAACCTGTGTCTTCTTTTATATTGCTAAATGTTGCATTTATATAGCGCCTTTATCCAAGGCGCTTTACATAGATTGTGCATCAATTCACCCAGCACAATTCACCCATTCATACACATTCATACACACACCAGCGGCAGAAACCATGCATGGCACTAGCCAGCACATCAGGAGCAATTAGGGGTTCAGTGACTTGCTCAAAGACACTTCGACACTAACTCTGGGGGAGCCCGGGTTCGAACTGGCAACTTTGCGGTTACCATCCAGCCACTCTACCCCGGAGCCACTGCCGCCTCCTGAACCGATTATATGACAATTGTTCAGAAATAATGTTTGTTATGAGCTGGTCCAGCCGGCTCCATTCACTGACCTGTATTCACGGAACTTCCGGTGCGAGATTTGGCTCCCATGAAAGTGTTCGTAAAAGTGTCCACTGTCCAGTCACGTGACCTGCTGACCATGACCTTTCCTTCTCCAAGCTTCCTTGCATCTAACCTCAGCTGACACCAGATTAATAGTTTAACTCCTGCTTCTCAACTGTGCCGTATTAAGAAGCTCTGTTTCAGCATAACCTCGAGTCGCCCTCGCTTCTCGACCTCAGGGCGTCTTACTGGTTAATTCACCCAGCAGGTTGCAGGTTTTGTCTTTTGCCGATGAAAGTGGCTCCTGAGGAGCGACCATAGAGTTAAAATCAGACCCGTCTGGAGTGAGTGGTGCTGTACTGTACTCCTCCCTAGCCTCTGTGTGTGTGTGTGTGTGTGTGTGAGTGTGTGGGGGGGGCTCTACTGGCCACTTGAGGTGTTGCAGCTACGTACACATGCACACATACACACATAGCCCACTCCTGTGGGTTGGCACCACTCCGAAAAAAATAGAGAGGGCAACGGATAGAGTTGCATGCTCACCCAGTGTATATTCCCTTTTCATCCCTTCTTCCGGGTCAGAAAGTGTGACAGGCAGGGCCTATGTGGTGCGTCTCGCGTCGTCTCGCATGCGCAGTAGTGGTGTCACCTCCGTGTGCAACCCTGTGCACAAGCTCGTTGAGTCAAGCCCATGATTGGACTAAATCATTTTCACAAGTTCATCATGTGTCTGGCCCAGCTGTAATAAGCGCCTTGCAAACGGGGAGCGATACAACGCGCCTATAGTTCATTTTCAATGAGACCTGCATTTTTATTTTTATTATAATTTTTATCCCACGATTTTGCAACCCAGTGCCAATTATCTAATGTAATCCTGGGCGCTACACTTCCTCTGCCAACCTGGGGGGGCAGCGGACTGACCTCATGCCTCCTTCGATGCATGAGGAGTCCAAGCTGCTTCTTTTCACCCGACAGGGGGGAATTTCCCTGGCCGGACGTAGCGCGTGGAAGGAATACGTTATTCCGACCAGTTCCTTTCCCCCACCATCAGGCGCCCCGGCTGGCCACGGGGAGGTAGTTTTAGAGACCAGGATTACTGCATGTTTTTGTGAGGGTACCTACCCTAGGGGACACGGGGAGAACATGCAAACTCCACACAGAAAGGCCCTTTCGCCAACCCCGCCTCGGGTATGGGCACTGATGACGCGGAGGAGGAAACACGCCCCCAGCACCCACAGTGTCCCCAGCGGGAATCGAACCCAGGACCTTCTAGCTGTGAGGCGACAACACTACCGACTGTGCCACCGTGCCCCCTGAGACCTGCATTTTTGCTCGCAGAAGACAGTGCAAGCGTATTTACGTGACCGCGGTCGTGTGAATTTGTTTCGCGCGTGTGCTTGTTTCGTGCACAAACCCACGACTCACCAGACCTGGATTCGGTTTAGCTTTTTTTTTTTTACGCTTGCGTTATCACGCCCCTCTTGAGAATACCTGTAGCAGACCTGTCGTTGATCCAGGAAACAACGTGTGCGTTCCTCGCGCCCCGTTTGAAAGGCCCTTTACGCTGCAGTACCTATGATCATCCAGCAGGTCCATGGCGTTTTCAGGCGGCTTGGGAGTGACTTTCAGTGTGTGTGTTTATTCACCCTCAATGTCAAAGAGCCTTCCCTTGATTTGATTTATTGGCTATTTTATTCAGGAGGAGGATTCAGATATTGACCTGGCAAAATGTGCAGAATATCAGGAGCTTGACTAAAAGATATTTGGGACGGTCCCATCTCTCTGCCTATAACTGACCTTACAAGGACACACACACACACACACACACACACACACACACACACACACACACACACACACACACACACACACACACACACACACACACACACACACACACACACACACACACACACACACACACACACACACACACACACACACACACACACACACACACACACACACACACACACACACACACACACACACACACACACACACACACACACACACACACACACACACACACACACACACACACACACCTCCCGTCTCCTTGAGTTGTCATTGTTTGGTGCAGCAGGGCAGTGTGATCATCACTCCCACCACATTCGCTCCCTTGAGTCTCCCTGCTCACTATGCACAGCCTAGGAGGGTCTTGTTTCACCTACACTGGGATGGTCACCAAATACTTTACTACTCCAGTCCTCTACTTGTCCATCCACATTGCTAATAATTTCATCAGTCACAAATTTCACAATGTTGATTAATTTCCCATGCATTTTGTTTATATACACACAGGATTATGTGTAGCAATCTGCCCGTTTTCTATCCTTATGAGCCATTATGGGTGGAACAACCAGCACTCCAGAACACTGGACATATTTTAAATGTTTAACACAGTCAGGAAACAAGGTCATCCTGGTGGATGATTTCTGCATTGTGTTCAGGTCACTGGGTTTCTGTCACCGATGCAACGTGTTGTTCAGTCAGTGTTATTATTTTACACTTTAGGGGTAATCTAATCTCTCTTAAATTAAAAGCAGGAGGACAGACAAGCAGATTTAGGTCTCATGCACAATTGGAAAATTGCACATGCAGTGTTCCTCCCTTCCGAGGAGATTATGGGGCTGGATGAGCTATGGTGTGTGTGTGTGTGTGTGTGTGTGTACGGCTGTGCATGATGACTCAGTGATGTGACTGCAGGACTATAGGCAGACATCTCAAGAAGGTGACTTCTCTCTCTATGCAACTACAGTACAGAACCTCTCTTGGAATGGATTCTGAAACTAATCACATTTACACACACACACACACACACACACACACACACACACACACACACACACACACACACACACACACACACACACACACACACACACACACACACACACACACACACACAGTCTTTTTGATTAAATACTTCAACAGTTTGCACAAAAAAACAAAAACAAAAGCACGGTGGGACAGATTTATATACAAATGAATGCTAAAAGGATAATCCAATAATTGTACAGTGCTCGTTTCCTGTGTCACTGTCTGGAACTATTTCAACCCTGATCTACAAAACAATAAAATAATAAAGGATCCAGACTGCCTTGCCAGTTCAGTTGCCAGCCACAGTACTAAAAGTCAACTGCAATCTTGACTCCCAGTGTCGACTCTCCTGAAGTCTGCGACCTGCCTAATTTCAAACTGGTTAGCTGACCTAATGTAAAGCATGTGGTCTTCGTGATGAATGATGCTGGGAGGACCATCCTAACAACAAGCCACTAGTCACTGACTGACTGTCACTGTGCTAACCTAAATCTGTCTCCCCAATCTGCCCCGAGGCTTCATTTTTTAAAGTATATTCCTTGTTGTGATAATCGGGACAGCCGTTGTCAAAACATCACCAAAAGCCAAGGCATTATTTTATGCAGTGCAACCTAATGCGAAGCAATGCAGCTGTGCTATCATCAGCGTCCCTTGCTTTTGAGGTTAACTGACTGGTCCTGCTATACTAGCAAGATGCTAAATGAATGGGAGGGGGTTGGGCTATGTGATACATCCACAATGGTTACCTATCGAATTAAGTGACTCTAGTCGTATAGATGCAGATGCATGTCTTAATGTTTTGACAAACGGGGCTAAACACTCGTGTCAAAACAAGGCAACAAAATGGGAAGTCATTTTATTTTATTATTATTTTTATAGCAGTTGATCTAAATGGCAAAATATTTCACTATCCCCACAATTTGGCAATAAATCCCCGTCGGATGAATCAATGCACCACACAAACACCACCAACACAGCGAGCGACCTCTGGGGGGCACAGTATTCAATAGGTCACTGATTCCGGTGTACCACACGTTGCCCCGCAGTTTGACCAGTGATAAAGCTAGTGAGGGTATTTAATTGGACTCACCTGATTGTAGTGGACCCTGAACGGGGTCAGGTAGTTGGAGTTGGTGCACGGCCCCACTTCAATGTTATTGATCTGTTCCATACTGGCAGGCTTGGCGGCCCAACGCTGCTTCTCCCCTCAGTGCACTGAAAAGACCACTCTCTCCCTGGTTAGCTGCACAACTGCAAGCGCAGTGAAGGAATTTCTCTACGGAAGCCTAGAAGGGACAGCGCCGATAAAATCTAATTATATTATACGATAATACCATAATGTAGATCTGGGGTGAGTTCAAACTATATTTGGCACGCAAAGAAAAATGCGCACGGCACGGGGCTGCTTCATTCTTTAATATACAACAAAAGAAGAAGAAGGTATTGAGTTGTGCTTGAAATGTAGCCTACTGTAATTCTGCAAACTGTTAATAAATATTTCAATCAATCAATCAACAAAAAAGGACACATATCAAACACGTTTTATTTTGTCACTCTTTGTTTGTTTGTTTGTTTGTTTGTCTGTTTGATTGATCGATTGATTGAAGTAACAGATTGGAGAAGTACAGTACATTTCAAGCACAACTCAATACAACAACTGTGAACTGTGGACGACACCATAAAGCATTACACTTGGTCCACCATGTTCAATTCATCATAACATTTAGAGACGTATGGTACAAATATACACTTCTATTAAGCCAAAAACAGGAAATCATCATAGAGGAGGGAAAAAGGGAAAAAAACATATACAGTGAGGGGGGAAAAGGGGTGGGTGGGGGATTCAGATTTTACGGGGGCCAGTTTTGAATTGCAGCCGTCCGTATGGTGCCCTTTGAGAGCGGTTTTGAAGGGGTTGCATGTCTTAATGACTGTTGGTAGGGTGTTCCATATTTTGGTGGCATAGGAGCGAAATTAATTTAGTCCCTTGTTTGTGCCGAATCTGGGTTGCACATTGTTGAACTTCCTCTGGTGTTGTGGTGCATGTGGACTTCGCTTACATTAAGGAAGTGTTCAGGTACATGGGTATCTTGGTGGTGTATCGAATCATGTGGACCAGACCCATTGCAAGATGCTGTACTGTCGTCAACCCTAAGCCATTCCAGCCTGTCAAAATGGGCAGGGGTGAGGTGGGTTCGGGGAGTGAGGCCCAGTAGTAGCCTGACCAGTTGGTTTTGGGAAGTCTGGAGCCTTGTTTTAAGGGCCTTTGAGGTGCTGTGGTACCAAGAGGTGCATGCATAGTCAATTTTACAATTTACAATTTAGGCATTTAGCAGGCGCTCTTAATCCAGAGCGATTTACATTAAGCAATAACAAAAGCATGGCATACATCACATATATAAAAAGTAGTTATCATGAATCATGCGTAAACTAAGAACGTAACAGTGGAGTATCTATACATGTAAACTATACATACTATACTATATTATATATTATACATGTGTACTAAGAAACCTTGTACGAGGGCTCCTGTTAGGGTCTTCAAGGTGTTTTTGTTGACCAGTCAGGAGATCCTGTATAGGAATCTTGTTCTTTGGTTGACTTTTTGAGTGGTGTAAACCACTCCTACAACTGGCTTTTTTGTGCAGAAAAAATGAGCATGGTTGCTATGTTCACCCTGTTGTAATGACGTAATGAAATCACACCCGGGTGAACAGGGTGAACATAGCAACCATGCTCATTTTTTCTGCACAAACAAAGCCAGGTAATGAAATCACACCCGAGTGTGATTTCATTACGTCAGACATGATTTCATTACGTCAGACAGACCTTACACCACTCAGTTCACACGGGTGTGATTTTTTTGACTACGTTGGTGCCTTGGTGGCCATTTTATCACCGGAAAGATTTGCCTCCAGGATGAAACCTATATAGGTAGGGAATTTCATCTTTTCGTGTGAAAATATTGTCACCCACTCTAACCAAGAAGCCATCTGCCTAGGTGTAAAGATAGTTTGTTATCAGCGAAAAGATTATTAGAGCAATGCACTTTCTTTATCATACTACTAGCTGAAAATAATAATAGCAGCCTATATGTTATGTGATGTTCTAACTCCAGCAGTAGCCTAATGTCCGTGATGGTCCCAGACTCCCAGGTCAAAAGCAAAACATCTGGTTGAACTTGAAATGAAGGTCCACAAAAAACAGGCCAAGTTGAGTACTTGAGACTTCTTGAGGTGAGGGTATGGGACTTTGATGACCGACCCCATCTATGATTATTTATCAGGTAGGCCCACAGTACACTGCTTACAAAACATAGACACTAATCATCCATCGAGGGGGTGCCCCCTGAATTAATTAGGCAGTATATAGATGCAGGTCCTCTGTGGACCCCATCTCTCTGAGGGAAGGAAGAAAATAGGTTGTATGACCCAATTTAACTATATCTCATAGGAATTTGAAGTCATTATCTATGTAAAGCGCCTTGGATAAAGGTGCTATATAAGTACACCATTTACCATTATGTTTATGTGCTTAGTTTAAGCGTTCAAATCAAACGTGTAGGCTAAGGGTTATAGACTTTACAAGTGTGTCAAATGTTTTCTCAGTTATAGAAGATAGATAGATGGATAGATAGATTAGACAGACCGACAGAAGGTTTTCTTTCACTCTGAAGCTTAAACTGTGTATTTGGACCCAACAGTGTCCAAATACTACTTAATTTTTATTGATGAAAAGACAGAGACAACAAAACAAAAAAAAGACAATACGAAAAAATAAAAAAGGAGAAAGACAAAAACAAGGCTGCATTTTTCACATTACAAGATACATTAATTGAAATCCTCGTGCATTATTGCCAGGCTGAAAGAAGAGATCCCACTTTTCCCACTTTTTATAGAACTTATCCTCTTGTAGTCTAAAGTATGAATGTTAGTTTTTCCATAACATACAGTTCCTCAGTAATGTCCATCCAATGTTCTTTTGTTGGTGGGTCCTGTTGTTGGTACCAGCGTCGTGTGATCGCTTTCTTACTTGTTGCTAAGAAAATCTTGATTAAATAATGATCATGTATTAGAAACTCTTCAGGGATATTTCCCAGCAATAAAAAGGAACAAGTCTGAGGTATCTTAAAACACAGAATGGTCTCCAAGGTGGAGTGGATATCCTGCCAGTATTTCTGAATTTTAGGACAAGTCCAGAATCCAACAGTGTCTCTTATTACATAAAACATTAGCTTGACGAGGTTTCCCATTCATAAAATGCTGAGTAATGAATAAAATGGGTGTATAAGGGCCCTGTCTCGCTAACCAGGCCCTTAGAAGGAAGCAAGATGATGTCACCTATAGCTGCTTATATCGAACATGCTTCATAATGGAAAAGATTATGTTGAATTGCAATCTCGACTGGTCCAACTTCCTCCACCAAAGGAGCTCTGTACTCCCACCCACAACACAAGGACAGGATGTAACACTTTTGCTAGCTGATTTACATCTAACTAAATACAGGCCTAGACAAAACAATGTGGGGGCCCATAAAGAGGAACCGGCGTCTTTCTGAAGGGCAGGACCCATTTATATTGCCCAATCCGGCCAAGCTGCAGGGCCCGATAAGCTGGGAGGGAAGGTCCATTTCAAGCATTGTACTGGAGTCATTATAATTTATACTTCATTGCATATCGGTGTTGTGTACTGTGTACTCGTACTGTACAGACAGTTTAAGATAGCAGGTCTGCAAGCTCACAACATGTCGCAGTGTGACGCGTTGTGAGGTTGTAGATTAGCTGTTTTCGGTGCACGACACCGGCGTGCAACAAAGTATAATTTAAATTACCCAGAAAAGTCCCCAAAATCTCCACTATTACATAAGCTGAAAAGGGGAAATAGAAATCACACTTGTGTGAAGTGAGGGGCCCTTGTATCATCATACATCATCATACATCACATTCCGTGCTCAGCCAATCAAATTATCACATTCCGTGGTGGTACACACAGACACACAAAGCTGGGCATAGGAGGGGCTAGCACCCCTCGGCTATTTTGTCGTAACAGTAACACAAACATTAAATGCCATTGACAATGAATGGAGAATTTACGTCTATACGTGGACGAGCGTCATCGGCTTTTCTAAACACAGTGCAACTGTTTTAATTCAGCTCGGGGCTTATATATACATCACATAAATTCAGTTGTCATTTTATAAAGGCGTTTTTTGTATTGATAGGGTACAGTAATTAGACAGGAAAGGGGGGAGAGAGATGGGGAGTGACACGCGGGAAGGGCCGTGAGTCGAACCTGCGGCACGCCGTCCAGCTGGCTTGGCAGCCTAGGTGCCCAGGCGGTTGAGCTAACCGTCCGGGCCAAAAGATGAGTTTTTTAAACATTGTATCATGGTTAAAAGATAATAACAGAAGTTGACAATTTAATTGATGAAGAAGTATATTCATTTTTGTATTGGAAGATGTATGATGACAAGAGCGCCCCTCACTTCACATGGGTGTGATTTTTAAATGCTAATTGTATTTGCTAATCCAAAACCCCTTCCCTTATGTTAAAAGTAACCCTAACCTGAACCCATCACCAGAACCCCAATCTGAGAACCCATCGTCAAAAAATAAAGGAAAAACAGTGCCCTCTTTTCCCTTGAATTTGGGAGTCAACAGTCTCGAGAGACTACCAGAATCCTAAACCATACATTGTTATCCAAATCTAAAAATCCCTTTACCCATAAAAAACACCGCTTTTTTTCTCATGTCCCCACAAGATCAGTTGCTTCTGGTGTTACTTCCCAGCTATGATAGTACACATAACATACACACTACACAGACGCCAAAGAATGAGTAAGTCTATGTTTGGCTCTGTGGGAGAGATCTAGCACTCAGAAGAAACCCATGCACATGATTAATTTAGTTGCTCTAAGAAGGCAGGAACTGATCCATGATGGTTTGAGCGTTTGACACAAACCAAATGAATATTTCATGCTCTCGCATATTTCTTTTATTTTCCCCCAAAATTATCCAGATTAGATTTCCTGCAGTGCTGCTTATGATCGCAAGTAGGGGTCATCACCATGTTGGCTTGTGGCGGACATTTTTGTCAACATTCCATTTTTGCCATGGCCATGAGCGGACAAAGATATAGACAACTAGAAAAAGTGCCCTTCTGGGCACAGGTCTCCACCAGGAGGATAGGACTGTGTGAGATGTTTGGCAAAATGTTTAGTAGTAATATAAACATGTTTGCCTTGTATGGCAATTGGATGATTTGAGGCATTTTGTTCCAATCAACCTGTTTTGCAAAAATCAACCTGTTGGTGGCGCTGTAACAGGCCAATGTGAAAAGGGTGGGATATATTCCTCAGCCTAGTAAGAAAATGTGTGAAAGATTTCACGTAAATTGCATGCTGTGTTCATGATTTGAGGCTTTTGTTCAAAACGGGGCAATCTTGCAAACTGTGAAAGCCAATTATAGCCAATTAGGGTGGAATATGAAATATCGGACAGATCCGACTTGAGCACATGACCATAGAGATACTGTGTAACGATTTGTGAGATTTTTGGACAGAATCTGGAGGAGTAATATCCAAAAATGTGTTTTACAAAAGTCGGCCTCCTGGTGGCGCTATAAAAGGCAGATGCGGAAAATGCAGGTCAAAGGTTTGTCCTTGGCCTCTAGGGAGTGTGCATGCAACGTTTCACGCAGATCGGTGCAGTTTTAGGTAACAAATGTGAAAAGCTGCCTCATGGTGGCGCTATAACAGGCCGTTCTGGAAAATGCGGGGCAGAGGTTCATCGTTGGCATCTAGGGAGTGTGTGTGCAAAGTTTGGCATCGACCGGGTTAACGGTGCCGGAGATTAGTTGGTAACGGACGGACGGAAGGACACACGGACGGACACACACACACACGGACCTGTGCCCTTCTGGGCACAGGTCTCCACCAGGAGGATAGGACTGTGTGAGATGTTTGGCAAAATGTTTAGGAGTAATATAAATAAGTAATATGTTTGCCTTTGATGGCAATTGGATGATTTGAGGCATTTTGTTCCAAAAATGTGTTTTGCAAAAATCAACCTGTTGGTGGCGCTATAACAGGGCAATATGAAAAGGGTGGGATATATTCCTCAGCCTAGTAAGAAAATGTGTGAAAGATTTGACGTAAATTGCATGCTGCGTTCATGATTTGAGGCTTTTGTTCAAAACGGGGCAATCTTGCAAACTGTGAAAGCCAATTATAGCCAATTAGGATGGAATATGAAATATCGGACAGATCCGACTTGAGCACATGACCATAGAGATACTGTGTAACGTTTTTTGAGATTTTTGGACAGAATCTGGAGGAGTAATATCCAAAAATGTGTTTTACAAAATTCGGCCTCCTGGTGGCGCTATAAAAGGCAGATGTGGAAAATGCAGGTCAAAGGTTTGTCCTTGGCCTCTAGGGAGTGTGCATGCAACGTTTCACACAGATCGGTGCAGTTTTAGGTAAACAATGTGAAAAGCTGCCTCATGGTGGCGCTATAACAGGCCGTTCTGGAAAATGCGGGGCAGAGGTTCATCGTTGGCATCTAGGGAGTGTGTGTGCAAAGTTTGGCATCGACCGGGTTAACGGTGCCGGAGATTAGCTGGTAACGGACGGACGGAAGGACACACGGACGGACACACACACACACACACACACACACACACGGACGGAGTGCAAAACATACTCTCTCACCATGCCTTCGGCCTGGTGGAGACAAAAACATACTCTCTCACCATGCCTTCGGCCTGGTGGAGACAAAGATAGACCATAACAGGTCTGTAAAGTGTTCAAATGGAACCAAATGGACCCGAACACTCTCAGAGTGAGAACGACCTATAGTAGCCTATTTGTTGGACTCCTAATATGCCATAGTGATAGTAAATAATTGTCATACATATTCTGAAGAAAACCTGGAGACTTGACATTCAGTAAGTGGGTCTTATGATCAAAATAAGAACATTACTAGAAAAAGTGCCCTTCTGGGCACAGGTCTCCACCAGGAGGATAGGACTGTGTGAGATGTTTGGCAAAATGTTTAGTAGTAATATAAACATGTTTGCCTTGTATGGCAATTGGATGATTTGAGGCATTTTGTTCCAATCAACCTGTTTTGCAAAAATCAACCTGTTGGTGGCGCTATAACAGGCCAATGTGAAAAGGGTGGGATATATTCCTCAGCCTAGTAAGAAAATGTGTGAAAGATTTCATGTAAATTGCATGCTGTGTTCATGATTTGAGGCTTTTGTTCAAAACGGGGCAATCTTGCAAACTGTGAAAGGCAATTATAGCCAATTAGGGTGGAATATGAAATATCGGACAGATCCGACTTGAGCACATGACCATAGAGATACTGTGTAACGATTTGTGAGATTTTTGGACAGAATCTGGAGGAGTAATATCCAAAAATGTGTTTTACAAAAGTCGGCCTCCTGGTGGCGCTATAAAAGGCAGATGCGGAAAATGCAGGTCAAAGGTTTGTCCTTGGCCTCTAGGGAGTGTGCATGCAACGTTTCACGCAGATCGGTGCAGTTTTAGGTAACAAATGTGAAAAGCTGCCTCATGGTGGCGCTATAACAAGCCGTTCTGGAAAATGCGGGGCAGAGGTTCATCGTTGGCATCTAGGGAGTGTGTGTGCAAAGTTTGGCATCGACCGGGTTAACGGTGCCGGAGATTAGCTGGTAACGGACGGACGGAAGGACACACGGACGGACACACACACGGACGGAGTGCAAAACATACTCTCTCACCATGCCTTCGGCCTGGTGGAGACAACGGAGTGCAAAACATACTCTCTCACCATGCCTTCGGCCTGGTGGAGACAATAATGGTGTGTAAAACTAACGGACACATATACGGACATGTTGGTGTCCCCTGATCACAAGTATTCAGTCTCTGGGGGCTGCCAGTAGACAAACAGGCAGGAACATGGCAGACAGCAGATGTTTGTGAGTGTTCATGAGGTTAAACCACCTTTTCCCTATAATGTGGTTGCTGAACATAATACAAACATACACTTTTTAAAGATTTGTTTTTGGCTTTTCTGCCTTTATTGATAGTTTCAAGTGAAGATTGACAGGAAAGAGGGAGAGAGAGAAGGGGAGAGACATGCAGCAAAGGTCATCATGAACGGGACTCGAACACGCGACACACTGTCAGGCCAGAGCCTATATGTGACATGCTCCTGGACCACTAGGCCACCGGGCGCCCCATACAAGTGAGACGATTGTGACGATTTTGCATAAACATGTTCTTAATACCATGCGGGCATTTGAATGTAAATGAGTACAGCATTTTCCTTTGCCCTGCATGGTTCGCTTTGGTTCTTATCAGTTTGTTCGGGGGAAAAGCATTTGAACTCAGATGAGCCAAGGAAATGTGAGTCTGGAGGAGGAGAGTTCAACAGTTTAACCACTGATGAGTTTCATGAGCATAATTGTTTTTATTTACTGAAGTTAAATCACTCATCACATCAGGACAAAAGTTATAACTTGTAGTGAAGAGAACCTTTATGCCATGGCCTGTAATACTTTATACTTTCAAGGACTCCAGTTGAACGGCCGGGTCTCCTTTAAAAAGGGCCCAAAACCCTTATCTACTCCTGAGTTTTGGTCCTGAGGCGACCACGACGTGTTAATCCCATCCTTCCAAGAACACGTTGGTCCGGGGCCCTCTCAGTCATGCCACATTAACATCCGCAGGCGGCTGAGGCAAGCCAGACTTCCTTGGGCTTAGTCGAATGCCAACACTGGAGCTTCCCTATAGGTCATAGAGCCTTGGATCTTCTTCCTGTCTGTCTGTCCCCCCCACTTTTGTCATTCCTGCTGTCTCTCTCTCTCTGTGTTTCTGCCTCATATGTCTCTAGTTCATTCATCGTCATTTTCTATGACTGTCATACACCCATTTTATCACTCCTATCACTCCTGTCACTCATTCTATTTCTAATACATATCAGTTGATTTATAATTTGGATATTACGGCTCAGTATTGCTGTCATTAAATAATACATAACACTGATATCATTTTTGCTACTTATTTGTACAATTACAGCTGATATGATTGTAATATCATGGAGTCTGCTCACACAGGGACCATTTTCAGATTCAGTCGATATTATTTAAACTGTGGAATAACCCTAATTTTGTAGCAAAAAACAAACAAAAAATAGAAAAGAAACTTGAAGTGGTCTATCCATAGCATAGTTTATCAGCAGGGGTCAAGCAGGGATTTGGGTCGGGGCCCTGGATGAGAGCACGAGGGCCCCGGGGAATGCACTTAACCAAGGTGCCTGCTGCTCCTCTGTTAGCGGACTCGGGGTGTGGGGCGCTGCTCTTCTGTTAGCGGACTCAGGGTGTGGGGCGCGACGGCCCATTATCGATCCATCCACCATGTGGGATGCTCAGACAGTCACCACCCCACTCATCCTGGGGACGCTCCTAAATCCTCCCACACGAGCAGGGATTTGAAAATAGTACCGCTTGTCGCCAGGACGCTCGATAACGTGCCACAGATGTCTGCATGTTGTGTTGGACGAGGCGTGTGTGAGGAGTGCACGGACAATGCATGGTGCACACAACGAGTCATGGATACTCTTGAGCTGCTTCAGGTGCCAGTGGATGTTTTTGAATGACATCTCAAGAGATGTCATTTTCGACTAGTTAATTGCTATGTTCGCTATGTTCACTACACTCATGGCTTGCTTGCAACTGTGAAATAATCATTTTAGAAATATTTTCGAGCCTGTGAAAACACTGATATGATTGTGATTGATGATGAATTGTGTTATATCCCTTATGGAGGAAAGAAGCTGTGTGAAAGCCTCCACATTGCAATATCTAAAAGGACTCATTTGAAATTGAGATGAGCCTCTGAAATGACACTTTGGTAGGACAGACTTAACGTAATACTTATTCACAACTATAGGAGTAAATTCTTCATTTACAAAGTACAGCAGATCAGCTACAGGTTTAAGAGATGTTGAGTTAAGAGATTAAATAAACTGGTGCAATCATATCTGTGAAACAATCATCAAGTGCCAACATTTGTGACAGCCTCCTCGTTCATGGTGTCCATGTCACAAGCCCCAACCTTTTGTTTGAGATTCCTTCTCAGTTGAGCAGATCTGGCCAGCATAGAGCTGTGAATGAGTATCGCCTGCTCGCTCTGTTCAGATGAGGAGTGGAACCAGGGGTTCAAAAGGAAAGGTCAGCTGCTGAGAGATCGGGTGGAGTAAGATGAACAGAGCCGCAAACTGGACGTGACACAATGCGAGCAGGTGTGTGGAAAACGGCTGGACGAGGATAAAAATGGCTGCCGTAGTGCACTTCAAAAGCAGCTCTCTCCCCTGTTTCCAGGTATGGGCCTAAATTAAGGGAACCCGATCTGTGTGGAACTCATGTCTCGTGAATAGACACCCTCTACACCCCCCCCCCCCCCCCCCAGTCCTCGTCCTCTGCAAGACCCAAGTCCCAAGGCCTTTGTAATGGAAAACCTCCGCTGTTGGCCCCTCATATTTTTAGGCGAGCCTATTATTGTTCTGTTCTCTTGTAGCTATAGCGTGCCCCAGGATGTGTTCCTTCCAACAAGGTCAGAATTCCTGTTTTGTCATCATTATTCCGCGAGAGAATGGGCACCCCACCCACAACGCCTTTTGGTTCACTAGGTTCCTGGTGTACTTGTTTGTGTTGCACAGACGCAAATAGGACTAAAGGTCTGTCGTGGCAGAGACCTTGTCCATCCTTTGATGGACAAGGTTCAGATGCTCAATGCAAAACGTTGACAATGTGGCCATTGTCAACGTTGGATTGCGATAATTTACGATTTTATGTAAAAAAATGCTATATATGTTTTTGTTTTTAAACACAACACACATCACAGAAGAACAACAACAAATGCTAATGCATTTACAAAATATCAACATCGATCATTGTCTATGACTGTATGACATAATATAATAACTCCAAATGATGACTCCTGATTTGATCCCCTTTGACTTTCATTATTTTATAGTCTAAGTTAAATAAGAAGAAAGAAAAAAAGATAGAAAGCAAAACAAGGAAAATATGCATGGAGGTACTTCTTTAGCAGTACCTCCATGGTACCCCTGTGCAGGGGGGTACCATGGAGGTACTTCTTAAGCAGTACCTCCATGGTACCCCTGTGCAGGGGGTACCATGGAGGTACTTCTTTAGCAGTACCTCCATGGTACCCCTGTGCAGGGGGCGACATAGCTGAATGGTTAGAGGATCCTCCTGGGATCGAACCCCAGGCCTGGCCAGCAATGTGACTGGTCGAAGTGTCCTTGAGCGATTGATTGATTGAAAATTTTATTCACAGTTTGTAGAATGGGTACAGTTCAAACGAAGGTCAATACAAAATCTGCTACGAGGATAAAACCAGAAAAAGACTTGTTTACATCAGGGTACTCCATTTTCAATTCATCAGAACATTAAAGACGTACAAATATACACTTCTATGAAAAAAAGGAAATCATCATAATATACAGTTAAATAAAGTAAAAAGGGAAAAACATGTACAGTATGGAAAAAAGGGGAGGGGGAGACTGACTTTTTTTTTTTTTTTTTTTTACAGAGGCCAGTTTCGAGTCTAGGGATTCACATTTCTTAATGGCTGTTGGTAGGGCGTTCCACATTTTAGTGGCATGGGAAGCTAAATTAATTGAATCCCTTGTTTGAGCTGAATCTGGGTTGCACGTGGTTTGTTGAACTCCCTCTGGTGTTGTGATTGTGGACTTTGTTGATATTAAAGCACTTAAACACTGCTCCACGTTCAGCTGGATCGAAGCTGTTAATTCAGCACATATTGAGCATGTTCAGCAGTTTCAACTGGCTTGAGCAGAAACTGAATTTCTCCCGCAGGAGCAAGTAGGTCAATATTAAATATGACCTACTGAATATCGGCCAAGAGGTTTATGAGATTTGCTCTGGACAAACAGACAGCTATAGTCTCCTAAAGAACAAAAAAATATTTCCAAGAAATCTGACACCTACATTTTGTAGGATGAGTTCAGGGCATCTGTCTCTGTCTCCATCAGGTGGTCCATTAAGAAATGTAAAAAACAAAACAAAAAAACTACATAACTATAACCTTTAGAACATATATCATATGTTATAATCCACAAGTAATTGCAATAAAACATTATAAAAAAATCAATTCAGTAAGGAATCAATCATTTTGTCTATGTCGCACAGAAACCGCTGACATCAACAAACCAACGTACCATATTATTACTATGCGCATATAAATCAGTGGATTCATTACTACCATTTCACACGAGATTCCCCTCCCTGCGGATGTCACTCACTGACCAGCCAGGCAAATTAAAAAAAAGAGGAAATTCCTCAAAGAATTCTTCCTCTATATGACTCTGATAATGAGCACCCTGAATAAGTTTCACAACCTCTGGATTACTGGCTCCCGAGGCTGACGGATCCATTGAGCCTTGATCTCCCACTCTCAATTTACTATGGGACAGCTGCCCCTGCTGCTCTGTGCCCCTGCTGAGAGGGAGCCTATTTTAACAAGCCAGACCCATTGTCTTTTCCCTGTAATGGTCAGGGAATGTGGCTAACTCCTTGGGTCACATTGTCTTTATTTGTGTGCCTCTGTGTGTGTGTGTGTGTGTGCCTGTGTGATTGTGTGTGGTTACGTGTGTGTGTGTGTGTGTGTGTGTGTAGAAATGAGGGCGAGTGCGTCCGTCCCTGTAATTTGCATCGCTATGGGAACACACATGCCACCAACACTAATTACCTGCCTGAAAGGCTCCGATTGAGACGGTGTCTCATGTCACGTAACGTGATAACCCTTATAGCTTCTGAGCCGCTTCACAGCTGTGGGCGTGACCTGTGGGCCGGTTGGCGAACAAAAACAAACAAGAACTTTATGATCAATGGCTTTATATCAGAAAATAAAGCAGATTGTATTATGAGACCCAGCCGGACCAGACTGCCCCCCCGGGGGGCCCCTAATGTGATATTCTGGTGGCAGATCCCTGAACAGTGTTTGTGCCATGAGGTTTGGTGAGGATTGGAGCGACGGTGCACCTGTGGCACACGTGGCCCCTGGTGTGGCTACTCTGGTGGCAGATCCCTGATCAGTGTTTGGTGTGGATTGGACCAAGGGTGCACCTTGCAACTGTGCATGTTACGATTGTGATTTTCACCTGCCTGCCCGCCCGCCCAGCCACTAGGCAATTTTAATATGGGATATACTATATGTATATAGTGCCTTTAAAAGTGCTTTACAATGTGCATTACATTCACACATTCACTCACATTTACACACAGACGGCAGAGGAAACCATGCAAGGCACCAACCTGCTCGCCCTTGCTGCATTAGTCACGGTACTTTGTCTCATATCTTATTGTCATGTCATTATGATCCAGCACTATATATGTTCCTATTTGTGTAATAAACTTTGTGAACCTTTAGCGTGATACTGTCTGGTGTCGCGTTATTGTTCTCCCGGGCCCGTCGCCGCAGTCGCCGTACCAAAGGAATACTTCAACTGGATTATCACACACCACCCAGCCTGCACACACTACCTGTCTGTCAGAACCACACACCACCCAGCCTGCACACACTACCCGTCTGTCAGAACCACACACCACCCAGCCTGCACACACTACCAGTCTGTCAGAACCAGACAAGGGTCCAGTTTAAAAAAATACAACAGTCGGGAGCAAAACATATGGAAACTAGAAAAAGTGCCCTTCTGGGCACAGGTCTCCACCAGGAGGATAGGACTGTGTGAGATGTTTGGCCATTATTTTTGGTAAATGGTAAATGGTAAATGGTGCATTTATATAGCGCCTTTATCCAAGGCGCTTGTTGGCAAATGTTTAGGAGTAATATAAACATGTTTTTTTGTTTGTTAGTTTTTTGCAACAATTTTCTTCATTTTGTTGAGGAAAATCAGAGTGCCTGGTGGCACTATAATAGGCCAATGTGAAAAGGGTGCCATTTCTTCATACGCCTTTAATGGCAATTGGATGATTTGAGGCATTTTGTTCCAAAAATGTGTTTTGCAAAAATCAACCTGTTGGTGGCGCTATAACAGGCCAATGTGAAAAGGGTTCCTCAGCCTAGTAAGAAAATGTGTGAAAGATTTCACGTAAATTGCATGCTGCGTTCATGATTTGAGGCTTTCGTTCAAAACGGGGCAATCTTGCAAACTGTGAAAGCCAATTATAGCCAATTAGGATGGAATATGAAATATCGGACAGATCCGACTTGAGCACATGACCATAGAGATACTGTGTAATGATTTGTGTTTTACAAAAGTCGGCCTCCTGGTGGCGCTATAAAAGGCAGATGCGGAAAATGCAGGTCAAAGATTTGTCCTTGGCCTCTAGGGAGTGTGCATGCAGCGTTTCACGCAGATCGGTGCAGTTTTAGGTAAAACATGTGAAAAGCTGCCTCATGGTGGCGCTATAACAGGCCGTTCTGGAAAATGTGGGGCAGAGGTTCATCGTTGGCATCCAGGGAGTGTGTGTGCAAAGTTTGGCATCGACCGGGTTAATTAGCCCAGGGGGATCTTAACCCAGGAACCATTCAATTCCCAAGCGGTGTCCCTACCACCTGAGCCACTGCTGCTCAGGTAGCCTCTGGAGCTGGTCTATGTAGATCCGACTTAGGTCACATTCCCACCTAATACTTCGGTAGACTTGATGCGAATGGGCGGAGAAGTTGGGATTCTTGCAATTGGAAACGCAGCAGGGGGGACCTTTATCAATGTGTTCCATTCATAAACTAGCCTACACAGTGAAATCTATGGTGATAAAATTATACTCATAACGTGCATGTGTAGTGCCGTCTGGGACTGGACCCCCCCCTCTCCCCCTCTCCCCCTCTCTCTCTTCTGACAATGCGCAGGATTCGTTTTAAATCGCAGCAAAGCTTTCTGGTGTGAATGTCACCTTATTTTCCCCTTGGAGGCTGTGCCCTGCTTTGGCTTCCACAGTATAGTCGAACACAGTGGCCGGCCAGCAAGCTTCGGATGATCGATGCTCCTTCATCTTGTCTGTTGCTCTCAATATTCTGTCGTAGAGGGCAATGTTCCATACGTATGTGGTCCTGCATCAAGACGAGGGTCACTCTCAGTATGTCAATATAGCAGTCGTCAAGCACAAGGTCGTCAAAAGGGGCATATTTCAGGACCTCGGTGAGTGTATAAAGAGCTGTGGAGAAGACAGGGGTCTTCTCCACAGCTCTTTATACACTTCCAGTACTAATGGTCAGGAGCGTGTTGGCTCCTGGCGTTGTTGATTCTGAACCGTTGGTTATGTTCAATAACTTGTCCTTTGAATTCACATACCGTTGATGGACTGGTGCTCTCTCCGGGTCACACGGGAACAAACACAGCGAGCTTCAGAACGCTTCCCTCACACCCCGGACAACCAAAACTATCCTTACACACGTCACCTGCACACATAAGAAAGATGGACATGACCACAGTCCTTGTAACTCTGTATATTACCATTTTATATTTCTTGGTGCTGTTTTACTAAGTTCGGTGTCGGTTTGTGTTGTCAAGTTAAAAACATGGATCAAATGGGAATGGTGTGGCTTCATGTGGATCCTGGACTCCATGTGACCATCCTGTGGCGTGATGCGTTTGTACTGAGGTTCAATTATCTAAAGTCCAATAAAGAAGCTATAGTGTAGAGTAGACATAAGTTCAATAGAACCTATTACATATTTAATGAATACAAGGGAACATCTCCTTCATGATATGAATATGAACAGCAAATGAACATGAATAAAAGCATTTACGACCTGTTATATGTATCTATTGAGATTCACTTCATATCAGTCCGTTGGTCAGGGCGCCACTTGAAGGGGCAGCCAGAGGTGTCATGTCTGTCCTGGAGAGCTCTGACGTGTCTTTACTTTTTCAGACACTATATAGAAATCTCTCTGCAGTGACCTTGATAAGCACAGCTAGTGTGCACACTCTTTTAAGTAATGGTTGATGGACCAAAGGTACACCAAAGGTCTACTTTGTACCATCAGGCGTCAGTGACGTATGATCTATGTCTATGACTTCAAATTTGTAATACTATGACCTATAGACAGCTAGCTCCCTACAAAACTATGCTGTAAAAATGGCAACTTGGACAAGGTATTAGTTTCCATTGTCCTATAACTGTTAAGGGCCCCCATCTGCGTTTTCAAATGGCTCGATAATCCCTCGAGAGTCATCACGAGCACAAACAATTGAGTCAAACAAGGCCTTGATGACAGAATCATCCGTGCTGTACTGTGTATGTGACACCTGGCATTCAATGAGCAATACATAATACATCTGATTCCGGGAGGAGCGGTGTGTAATAATATATTTAGAAATGTTACGATTATCAAAATAATAATAATTAGGGATGTCCCGATCGGATCGGGTGATCGGAAATCGCCATTTGAGATTTTGTCTCAAATGGCATTTACTATGTGTTTCATTGTGTGTGTGTACAGTATGAAGGGGTGTACTGTACAGTAACATGACAGGCGTGTACAGTGTATGCACACATGGGGAAAGCAATGGGGCTTTCCCTGTGGTACTTCTCATGCTACACACCATCTTATGAGCCCATACCATATTGTGTGTGCAATGTCTGAACTGTGAAGAATGAATCCATTGTGTGCGGGCTACAATACTGGCCCTTCCTTTGGGCATTCTGCTCTAGAATGACCAGCACTTTATTTAAACAGCGCTGCCTTTATCTTTCTCTGAGTGTATGAGTGAAGCTGTCACAGTTGGACCCCACCAGTACCGCTAGATAGTTATGATAAGCGTATGATTGGGTGGTGTTTCGATGTAGAAACATAGCCACCAAGGCACAGGGGGGAGCCCAGAGGAAGTAAGGGACAATGGGGGGTTATTACAAAAGACGAGTGGCTTTGGCAGTCTCTCAGAGTCAGGACTATTACAGCAGCATGTTGTGGGATCAGAGGAAAAAGGCTTTTCCCAAAATGGCTGATCTTTACCAATTAAAGTCTGACACCGAGCGACTTACAGTAAGCAGGAACAAAATACATGATAATACATCAAAATAGTCATCATGAATCATACGTATGCTAAGAACCTAACAGTGGAATATCTACTGTATATAATATACTATGCATATAAGTGCTATATCTACATAAAATGCTATCTAAGTTACATAAGTTGAGCCTTTGCGTACGCCTGCAAGGTCGTCGGGGCAATGGCAAGTGCAAGGGCAAAGGCAATGGCAAGTGCTACGGGCTAAGTTGGAGCGTTGTCCCGGTGTTTGGAGCGTTGTCCCGGTGTTTGGAGCGTTGTCCCGGTGTGTGGAGCGTTGTCCCGGTGTTTGGAGCGTTGTCCCGGTGTTTGGAGCGTTGTCCCGGTGTTTGGAGCGTTGTCCCGGTGTTTGGAGCGTTGTCCCGGTGTTTGGAGCGTTGTCCTGGTGTTTTTTTAGTGAAGGGTAGGTCCAACATGCAAATGCATCCAGCAGGTCTAGGCCAATTAAATGACTAAATGACAGCTTAAAATATGAATTGCCAGGAGGACTTTAATTTTGGGAGTGATACCCTATATCAAATTGACTCACTGTTTGTTTTGCTGCAGGTATTACAAAAGAGTACACTCAGAAGAATTCTTTGAATTCCTTTAAAGAACAAATGTGACATGTGGTCACGATCTCTATTGAAGTTCTGTTCAAGTTCATAATGTGAACACGTCTGCCGCAAAGTGCTCTGTGTGCACACATGTTTGTGTGCGTGTGTGCGCCACTTTAAATTTGTTTTGGGTCATTATTGTATGATTACCCTGCCTGCAGAAAGGTGTGGCAGCAGGGTAATCATTTTCTGTTGAGTTGAGTTTCTGTAAATTTGTTGGACCTTTAGCAAAATAAAACGAGAATGGATGCGTGGATTGGCATGACATTTGACGTAATGATCAGTAGGCTGCCCTGAAGAGATGATTAATATTTAGGTAAAAAAAGTTCAACATCACAACTAATTTGTGCTATCTCAGGTATAGAGCCTTATTTAGTTAATGAGGCACTGCTCTCATTCTGGATCAGAACTACTGTCTGTAATTAAGACGAATCTTCAATAGGGCCCATGGAAATGCACGTAAAGCCCCAAATCTATAATCAGAAAATAGGAAACAGTCCTGATAAACTTTGAGATCCTTTAACTAAGAGGACAAACGTTGTTGTATGTTGCCACTTGCCAGCTTCCCTCTTTCAAGGATGGTGTGTCTTTCATATGGTTGAACCTCCAGTGCTACCTGTAGCCTCTATTGATTTAACCGATTTAGGCCTGACGTCGAAATTTAAAAGAAAATCTGACAATTTTCTGAAAAAATCTCATGTTTCTATATCAGCGGTGCTCAATATTTAATGTCAAGGACCCCAAAAACTATCTGTAATTGGCTGCCGACCCCCCATCTCAAAATATGTTGTTCCAGGGACCCTCAGAAGCAAAGATTTGAGTTAAAAACGTTCGCTCTGAAAGAATATTCAAAGATTTGCGCCACATTTTCACGATTTTTCTAAAATAGCAGACCACTACGAGATTGTAGGTCTGCTATTTTTCAATAGCTAAAGTATAATAATGCTTAAAACACCTAAATGGGTTCCCGCCCAGAATGGGTTAATTCCTAAACCTCAAAGCTGCCTGCTGCCAGCATGGCAGGAAAGTAACGCTTGTACCTGCAGGTACCCGATCACACTTTCACTGTCAGCGGGTGACACTGATGAGGTTACAGAGGTGAAGCACTACCCTCTGTTAACCCACCATGGCTCCAGGGCCTGGAGCCATGCTGGTTAAACAGATTGGAGCTGGTCTGCTGGAGGCTTAATGTTCCTATATGACATTACGGCCTTTGTGTGGTGACAATGTGTCACCCAATTTGATAATAATCAATGTGGAAAGAACAACCGTTTTATTTCACTTTTGATACGTGATGATGTACTTTATGTCACGGAGGATCAGATGCAAGCTATGGACATTTACAACAAAATAATGTGTGTGTGTGTTACAAGTGTAATACGCTTTATGGTGTCATGTACAGTTAACAGTTTTGTATCGAGCTGTGCTTGAAATGTACTGTAATTCTGTAAAGAAAAATATGAATAAATACATCAATCATGAACTTTACTGTCATGTCTTAGCCAGGATTTGAGCTGGAATTCTAACCACTTAATTAGTTAACAGAGGGTAAAAAATGAATTATGGGTTTCAGGCAGTACCACTTTGGTCCTACAGGACCATAGGACAACATTTTCTCAATAGAAGAACAGGGAGACCAAATGCAGCCACTCTGTTATATTATATTATATTATATTATAATATAATACAATACTCTACGATAGATTGTTCCATCAAAATTTGGACGAAATGTAAAAAATAAATTGTTACATAGTGTAGGTTTAACTTTAGTATTAGTAAATTAAAAGTAGGGGTGCATACTTAGTTTAGACAGTTTTTGGTTTAGACTAGTCATTGGTTAGACCAGTCATTAGTCCTACAATTACAACCCATCTCAAACCCTCACCCTAAACCTAACCTCCCACAGGGCAGCACACCTAAACCTAACCTTAACCCATGTCTAACCAATGACTAGTCTAAACTAAGTATGCACCCCACGTAAATGTTTACAGTGTGATAAGAGAGATAACATTGATTATAGAGGCTATTTCTGCATGAATATGATCACAGGTGTGCCGTGAAACTTGTCCTTTGGTGTGCCAAAAAGTTTGAAAACCACTCACTGCCGTATGTATATGTTTTGACAGGAAGCGCTTTCCTGGGGGAAAGAGATAAGATGAACATCCCCCCTGATGGCTCACTTGTGGGCAACGGTGTGGAAAGTCCACTTTGACCCTTGACCCCGGGAGACTAGGGAGGGGAGTGAAGGTCCTAAGCGCTACACTGCCCTGCCCCCCTCGGCGCCCTGTCTCTGACCATTCGACCTCTCAGATGACCCTGGGACACTGTCCTTGTCAGTCACATCTTGCTCCGGAACGGTCAGGCACGAAAGGAAGGTTTGGAGGGCGCGTATATGGTTCACTCTTTTCTGTTAGTATGGCTGTATATGCTGTGGTCCAGCTGTGGCCACACTAATGTTTTGTGATGTTTTTTTTGCCTATGACTGTACCTCACAGTAGTTATCTATCTGTAACTTAGACTTGCGTTGCCAGACTGTTGCCTCTCGTAATTTCCAAATGCTTCCATCATACAGTCTGGAGCAACGGTTCAAGTTCTATCAAATATAAAGCAGAAGTGGAGCCTCCTCCCCACTTCCGTTCTGTGTTTACAGTCGCGCAAATTTATCCCAATATAAATCAAAATCATCTGAGCATATATAGCTTGCTACTACAGAAATGTAAATGAAAAAATCACACCCGTGTGAACTGAGTGGTGTAAGGTTTTATATAGCATGATCAGCTGTGGTCTGACGTAATGTCTGACGTAATGAAATCACACCCGGATGTGATTTCACAACTGGCTTTTTTGTGCAGAAAAAATGAGCATGGTTGCTACGGTCATCCAGTTCACCCGGGTGTGATTTAATTACGTCAGAAATTATTTTGAACATAGCAACCATGCTCATTTTTTTCTGCACACAAAAGCCAGTTGTAGGAGTGGTTTACACCACTCAAAAATAAGCGATATAAAGACATTTTAAAATATATTTTTGTGAGCGGAAATGGCAGCTTCCTTACTCGGATTAGTTCCAGACTCTATATAGCATTCGGAGATTGTGGAATACAGTAGTTGTCTGGCTATGCGAGACTATCTGTTACTTAACTGCTGTGCTGCCTCTGCCACCTGAATTCCCCTCCGTAGAACCAATAACAGCATATTGTATTCTGTTCTACTCTATTCAATTCGAGCAGTGACAAAAGGTACAAAATTACCAATTGTGTTCATGTTGCAGCTTCCACTGAATGACTTGTAACCTGATGATTGTCACCTAGTGACAGGGATTGTTCTTAAAGTTAACCGTGATATGTTGAGCTTGTAGGAAAAAAAAAGCTTGCTGGCAGAGCTGTCTGGGCACCTTGGCTGGTAATCTAGTCTGGCAGTGTGCCGCGGGTTCGAAAATGTTCTTCGACTACCTTTTTTCACTGACGAAAACTGAATGGAAACTAAATGAAAACTAAGCTATGGTGATTAAAACTAAGACTAATATATTGACTAGTGGACAAGAGATCCAGTACAAGTCATTTTACACTTGGTTGCATAGCTGAAAATAGCAGATCTACAAGCTCACAACGCATCGCGCTGCGACACGTTGTGAGCTTGTAGATCGTCTATTTTCAGCAAGTGTAAAATCAGCCATTACGACGGCATCAAGGCCCGCCTAAATAGATTTTAGTCGACCAAATCAACAAATTAGTCGACTGAAATCTTATGACATTTAGTCGACTAAAACTAGACTAGACACTAAAACATTCCAGCTGACTAAAATGTGACTAAAACTAAATGAAAACTATTCAAAAGACTAATGACTAAAATCAAAATGTGCTGCCAAAATCAACACTGGTGCATTATCCTTAAATCAAAAGACGGAACATTATTCTCCCTCTCACATCGTTGAGTTTTGGTAGTATGTGATTGTGATGTAATGTTGTTGTAGGGCAGGCCATTATTATCATCCCCAGTGACTGCTTTGTGACAGTTGTATTGTTTCACAGGCCTACAGCGCCCCCTAAAGCCGAATAGAGGGTATGCGCATGCTTAAAGTGAATGGCACATCGAGTGGCAAAGCAACATGCAAATGTGAGTTTAACATTGTTTAATGTTGTTTAATGCAATCAGATAGGACTTTTCTGTTTGGATGTCTGGGCTGTCAAGGCCAGAAAGTAGTTTTTTGCCACTCAGTAGGCATTCCTGCATAACTTTCGGTTTTGATGATGATGTCACGCGCATACCCTCTATAAAGAGATCCATGGAAATGGTAACAGGTACGGTAGCCCCTTTTCCATCTCGCCCCACTACTCCACCTAGCTGTAAATAACAAACATAAATTCATGTTGGTGATTATATAAAAGGTATTATATTCATTTAAAATTGTTGAGTTCACTCTGTATATCCATGGGCATAATAGCATGATGATGCCATTACAAAACATGGGCTACATATGGAAGAAATGTGTTTAATAAAACAAAATGAACTGCTAGAAGGTCCTAAATTAACTTAATTAAGCAGTCTCTGTCTGTCTCATGTTATTCTTCCTTGATTTTACAGAGTATAGAGAACGACCACTACACAATCAAATAAATCTGTATACAAGATAATGTCAGGGAGGGAAATACTAAATTAACTGTTAACTACATTAACACTTTGGTGGCGGCGAGTTGGTAAAGGGGCGAGTCGTCTGGTATTCATGGAAATTACCATGCCTATAATTATATGTACTTTTAGGTCTACACCAAGGCCTGCTTTATTTTGAGCCTGGAAACAACAAGAAAGACAAATCTGCCACAGGACCAAAAAAAAATAAGTGCCCTGGGCAGATATTGGTCTGGCACTCCTCAGTTTTAATTACATTTCTGGAATGGAATCCGTTTGTAAACCGCCCCAGCCTTGGAAATAAATCTTGCACACCGAAGTTCCAGACTAATATCTATTCTAGGCAGTTATATTAGTCTGGTCTGGTCATGCCAGGCTACTTTATTTTCACGGGCAAGTAAGGACATTAGAACACTTTTTTTTTTGGGCAGCAAATTTTGATTTTAGTTTTAGTCATTAGTCTCTTGAATAGTTTTCAGTTAGTTTTAGTCACATTTTAGTCACCTGGAATGTTTTAGTGTTAGTCGACTAAATATCATAAGATTTTAGTCGACTAAATCTACAGTTGATTTAGTCGAACAAAATGTATTTTGGCAGGCCTTGATGCCGTCGTAATGACTGATTTTTCACTTGCTGAAATAGCCGATCTAATAGCCGATCTAATAGCTACCAATGCGCGTTGTGGGCTTGTAGATAGTCTATTTTCAGCATGCAACCAATTGTAAAATGACTTGTAGTGGATCTCTTGTCCACTAGTCCCTTCCTAACATTTTAGTCTTTTTATTTGTTGACGAAATTGTCAGTATATTTAGTCTTAGTTTTAGTCATCATAGCTTAGTTTTCATTTAGTTTCCATCAGTGGAGAAAGGCAGTCAACGAACATTTTTCGTCTTAGTTTTAGTCGACGAAATCAACACTGCTATTGCCCTTTAGTCGACGAAATCAACACTGCTATTGCCCTTTAGTCGACGAAATAAACACTGCTATTGCCCATTTAAACCTGGGAATAACACCTACACATACAGTAGCTGCACCAGTGGTTGCTTAGAAATGGAACTACAATGGGACAATGTGTAAGATTGGCCAGTAGGTGGTGATGTTGGATAAATGTATCCCATTTATAGACCTGTGAGAACAGATTCTACAAATCTTCTAAATCAGTTTCCTGAAAAACCTATGTTTCTGTGTCAGTGTTTGTCAAAGTTTTTCATGTCAAGGACCCCAAACATTATATGCATTTGGCCGCCGACCCCCATCTGAAAAAGATTTGAGTTAAAAACGTTCGCTCCTAAAGAATAGAATATTCAAAGTATAACTTTAACCCATTTAGGCCTGACCTCAAAATTAAAAAAATCCTGACAGTTTTCTGAAATACCTTATGTTTCTGTATCAGTGGTTCTCAAAAATTCATGTCAAGGACCCCCAGAATTATCTGTATTTGGCCACCGACCCCCATCTGAAAATATGTTGTTCCAGGGACACCCCAGAAGCAAAGATTTGAATTAGAAACGCTCTGAAAGAATATATATTCAAAGATTTACGCCACATTTTCACGCTTTTTCAAAAATAGCAGACCTACAAGCTCGTAGCGCGCCACTCGGTGGCGCGCTATGAGCTTGTAGATCTGCTATTTTTCAATAGCTAAAGCATAACATAATGCTTAAAATACCAAAAGGGGTTCCCGTCCCAAAATGGGTTAAACACCCAAAGGGGTTCCCGTCCTGAACGGGTCATTCCATCTCACCGTGTACAATTAGAGATGTTATTAGACATTATCAGATATCATTGTCCTGCTATTGTCCATGGAGGGTTTTGTGATGAATACGGTGTTATTTCACCGCAATCTCAATCAGGCCACTTTAACACATGAGGAGCTAGTTTCTCCTAATATGTGAGAGGGCCTTGCTTTTTCCATTACTCCTTTCATTTTTACTTTTAATAAAAAAATGATATATATATCCCTTTAACCATGTAACACACATATTTTAATTTAATTAATCAATATATTTTTTTTATGATATTTTTTCACCTAAACGTCATCATTGATGTTCATTGCAATGCCATTGGTCATGATATTTGCATATAAATACCCCCCCCCCCCCCCCCCCAGAGGCTGAAATTCACACAAATTAAAAATCTCTGGACTGAATTTTTAACAATTTTTAACCTATGACCTTTCACCTTTAACCCTGATAAAAGTAAGTAAAATAACTAATATATGTTTTGTGATCATTAGAATGTCTAGAACATTATTTTATTTATTATTGTGAAAGATATCCCACAAATGTAAATTATTAATTTATTATTATAAATGTGCATAAAATTTGCAAAAAAAAATATATATATATTTTTTTACATAATTTCCTCTGATAAGTCCTAGTAGTAAAAAGTAGTAGTAAGGTTGAAATCTCTTTTCAAAGTAGAAATTAATCCAGGTTTTACAGGGTTAATGCTCTTGGCATTTCAGCTGGTAAATGGGGTTGGTCAAGGTCTTAGGTTCCAACTCTGATATTTTTGATTTTCCCTCCTGGACCCCCCTGGGGTTTAAGAGGTTTTAACCCATTCAGGCCTGACGTCGAAATTAAAAAAAAAAAGTTTTCTAAATCATGACAATTTTCGGAAAGATTTGAGGCACATTTTAACGATTTTTCAAAAATAGCAGACCTACAAGTTCATAGCGCGCCACTCGGTGGCGCGCTATGAGCTTGTAGATCTGCTATTTTTCAATAGCTAAATTATAACAATGTTTAAAACACCAAAAGGGGTTCCCGCCCCAAAATGGGTTAATGGTTAATGTGGTTAAACGCTAACGTGACATGGATGCGTTCCAGGTCTCAATGGATTAAGCATGTATTCTGCCGTTTGTGACTCGTACAGTATGTGCAAAAATAATGTGCTTAACCATTGGGATCAAAATGTCAGGTCGGCTACTTATAAATGACATTTAGAGGAAACATTTAGAGGACTTATTGCAGGCAGACATGGCATTCTGATGTTATTTCAAAAGTGCGAGACTCAAACCCTCCAAGACCTGTCCTTTAACTTACTCGCTGAGCAACTGAGCATGTGGAGAAAAAGGTTGTTATTGTACATTAACCCATTTAGGCCTGACCTCAAACATTTTTTAAATTCTTCTAAATCCTCCAGTTTTCTGAAATAAATATATTCACAATTTTTCAAAAATAGCAGACCTACAAGCTCGTAGCGCGCCACTCGGTGGCGCGCTATGAGCTTGTAGATCTGCTATTTTTCAATAGCTAAATTATAACAATGTTTAAAACACCAAAAGGGGTTCCCGCCCAAAATGTGTTAAAACAGTAAGCCACAAAGTGTTTTATGTTGCAAAGATTTTTACTTGAGAAATTATTTAAAAAAAACACAAAAAGATCACCAAGAAATCAACAGGCATTGAGGTTACTATAATTTCTACGTACAGAAGGTACATTGCATGCTTACACTGTATGCTGTGTATAGAGACGTGACCAGAGGGGAAATTAAGGTGTCTTCTTAGCGAGCTAGCTCTAGAACTGAACCAGTGCAACATTTCAGAGGTGAATCCCTTTTTTTTTTTCTTCTCTTCTTTTTAATCTTGCAGTGCAAATTCAAGATCATCAAAAAAGCTGCGTAACAAACTGCACACACAGCAAATAAGAACCGATACAAAAATAGGCTTTTTTCCTTTTTTCTAGCAAAACATATATAAGTAGAACAGTGCAAAATTTGTCTTTATGGTATTATAGTGGTTATTAACGCTTCTTCTTCTTTTAAAGAAAACATGACAACCTGCGACAGCAGAGCAAGGACTGGATAGCAGACAGGTAAAGGCTATAGAGCGTCGCAGTCCCGCCCCCTGTCATGACGACGCCAGGCCCAGGAAATGATTCCCAATGCATTTTCCTCATAGACATTTCATAAAGTATTTATTTAAAGACCTTTTAAGCGTCGTACGAAGCCAGCTCCAGTCGTGACAAATCATGACAACAAACACAATATTTTGGACCAAACAAATAATTACAAAGAAGAAAAACTAAAAAAACGTGTTGTAACCTACCGTTTTTTTCTACTTTCTAATTCTTTGTTTGGCCCGAAACATTGTGTTTATTGTCATGATTTGTCACGACAAGAGTTGTCTTTGTCCGCGGCGTAAACGTCTTTAAATAAATACTTTCTGAAAAGTCTATGAGGAAACTGAACGGGGATTTATTTTCCGGGTCTCACGAGAGGGCGGGACTGTGACGCTCTATAGAGCGTCGCAGTCCCGCCCCCTACCATGGACCAGGAAATGATTCTCCGTTCATTTTCCTCATAGACATTTCAGAAAGTATTTATTTAAAGAAGTTTACGCCGCGGACAAAGCCAACTCGAGTCGTGACAAATCATGACAACAAACACAATTTTTGGGGCCGAAAAAATAATTAGAAAGAAGAAGAAAACGGCAGGTTACAACACTTTTTTGTTGTTTTTCTTCTTTGTTTGGTCCAAAATATTGTGTTTGTTGTCATGAGTTGTCACGACTCGAGTTGGCTTTGTCCGCGGCGTAACCGTCTTTAAATAAATAAATAAATATATGTCTATGAGAAAAATGCATTGAGATTCATTTCCTGGGCCTGGCGTCGTCATGAAAGGGGGCGGGACTGCGACGCTCTATTGGGGTTTACATTATAATGTAAAGAAACAGAAACAACTCCCCATCTTGGTACAACAGAGTGGTGGTCATGGTGACCATTGTCCACTTATAGCTTTCTTATATACTGAGTGGTGGTCATGGTGACCATGTGGTCATGGTGACCACTGTCCACTTATAGCGTTCTTATATACCAAGCAACATTCCAGGTCTTTGTAAAAGGTGATTTATACCTTCGTATAAACCTATTTGTTTATAGGACCATTTTCAACCTATATTCCATATAATTGGTTTTCCAACTAATGCTCATTACAAGATAGCACTATTAACCAGTGACGTCATACGTCGGTAGGCAGCTTTGGTAATTTTCTAAACAAGATTTCAAAAATATGTTATTGTTTTTTTTTCATAAATATACATTATGTATTGATTATTAATCCGCATGCTAACTTGCCAGGAAGAGAAAGGCTGTAAGTTTCTATTACAGTAGCCTGGAATCACCATCAGTGATGATGTCATCGTTTCAGGCATGCTTTCAAGCTGACCAATGAGAAGCAGCGTGAGTTATTATGAGCATTAGTGAGGACCAGAGCCATAGAGTAAGACAAGAGTAACGGTGCGTTCAGGCTTGGATGGTTAGAGCGGCGCCATTACATACAAAGTCAATGCAAAGACGAGAATTGCGCAAACGGGCGCGGCGCGGTGCAAACGGGACGAACCGAGGCGAATTTATACATTCAGGTCTGAAGGCAGCTTAACACATCGAGGTGGCAGAAAACTCGCGCGAGCCCATAGACTCCAATGCATTCCGTAGACTTCCGGTTGTCCCTTTTCAATAGAAGTCTATGTAGAAGAGCCTGGCTCCATGACGTGAACGGAGTTGTCCTAACTCTGCCTTACTCTATGGCTCTGGTGAGGACCACCTCATGCTTCCTTCTATGCATGAGGAGTCCAAGCTGCTTCTTTTCACCCGACAAGGGGGGAGTTTCAGTTTCCCCGGTTGGACGTATAGCGCGTGGAAGGAACACTTTATTCCAACCAGTTCCTTTCCCCCTCCATCAGGTGCCCAGGCTGGCCAGGGGGAGGCAGTACAGAGACCACGATTATTTCTCTTCTTATGGTTTTTTTTTTCTCTCTTTACTTTAGTGTCTTTTGATTTATTTTGTGTGTCTACACAGTTGTCATTATCCTTTTATATAAAGACTGGATTTCTACATATTTCTCTTTGTACAGCCTGCTGCTGGAGATGTTGGATGTCCATATCACGCACAGCTGCCATTTAATGTACGTACATACATGAGATGCAGCAGCTTTCAATACTAATGGATTATGGCCTAACCTTGGAGTTGTGTTTTAATTAGTGTCCATGGCAGCATTCAATACAAAAGGCAATTCTATTGGCATCCGACAGAGTGGCATCCACCTTCAATGACGCAAAAGGATACAACTCGTTTGCTTTCTGCCATCATCAGGAGACTCCGCTCAGAGCCCTGACAGTTTTTGTGTCTCTCCAAAAAGGTTCCTCTGTTCCTCTTCAGCCATTCATTCTACTAAAAATGAAATGCAAATTACAGACGGCCATGTATTGTCAGGATAAAACACAGTGACAATTAGAATGCTGTCAAGAAAGACGAATGTTCAGGTGACTGTTGTCGTATGGAATGCATGCAATAATACAGTAATATCATCACTAGAAAATAACGCACTTTGGTGTTGTGAATTGTATTAGGCCATTAGTTTTTTTTCCCCCCATGTTTGCCTTGACTGAGAGAGCGTCTGATGCCAGACCTGGATACGACTCGTGAGTTTGCACGATACCGCCATACGGTGAAATATAAAATAGGGAACTCATTTATGAAAAACCAGCTCAGCGGCCTTGTGGTTTGAGTGTCCGCCCTGAGAGTGGGAGGTCGGGGGTTCGATCCCCGGCCGGGTCATACCAAAGACTCTAAAAATGGGACCCAGTGCCTCCCTGCTTGGCACTCAGCATCGAGGGTTGGATTGGGGGTAAGTCCCTGCGACATACTAGCGTCATGTCCAGGAGGTGTACATGTGCATCAAAGCTGCCTCACGCTACAGAAACAGGAGATAGGCTCCTGCCCTATGGGCCTCATGGCTCGGCAAGGCTTACTTACTACTTACTCAATTATGAGAAAACATACAACATTAAATATCGAGATTCAAGGTTTCTGAGTGACAGTGATGATTATTATTATTAACCCATTCAAAAATAACCGAACATGTACATCGGCTATTTTTGAGAGTTTTTTTGTAGTGTGCGAACTACTGATTTAGAAGGCATTTGTAGAATGGGCCTCAGGTCTTAAAAGGTGATAATGTCACACAACACCTGTTGTCTCCGCTGGCTGCGCCGGTAGCTGTACACGCAGCTACTGTGGCTCGTCTGTACTGCTGCTGGAGGTCCAGGCGGTGTTGGCGGGGCCGCCGCCGCTGCTGGTGGAGCTGTGGGAGAGCGGGGGGGGGCTCTCCCGGGGACTCTCGCCGGGCTCCGGCTCCCGGGGCAGACGGGAGCTGTGCATGATGTGGGCGTCCAGCATCTCCAGCAGCAGGTCGTACAAAGGGACCATGTTCTTCATCTTCATGCAGTGCAGGTGGTCCATGCCTTTGTTACTGCGCAGAGTCACACACAATTCACAATAAATTAACAACCGGATTAAGGATGTTTACCGTGTATGGGGAAAGGGATGGGTTAGCTCAGGGGTTGCCAGACATGCCAAGGACCCCCAAATAGTCAAGAGGTGCACGGCACGCACATCCACACATTTCAACGGGTGCAGGATCCAAAAGAATAACTAAGAAAGGAGAGAGGAGATCCGCACAACGTTTTAAAAGCTCCCAAAACAAACAGAGCGGAAAACAATACAACGTTTCGGCCTCAGGGGCCTTCGTCAGGTATACAATATACAATACAATACAATAATATACAATACAATACCAGTATACCTGACAACCCCCAAATAGCAATAGCCTCTTTGACTGCAGCCCCCATATTGCATAACTATTTTTTTAAATATTTGATATATTATTATTTAATAATGACAAAATAACCATGCAATTAAAATGTATAATATCCACATGTATATTCTTTTGGAACGTATTCTATTTATTTTACATTTTCCTCTCCTTTGAAGCCCCTGGTGTGTATAGTGTTACATCAATGCTTCATGCAGCTTATCTAAAATAATCTTGATAGTGTGGCCAAAGCAGACGAACCTTAAATTACAAAATTCATCAAGACACGTCCTTTCATCATTGTTTGGTTTGGCTCCCGTTGGTGTTAAACATTGTTAATTAATATGTTGGAGTAAAGTTCAGTTACAGTGCAAATGCAAGCCCTGAAATAGATGAATAGTTTCTGTAAAACCATTATTATGTAACAAGATATTTAGGGATTACTCTGAGATCATGTAGGCATGGCCACTGAGCAGAGAGCTCAGTGGCCATGCCTACATATTCTCAGAATCTCCACCTTTGGTGAAAACAGCAGTGTATTATATTGTAGGGTCTGGAGTCTGGACTGACTGCTGTGTTTTCAGAGTGCCAAGACTTTCATGCAAGCACTTGCTTACTTCACAAAAAATGTGAGCGAATTGAATTAGTTTGGGCTGTTTCAAAAGGTATTCCATCTTAAAAGGGCCAAGGTTTTAGAGAACATACTGTACAATTTGACAGACTTGTTTACTTGTCCCAAACCCTCAAATCACTAAGTGAAGCAGTGAACTTTGTTTATTTTATGTTTATTTATTTTTATATTCTGGGTGAAAATAAAAACTGATTAATGGGATAAGGAAAAGGCACTGCTTGTAATGGCAACCAAATATGTGCACTCAACATACACGCACAGCTGGTTAGTGTACTGGTAGCCTGGAACTCAACACTCAACATACACGCACAGCTGGTTAGTGTACTGGTAGCCTGGAACTCACCTATGCTTTTTATGGCATAGGCAGCTCCCGGCAGGATCCGCCGGCAGAAACTATGCGCAGCTGCTAGACATGAGACTAATTAATTAGAGCGACAGAGAGTGAGAGGAGTGTGTGTGTGTGTATATGTGTGGCGTGTGTGTGTCAATTTAACAAAGGTGCAGACGATCAGAAATCAGCAGAGAGTGAGTGATGTTTGCGCTACTCTATGAAATCAGCAGAGAGTGAGTGATGTTTGCACTACTCTATGAAATCAGCAGAGAGTGAGTGATGTTTGCACTACTCTATGAAATCAGCAGAGAGTGAGTGATGTTTGCACTACTCTATGAAATCAGCAGAGAGTGAGTGATGTTTGCACTACTCTATGATCAGCAGAGAGTGAGTGATGTTTGCTCTACTCTATGATCAGCAGAGAGTGAGTGATGTTTGCACTACTCTACGATCAGCAGAGAGTGAGTGATGTTTGCACTACTCTATCAGCAGAGAGTGAGTGATGTTTGCACTACTCTATGATCAGCAGAGAGTGAGTGATGTTTGCACTACTCTATGAAATCAGCAGAGAGTGAGTGATGTTTGCACTACTCTATGATCAGCAGAGAGTGAGTGATGTTTGCTCTACTCTATGATCAGCAGAGAGTGAGTGATGTTTGCACTACTCTACGATCAGCAGAGAGTGAGTGATGTTTGCACTACTCTATCAGCAGAGAGTGAGTGATGTTTGCTCTACTCTATGATCAGCAGAGAGTGAGTGATGTTTGCACTACTCTATCAGCAGAGAGTGAGTGATGTTTGCACTACTCTATGATCAGCAGAGAGTGAGTGATGTTTGCACTACTCTATCAGCAGAGAGTGAGTGATGTTTGCACTACTCTATGAAATCAGCAGAGAGTGAGTGATGTTTGCTCTACTCTATGATCAGCAGAGAGTGAGTGATGTTTGCACTACTCTATCAGCAGAGAGTGAGTGATGTTTGCACTACTCTATGAAATCAGCAGAGAGTGAGTGATGTTTGCACTACTCTATGATCAGCAGAGAGTGAGTGATGTTTGCACTACTCTATGAAATCAGCAGAGAGTGAGTGATGTTTGCTCTACTCTATGATCAGCAGAGAGTGAGTGATGTTTGCACTACTCTATCAGCAGAGAGTGAGTGATGTTTGCACTACTCTATGAAATCAGCAGAGAGTGAGTGATGTTTGCACTACTCTATGATCAGCAGAGAGTGAGTGATGTTTGCACTACTCTATGAAATCAGCAGAGAGTGAGTGATGTTTGCGCTACTCTATGCCGAATTGAAGTGGACTCGGACCCAGACTTTCTTTTTCTCCCTGGAAATAAAAACGTCTGGGTTTCCGAGGCTAGTGTACTGGTGGCGGCACCGACAGCACATTATTCTGACGGCATGTTGGTCCGAGTCACCTACTTAGCCTACTAACCCCGTCCCTAGCGGCACGCCAAGCCACGTTGTCGCACTAATGGGATGTCGGCGTTATGGGGGGCGGGGATGTCGGCTTTATGGGGGGGCGGAGTGGGGGACAGGCAATGGCTGCCATGCCCCCTCAGAACTGGGAGGACAGACACCCACACAGCCTATGAGTCACACAAAAAGGCACCAGATGTCCTTCCTCCCAGGAGCATACAAGCTTCTGAGAAAACAATATCTGTGCCCTTTAGGAAGATTTACAATTGAGGCATTTAGCAAATGCTCTTAATCCAGAGCGACTTACAGTAAGCAAGAACAACACATGCATCAAATGCATAGAAATAGTCATCAAGGATCATAAGTAAGCTAAGAACTTACATCTGTCTAACAGTAGAATATCTATACAAAGAAACTAGTAGATCTCTGATGTCCGGAGGAAACCTCATAACTCCAAAATGTTCATTTTTCAGGAAATGAATATACATTTTTAAGGAAATTAATAAAAGCTTATATTTTTTTAAACGATTAGATATTGTCAATTACTTGCATGAGAAGGAGAGAGGTGGTGGAGTTAGCTGCTTTAGCAGACAGTTAGTTAAGAGGTTTTGTCCAATGCGTTCTTTACTACTTTCCATTGGTTCAATATTTTCGAAACGACACACAGACGTAAAGGGTGTTCCATAGCACTGATTTATGAAACAACACACAGACGTAAAGGGTGTTCCATAGCACTGATTTATGAAACAACACAGAGACGTAAAGGGTGTTCCATAGCACTGATTTATGAAACAACACACAGACGTAAAGGGTGTTCCATAGCACTGATTTATGAAACAACACACAGACGTAAAGGGTGTTCCATAGCACTGATTTATGGAACAACACACAGACGTAAAGGGTGTTCCATAGCACTGATTTATGAAACAACACACAGACGTAAAGGGTGTTCCATAGCACTGATTTATGAAACAACACACAGACGTAAAGGGTGTTCCATAGCACTGATTTATGAAACAACACACAGACGTAAAGGGTGTTCCATAGCACTGATTTATGAAACAACACACAGACGTAAAGGGTGTTCCATAGCACTGATTTATGGGAGAAAGAAAAATCAAAATACACTACACTATAGAATGCTATGCTACATAATTTAGCCTTTTATTTGTATATAGGGTCGTCGAGGCTAGGGCGTGCTAGGAGAGACTACCCAAATAAAATATACTGGAGCACTCGACACCTGTCTGCATGTGTTTTACCGTTTTGCAGGGGTGAGTTCTCCAATGATTAGAAATGGATAATGAAAAACGTGCTCCTCGGTCCTCATTGACAACCATTATACAGTGAAGAGTCTCTGCAGGCTCTCCCTACCGTATTAAACAAACACTCACACCCGGTTGATCTGCTCGGTATAAGAGGACAATTTACTAGAAGTAGCAGGCAACGTTTGGGTCAGTGATGACCTTCTTCAGGCATAATACAGCAGTTTGGTGTATCTTTCTTTATGTACTGTATGTATGGGCCATGTATCTCTATCGTATCTTTCTATTTTATTATTGACGTGCACTTGCCTCACTAGCACCTGCTCCTAAGCCTCTACTCCAGGGGACCTATTTTCACCTGTGCCTTATACCTAAACTTCTTTGCCTTTTTTTTCAGTGTAAAATGAAACCAAATGGACCATTTGGTTTCTTTTTACGCTCTCAAGAGTTAAATACATTGTTAAATACATAAACAACATACATAATACATAAACAACGGACTTACTTAACACCCCAGGTTATTTAATCCATTAAATCATAGCGCCCAGCGATTTATAGCAGCAGAGCACATTTAGCGACGGACCAGATGTTATCCCGGATGTGGCTGAAGTAGCTTAATGTAGCCAAAACACTCTCGATGCGAGCGACAACAACGGGAGGTATGATTAATTCTAACGAGACTAGCGACGGGACCTCGATGGGCCGTCTAACACATAATCTTTTCTTAGAATTGGACGGAATGATTTAGATCAAGAGTTAGGCTCAAATGCCGAATAAATAATGGGCCTTGATATGAAAAAGGTTGAAAACCAGTGTTCTAGACCAGGGGTTCCCAAACCTTTTTTGGACCAGGTACCCCTTTTGGGGTAGACATTTTTCCAGGTACCCCCTCATCTGAAGCGGCCGCAGAAACCTTTCAAGTGTCCCGAGTCTTTTTGTTGTTTCTGCAGCGTGCGTCCTGCTGTTACTGTTTGGGGTCACGACAGGTTGACTGATGTTGTAGTTTTAGTAATCATGTCAGCTATTGGCCCAAAGCAAACATGGGAGAAACACAATGAACAACACAAAAACACGTTTATTGCGCAACTTGGCAGAAATGACCACGTAGATAAACATAATTTTAATGTTAAAAAAAGTTTAAAATATATATATATATATATATATATATTTTTCTTTCTTTCTGTGAATTATTTCGGGTACCCCCTGGCTATGCGTCGCGTACCCCTAGGGGTCCGCGGACCCCACTTTGGGAACCGCTGTTCTAGACCTCTGGGAGATGTATTACTGAGGTGGAACACTACATCTGCTACTACATGTGCTCTCAGCTGCCCTGGCTAACACACACCATCGTTACCCTGTGCTATACTCATATTAACACACACCATCGTTACCCTGTGCTATACTCATATTAACACACACCATCGTTACCCTGTGCTATACTCATATTAACACACACCATCGTTACCCTGTGCTATACTCATATTAACACACACCATCGTTACCCTGTGCTATACTCATATTAACACACACCATCGTTACCCTGTGCTATACTCATATTAACACACACCATAGTTACCCTGTGCTATACTCATAATTTATGTGACTGAATACAGTGGTTTGAGACACAAGTAGGCCATGGTCATTTTTCAGTTTTTTACATATTATGAAACCACATAAAGCTTTCATATGATGTATTGTTCATTGAAATTGGAAAAAAAATGAAGACGATATGACCATCTGAAACTTGTTGAACCAGAAACCCCAAAGTAGAGAAATTCCCCTGCAAAGATTCCAAAGATTTTAGCACCTTTTGAGCCCCAGGAATAGGTGTGACAATAGATACTTGTCTCCACCCCTAATGGCTTGCACAATCACTCCCCCCTCTAGGTTAGCTGTCAACTGCACAGATGAGTTGAGTGGACACTTATTAGTGTGGTTGCCCTAAAGGGCAACCAGACTATTGTAATTGTAACACTTTATTATTTTTTTTATTTTACTAGAGTAAGACAAAGTTTGTCCCACTACTAGTCCCACAGTTTTGACTGTACGCACTTGAGCCATATGTCAAATTGACTGTAAAAATCGGGAATCGTGTGCTTGCTCGTTTCTAAGAGAAATGTTGTATAGTTTAATTGATATTAATTTATTAGTGAATTAAATGTCCCCATTGACATGAATGGGAAAATGCGAAAAATCACGTTCAAGTATTTTTTCCTCGGAGACCGTAAGGGCTATAGTTACAAAACTTGGAGGGATAATTCGTAATACTTACTAAAATTAATTAACTTATAATTATATCGGTCGGCCTCATGGTGGCGCTATAACAGCCCACTATACGTGTTGGCTTATAAGTCTTGAACCGTAGGTCGTAAATTCAAAATTCCTTTCTCCCTGTATTCCTTGGGCCATGACGCATCTCCCCATATAGGCCACGCCCATTTGCGTCATGATAGATCTTCCGCCATTTTGAATTTTCTCCAAAACACACTTTTTGCTCCTCCTCCTACAGATTTCGTCCAAATCTCACAAAAATCGGCACACATGATCTCAGGACCCATCCGATTAAAACACCAACTGCAGAATTTTGGTAGTGCGTATCGTTCGGCCGTAATCGTCGTCCGAAGTTAGTAGGAGGGGCCTATATCACAAAAAATGCCATAAATCACGAACGGAATGTCCAATCCATCCAAAATTTGAATCACATGTCGCGGGTGGTTGAATCAACCAAGTACCAAAAGCAATTCTATTTTCATCCATAGGGGGCGCCGCAAATGCGAGAAATGTAACAGTTTGTCGCAAAAACATGATTTTTGGGGGATAATTCCCCTCCGAATTACTTACGCATGATCGCAGGGATGCCGTGACATTGTAATTGGCTGGCAATATCAGTGGGAGGGGCATATGTAAGCCACTGCGGCAACCACACTTTGCAATTTTTTAAAATTGCGACCTTTCTAGTTCTCACAAGTAGGCAGTGTGGGAAAGGTATTTTTTACTTAAAGGGGCATTCCACTCATTTTCAACATTTTACTGTGTCATTAATGTACCTTAGAGCCGTTGTCTGGAAATAATAAAAAAGTCCCCCCATTCTGTGTTTCCTAGAACTGGAGATCTGAACAAAATGATGATTGATGACGTCATCAAGATGTGTTTCACCATGTTAATGATTTTATTTGCATACTTACAGTTCTAGGAAACACAGAATGGGGGAACTTTTTTTTATTATTTCCACACAACAGCTCTAAGGTACATTAATTACACAGTAAAATGTTGAAAATGAGTGGAATGCCCCTTTAAGTTAAAGTATCAATACTGCAATATAGAAATATAGGACTGAAGTCGTTTAGTGTATGTTTTGTAATAATAAAGTCTACAAACTAACTAGTAACTACGTTTTCAAATGTGGAGTAAAACTACTTGCAGCCAACACTGCAAGTAGGCTATAATTTATTCCATGAAGTTACTTGTAGTTTTAGACCCATGCTTTTAATTGCTACATTTTTTGAGTTTGAGTTGGTGGTGTGCCCGGGATCTAACCCAAATGTACAAACCACATTTTTAACCCATTTTGGGCGGGAACCACTTTTGGTGTTAGCATTATGTTATGCTTTAGCTATTGAAAAATAGCAGATCTACAAGCTCATAGCGCGCCACCGAGTGGCGCGCTATGAGCTTGTAGGTCTGCTATTTTTGAAAAATCGAAGAACGACTGACATAGAAACATAGCTTTTTCAGAAAACTGTCAGGATGTAGAAGACATTTTTAGAATCTGATCTCAGGTCAAAATGGGTTAATGGCGTGGCATTTTGTCTGTACCTGATATGGCGTATGTTTATGAGCAGCATGAGCAGGTGGGCGAGGCGGCTGGACTGTTGCCTGAAGGTGAGACCCGTCTTGGCGATGGCCCACACCAACGCATCCGTCACCGCGTCCAGCAGGCGCAGCAGCTTGGTACGACTCTGCAGCTCATCACTGCCCTCTGACGAGCTGGTCAG
>NC_136798.1:4144719-4204616 GCF_951216825.1 Electrona antarctica | reverse complement strand
CTTGTGGAGGTGCTGCAAGAATTGGAGGTGCTGCAAGAATTGGCCAAAAATGACGGTTGATTATTTCTCTTTATTTTATCTTACAGCCTAAGCCTAATTTTTGTAAGGGTTTAGTTGTAGATACAAACCCGGGACTTGTCTGAGGAACAGACACACGACTCCAACGATGTGCTCATTGTGCTGTGATAGATACAATCCTCGCGAGAACTCGCACGGCGGCAGTTATTTTTTAATTCGAACCTTAATTTGTTAAAGTCGATAATTTTTTTATTTTTTTTATTAAAATATTCCTTCGTTCGAATATGGAATATATGTTTGCAGCCCTGCTCAGTATGGTCCCCTCGAGATGTGATTCTGAGTAAAACAAAATAGCAGATCAACAAGCTCACAATCAGACAATATTGTAGATTAGTATTTTCCTCTATTCGTGACACAACAACGTAAGGCTATATAATGGGCCACTTAAACAAGCATTTCACACAAACAAGCATTCGGGATCCGCACGTAATTCCGACGGAGCATTAGTAGCACCGCATGTCAGTCAGACATGCGCTGCTCCCGTGCTTGCGGTTATGGTTTGTCTCACTAATGCTTATATTATTATATGCTCTATTATATGCTCACTAATGCTGTCTACTACCTCTCTGTCTCAGAAGTCCTAAAAGATTTCTACAGAGGCCCCACAGAGAGCATCCTCCTGACTGGCTGCAAAAAAACGAACAATCAGGCCTATGTGACCGAACAATCAGATACATGAACGAACTGATAAGAACCAGAGCGAAACAGCCACAGGTCCAAGGAAAACGCTAGCCCCCCCCCCCCCCCCCTCAGAGCGAAACAGCCACAGGTCCAAGGAAAACGCTAGCCCCCCCCCCCCCACTCAGAGCGAACCAGCCACAGGTCAAAGGAAAACGCTAGCCCCCCCCCCCCTCAGAGCGAAACAGCCACAGGTCCAAGGAAAACGCTAGCCCCCCCGCCCCCCCCCCCCCCCCCCCTCAGAGCGAAACAGCCAAAGGTCCAAGGAAAACGCTAGCCCCCCCCCCGCCCCCTCAGACCGAAACAGCCACAGGTCCAAGGAAAACGCTAGCCCCCCCCCCCCTCAGAGCGAAACAGCCACAGGTCCAAGGACAACGCTAGCCCCCCCCCCCCCCCTCAGAGCGAAACAGCCACAGGTCCAAGGAAAACGCTAGCCCCCCCCCCCTCAGAGCGAAACAGCCACAGGTCCAAGGAAAACGCTAGCCCCCCCCCTCAGAGCGAAACAGCCACAGGTCCAAGGAAAACGCTTCACCTTCTTAAACAAAATGTTGTTGTAATATGAAGCCAAGGGCCCTATTTTGCGTGTCTTAAGTACCAGGTCTTATGACTTAACTTAAGACCTGGAGGCGTGGTCAATGCTGTTTGGCCACTCAGAATAGCCAAATGGCATTGATCACGCCTCCAGGTCTTAAGTTAAGTCATAAGACCTGGTACTTAAGACACGCATAATAGGACCCCAAGACTTCTTAGTTCTTAGGTCTTAGGTCGGAGTGCCTTTGGACGGTATGGCACTTTGAGGGTGAAGGCTGAAGTAGGGGTGTTAGTATATTCAGGTGAATCACCTGTAGTTCAAATCTCACCTAGACCTCTCTGTTAACACCTTGAGGGCCCGGACCTATTTAATCCATTCATAAAATGTGCCCATCATTTATAGTGCCCGGACCACTTTTACCGGGGCACCGGAAGTTGTTGTGAATGTCTGTGTAGCAGCTAACAATAGCCACACCACTCTAGAGTCGATCGACAACAACGGGAGGTAAGATTAATCTATCGCGACTAGCGACTGGACAGCGGAGCGCCGTCTAACACAGGATCTTTTTTTCCAGAATTAGACGGGATGATTTAGATCGCGAGTTATGAATGTTTTAGGATTTGCGTTTTCGTCCGCTAAACAGGCAGGGAACATTTTCGATCAATATCAATCTCCGTCTGGGGCACTTGACCATGAACTTGAACTTGACGGTGATCTCCGTCTGGGGCCCCTAAACTGTTAATAGCCACGGCGACATCACTGCGGTGACGTCTCGTTGCTTCCTGTATCCGTGGCAACATAATATATATGGAACATAACCTACTGTGAAGCTGTTCACAAAAACTTTACCTAACTTTGCTACTACAGGGAAAACATTTGTTGAGATCGGATTCTAAAAATGTCTTCTACATCCTGACAGTTTTCTGAAAAAGCTATGTTTCTATCTCAGTCGTTCTTCGATTTTTCAAAAATAGCAGACCTACAAGCTCGTAGCGCGCCACTCGGTGGCGCGCTATGAGCTTGTAGATCTGCTATTTTTCAATAGCTAAAGCATAACATAATGCTAACACCAAAAGGGGTTCCCGCCCCAAAATGGGTTAAAATGACCTCACTAGTATATGGTATAGGCAAGTTTCTCAACTGTTCACAGCCCACTGATGAGACACAGAGCGAGTAGACAGAAATGGTTCCTTCTAATAATGAGCATCAGTTAGTGCTCACTATGTGAAGTGATCTTTTAAACGTGGTCAAGAGGCCATGCGCTCTGGGCAGGTTCTATACAAAGCATTTATTATAATTCCATTTAAAACTATTTATTACAACTAGCCTATTATTATTATCCTATATATTCAATTTCAAGAGTCTCTACCGTCTTACTCTGTGTAGCACGTTCGTTTTGAATTCAGTTTCTCATGACCTTGGCAGTTTGAGGCCGTTTTGAGTATTTTCAGAAGGAGACAATAATTACGACAGGATCTTTAATCACTATTTGGGGGGTAAAAGACCAAATGTGGGGGGGGGGGGGGAGGATTTTCTTTTTGTTCCCTTTGAAGCTTTGACCTTGACTTGAAAGCTGCCTCCTTTGCTTGTCAAGCCATGCAGCTGCTTGTCCAGTGTGGGAGAAAACCTCCCACCTACGACAGGCTGCCGCTGCCATACACAGCACATCAGACACAAAGCCTAGCGGCGTAGCCACCATGCTGGATGGATTGGCCATGTCGTCATGTCCCCGACCAGACTGGAGAAGGACTCCTTTCATGTTCAATTCATCCAGGGAGTGCTGGGAGATTTTTACCCATTCTGGATAGAGGAACCCCTTTTGGTGTTTTAAGCATCATGTTATACTACTTGAAAAATAGATCTACAAAGCTCGTTTTTAGTTTTCAAAAATAGCAGATCTACAAGCTTGTAGCGCAGCACCGAGTGCTTCAGAGCGAAGGTTTTTAACTAAAATCTTTGCTTCTTGAGGTCCCTAGAACAACATATTTTCAGATGGGGATCGGCGGCCAATTAGATATATTTTTGTGGGTCCTTGACATGAAAAGGTTTGAGAACGACTGACATATAGAAATATAGGTTTATCAGAAAACTGTCAGGATTTAGAAGACATTTTGTAGAATCGTCCTCAGGTATAAATGGTCTAAATTAATCATTTATTCAACACATGACATTTACACATCAGATCTGACGGATCAGTAGAACAGCAATCTGACGGATCAGTAGAACAGCAATCTGACGGATCAGTAGAACAGCAATCTGACGGATCAGTAGAACAGCAATCTGACGGATCAGTAGAACAGCAAACTGACGGATCAGTAGAACAGCAATCTGACGGATCAGTAGAACAGCAATCTGATGCTATTAGCCAGTTGCCAAGTACAGCAATTATCTACCGTTTGTTGGCCACATTGCAGATCCTCTGAAACATTCACTGCCTTGCTCAAGGGAATTACTATAACCATTGGTGTAATAGAAAGTGTTAAGCGCTTTCCAGCCCAGTGTTTCCCCATTTCCCTGCCTAGGGGTTTAAGATCCTTCGAGTCACAAGCCCGATTTCCACATTTTAGACACTTATGGTTGTTTATAATGTTTAATAACAAATAATATAAATAGAATCATGCTCAAAGATATGCCCTTATCACACACACACACACACACACACACACACACACACACACACACACACACACACACACACACACACACACACACACACACACACACACACACACACACACACACACACACACACACACACACACACACACACACACACACACACACACACACACACACACAGATAGAAGTGTTCCCGGATGCTGGCCAGAGGTGAATGACTTTTAAACAAAAGCCCAAGGCTACAGAGCGTTCCCATCCTTAAGTCTCACTGCCTCCCTAGCGCCGGGCGGAAACGGACACGACAGACACGGCTTCTTTTACGGGTTGCAAAGGAAAGAAAGTACCTCCCGGTATAACCCATTTAGACCCGAGGACGATTCTACAAATGTCTTCTAAATCCTGTTTGACATGTTTCTATGTCAGTCGTTTTCATGTCAAGGACCCCCAAAAATATATGTAATTGCATGCCGACCCCCATCTGAAAATATGTTGTTCTAGGAACCCCCCAGAAGCAAATATTTGAGTTAAAAACGTTCGCTCTGAAAGAATATACATTCAAAGATTTGGGACACATTTTCATGATTTCTCAAAAATAGCAATATCTACAAGCTCGTAGCGCGGCACTCGGTGCCGCGCTATGAGCTTGTAGGTCTGCTATTTTTCAATAGCTAACGTATAACATAATGCAGTTCAAACACCAACAGGGGTTCCCGCCCAGAATGGGATAATATAGGGGAGTGTGGCTGTGGAGGTGAAATCTGGTACATGCCAAAGAATGCTGTGGGGTTCTTTTGGCACCGCCATTGAACAAAATGAAAATCCGGCCATCCATTCTCAAGTTAATTTTCTAGAAGACAGATATAGACACACAGCACTGATTTAATTTGTATAATACCCTGCTGCCACGCATTGCTGTCAACTTTAATGACAGAATGTGGTATTTTGCATGAGAAGCACTGGTGTTCTCAGATCTGACATCATGTGAACTGTCAATCCAATTTAATTTGCTTTCAATGCCAATTTCAGGACAGAACAGTTCTTGCTTGTGTAGACGGACAACACTAGCATGATTCTAGTTCATTTAACCGTGACGGTCCATTTTAACACTGAAGCAACTTCAATTAACCCATTTAGACCCAAGACCAGATTCTAGTAAAAATGTCTTCTAAATCATGACAATTTTCTGAAAAAAACGATGTTTCTATGTCAGTGGTTTTCAAACTATTTCATGTCAAGGACCCCAAAAATTATATGTAATTGGCTGCCGACCCCCATCTGAAAATATGTTGTTCCAGGAACCTCTCAGAAGCAAAGATTTGAGTTAAAAACGTTCGCTCTGAAAGATGTTTAAAAAATAGCAGATCTACAAGCTTGTATCGCTGCACTCGGTGTCGCACTATGAGCTTGTAGATCTGCAATTTTTCAATAGCTAAAGTATAACATAATGCATAAAACACCAAAAGGGGTTCCTGAGTGTTGGGGAAGCGAGAGGTGGACATGCACCATGAGAGTGTTGGGGAAGCGAGAGGTGGACATGCACCATGAGGGTTGGGGAAGCGAGAGGTGGACATGCACCATGAGGGGTTCCCACCCTGAGGGTTGGGGAAGCGAGAGGTGGACATGCACCATGAGGGTTGGGGAAGCGAGAGGTGGACATGCACCCTGAGGGGTTCCCACCCTGAGGGTTGGGGAAGCGAGAGGTGGACATGCACCATGAGGGGTTCCCACCCTGAGGGTTGGGGAAGCGAGAGGTGGACATGCACCCTGAGGGGTTCCCACCCTGAGGGTTGGGGAAGCGAGAGGTGGACATGCACCATGAGGGTTGGGGAAGCGAGAGGTGGACATGCACCATGAGGGGTTCCCACCCTGAGGGTTGGGGAAGCGAGAGGTGGACATGCACCCTGAGGGGTTCCCACCCTGAGGGTTGGGGAAGCGAGAGGTGGACATGCACCATGAGGGTTGGGGAAGCGAGAGGTGGACATGCACCATGAGGGGTTCCCACCCTGAGGGTTGGGGAAGCGAGAGGTGGACATGCACCCTGAGGGGTTCCCACCCTGAGGGTTGGGGAAGCGAGAGGTGGACATGCACCCTGAGGGTTGGGGAAGCGAGAGGTGGACATGCACCATGAGGGTTGGGGAAGCGAGAGGTGGACATGCACCATGAGGGGTTCCCACCCTGAGGGTTGGGGAAGCGAGAGGTGGACATGCACCCTGAGGGTTGGGGAAGCGAGAGGTGGACATGCACCCTGAGGGTTGGGGAAGCGAGAGGTGGACATGCACCATGAGGGTTGGGGAAGCGAGAGGTGGACATGCACCCTGAGGGGTTCCCACCCTGAGGGTTGGGGAAGCGAGAGGTGGACATGCACCCTGAGGGGTTCCCACCCTGAGGGTTGGGGAAGCGAGAGGTGGACATGCACCCTGAGGGGTTCCCACCATGAGGGTTGGGGAAGCGAGAGGTGGACATGCACCATGAGGGGTTCCCACCCTGAGGGTTGGGGAAGCGAGAGGTGGACATGCACCAGCATGAGAGTAAACGGAAAAACACTCCTTGGGCTAAAAACGGCATCACAAATACGCGGTCATCACATTATTTGAGCACATTTGGGCAAGTGGCTATGGGCGACATTAGCCCAAGGAGTGTTCTTGTGCAAAACTAATGCTTGGAATTAATTCAGAATCATGAAAACCCCCTAGTTTGACACGTCACATGCTGCTTAAAGCATAATGAAATTTTGAAAATGTACTGTATTATAGGCTGTTAACACTTTAATTGCCCAGGGTCATTTAATCCATTACATTATAGCACCCATTCGATTTATAAACACGGACCCCTTTTCCGGACGGACCGGCGGAAGTTGTTGATGTGTGTGTAGCAGCTAACAATAGCCACACCACTCTAGAGTCGATTGACAACAACGGGAGACAAGAATAAATCTATCGAGACTAGCGACTGGACCGCGGAGCGCCGTCTAACACAGGATCTTTTTTCATAAAAAGACGGGATGATTTAGATCGCGAGTTATGAACGTTTTAAGATTTTCGTTTATCAGCTAAACAGGGGAGGGAGTTTTTCGATGACGTCTCACTCTTGCGCGTCACAAAGGATTGCCCAGGAGGTGCGCCTGGGCTATAGAGCCATGCGATCCGTTCTCATATCAATAAACTTCGTCTTTTGGACAATACTGGCGTCCTGACCCCGAAGGTCGCCGGCTCGGGCACCCTGGCTAAATCGTTAGAGCATGCCCTGCCCTGGCCTGCATCTGTGCAAAATTTGGAGCTTTTAGACGAATTTGCACAAAATATCCATCATCTCTTCCTAAGCTCCTCCACTACATTGTTCTCTCAGACCTACAGTATGTGCATGCTGCACATCAGGGCCGGGGTAGGCAACCTTAGGCAGTGAAGCACGGGTGCCAACATTGGCACAGGGGAGGGTGATCACTGGCACAAGTGTGTAAGAGAGGATTTTTCTTTTTAAATTAAATATGAAAATTAGGTCCTCCCTCACATCCCTGCTGTACATAGTAAAATCCCCAGTATTTATATTTAACTCTGTGAGTAATAGTATGTACTTCAGTTCATAGGTTCAGCCTAGGCGTTCAAGAGTCTGATGGAGGTGGGCACAAAGCTAGCTGAGCCCCTTTTAGTGAGTTTTGATGCTCTGTATCGCCGGCCTGAGGGCATTAGTTCGTAGTGGTTATGGAGGGTGTGTGTGTTGTCCTCAACTATTTGAGAGGCCTTCTTTATTGTCCGTTTTTTATGGATGCTGCTGAGTGACTCCTGGTACATGAGAATGTACCATGAGATGAGGATGTAACCAAAAGGGACCCATAGGGTGCATTTGTACACGTAACACACCCCTGTGGGTCCTATACTGGTCCATTTGGTTGCATTTGTACTCTCCAAGTAAATGGATAAATGAATACTGAGTATTTTACTGTTTAGTGTCACTAGTGTGATTTGTATGCATATTAAGGATATTCCATTGATTATGTAAACAGACTAAAGAAGGCAATGATCTGCTAAACACACATTGCTTCTCAGCGAAAGACAACTTCATGGAGGTACCTAACCCAATGCAACCAAGATTAACATTTTATTTTAATTTAATGTCAAAGTGCAACCTTTCGACCTTCCTCAGGCAGGGTGGAAGGTCTCCCTCCTTCTCCTACACGTTTGCTGCGTTATCGCCTACGCACCATACTGTTACGTAAGTCGAGTGTGCGGAAAGTCTTCTCTTCGATATTGTAGAGCACTGACTGAAATGAATAGTTGCCTCATGAAAACTTTGATGACCTCCGTCCGCACTGGCGGTTGTGATCCCATAGGGCTGAGAGGACGGGGTGGGTGTGAGCTGATGGTATTGGTTCATCGTTCACACGGGCAGATGAAACGATGCAAAGACCCGTTATGAGTTCATTTGCAACAGCTAGCTACAATATGCATGTCTTTCTTTGCAATGTCATGTCGCTGGCTTCCATTGACAATGAATGGTAGACTGCATCGTTTAATCTGCCCTGTGTGAACGCACCAATACCATCAACTCACACCCAACCGATCACTTAATTTCCATCGGTGATCGCTGGCGTGCACGTGACATAGCCCCACTAGTTAAATAAATCCATAGCACATCACTGCACTCCAGCGACTACTTTCCAATCACAGCACGTCTTTTCCGGGAATTATCAATTCAATCCAAAGGATCGTGCTTCACAAAAGCTTGCCTCCTCTCGAGAGTCAGTGACAACGGGCATAGTTATAAAGGATAAGAGTGCGGACCGGGAGCGACAGTTCCCTGAAAAACCTATGTTTCTATGTCAGTGGTGCTCAACCTTTTTCCATGTCAAGTACCCCCAGAATTATCTGCATTTGGCCACAGACCCCCATCTGAAAATATGTTGTTCCAGTGACCCCCCCCCCCCCCCTCCCCAGAAGCAAACATTTGAGTTAAAAGCGTTCGCTCTGAAAGAATATATTTCAAAGATTTGTGCCACATTTTCACGATTTTTCAAAAATAGCAGATATACAAGCTCGTAGCAGGGCACTCTGTGCCACGCTATGACCTTGTAGATCTGCTGTTTTTCATTAGCTAAAGTATGTAGAAAAAAGGAGAATCCCGCACACTGTCTTCACTTAGGTTGGTTTTTATTGCAACGTTTCGGTCGTCAGACCTTCATCAGGCATAAAGCAGTACTGACAAACAGTCAGCATAAATACATCTCTGAGATCAGCGGGGGCCAATCAAATGACACACACCAATCCGTTACCATGGAGAGGGACTGCCCACAGGTGAGTACAGGTGGTATATTTTTTCCATGATAAAAGGAACATTTATAAATATACACAAAATAGAATAAGATAGCTACAATAGAATAAATCAATCAGTATAGTAAAGGCAATCTACAATGAAAATTGAAAACCTTTTTAAATGTACTGACTGCGGAATGAATATTGGACAATTATATTTAAGTAAAACATGTCCCTGGAGGGCATAATGTCCAATACATGTACTGGGGGTCAGACCTAATAAATTACAGGTATAAGGGTCTGTACTCCAAAATACACTACATTGACATCACACACAATGACAGCGGGAGATCAAACAGACTAGAACCAAGATATCAAAAAATCAAGAAATAAATAAAATATCAGAAAACCCCAGAGGTGAGAAAACCTCAAAATTCACAACATCACATTTAGTAAGAATTCATCATTTAAACCTTTTGGGGCTAAGGTGTCGCAAGTGAAAATCCAATATGCCTCACGTCTCTTAAGGAGAAGGTCATGGTTTCCGCCTCTGGGTGGTAGAGGGACCATCTCCATGCCAACAAAGCGTAAGGTGGATATGTCATGTTTCATATCATTGAAATGAACGGCAACCGGGTAATCCCTGTCGTTTCTGCGAATAGAGCTTTTATGCTCGCTGATGCGCGTTTTTAGCTTCCTAGTAGTCTTGCCAATGTATGCAAGACCACAGGGGCAACGTAGCATATAAATCACATGGGTAGATGCACATGTGATGACACTTTTGATAGGGACGGATTTGCCTGTTTGTGGGTGACGAAAAACCTTAGCTTTGTTGGTGTTGTTGCATTGAGCGCAGTTCCCACAGGGGTAATTGCCATTTGGAATGGGGCTCAGTAGGGTTTGAGTGAGTTGCGCTGGTTTATTGCTGGCAAAATTAGCTTGAACGAGAGAGTCTCTTATATTTCTCCCCCGTTTGTTCACAAAAAGCGGAGGGAATTGGAAGGTGCGTGAAAGTTCCGGATCAGATTGGAGCAGATGCCAGTGTTTTTTAAAAACTGATCGGATGTGATGAGAAAATGGGGAATGAGTAGTGATACAAGTGACTGAGAAGTTCTTATCCTGTTTAATATTCTTTTTTAATAAATCAGAGCGGGGTTTTTGGAGGGCTGCCTCGAAACCCGCATCAACCCATTCTGACGGATAGCCCCTTTGAATAAAACGTTGTTTCATTTCAGACGATTTATTTATGTAATCCTCTGTTGTTTGGCATATTCTCCGGAGTCTATAAAATTGGCTTTTTGGCAAACCTTGTATAAGGGGTGTGGGATGTGCGCTCTTAGCCAGCAATAATGTGTTCCTGTCAGTTTCTTTTCTATAAAGGGTGGTAGATAAGCCACCGTTGTCAATTTAGACCCACATATCCAAAAAATGTACTTTTTCCGGGCTGGACTCACAGGTGAACGTCAGGTGACTCTTAAAGCTATTAAGTAGTTCAACAAAGTTGTTTAACTCATCTAAGTTACCCTGGAAGATACAGAAAATGTCATCAATAAACCTATAGTATTTCAGAATTCGTGGGAGGTACACATTCTTATCAGGGTTAAAAACAAAGTTCTCCTCAAAATAACCCATGAAAAGGTTGGCATAATTAGGCGCACAAATAGTCCCCATACTGACACCTGAGGTTTGCAAATAAAAATCTCCGTCAAAGCAGAAATTGTTGTACTCCATTACAAAGGTGGCTAGGTCAGAAATAAATTTATTGGGAGGATTGATAGTCTGATCCCGGTTTTGTAGAAAATGATTTAAAGCCTCTAGACCCTCAGAGTGAGGTATATTGGTGTAGAGGCTAGTGACATCTAGAGTCAACAGAAATGTGTTAGCAGGAAGGTCAGTTACAGAGGAGAGTTTATTTATAAAGTCAGTAGAATCCTTAATATAGGCCGGTAAGGCATGGACAAAAGGTTTAATAAAAAAATCGACAAAAGCCGATAAAGGAGATAACAGTGAATCCGTTTGTGCCACAATAGGGCGTCCAGGAGGATTCATAAGGGATTTGTGTATCTTTGGGAGAGTATAAAAAACAGGTCTAATTGGGTGTTGACAATGCAAGAAATCGAATTCGGATTTAGTGATCCATCCCCTCTCTTTTGCCGTTTCCAAGAAAGTGACAATTTCTTTTTGGAAATCAGCAGTGGGGTCAGAAGTAAGTTTACGGTAAAAAAGTGTGTTAGACAGTTGGGAACATATCTCACTTTTATATTTACTGGAGTCTTGAATTACAATTGCACCTCCTTTGTCTGCAGGTTTAATAACAATGTCTTTATCCTTTGCTAAAGTCTCTAATGTTAGCCTTTCTTCTTTGGACAAATTATGTGAGGTACGGTTAGGCTTAGCATGCATTTGCATAATGTCTTGTTCGACAATTCTACAAAACGTGTTAATAGAGGGATTCAATACAAAGGGACAGAAAGTACTCTTCTTTTTAAATTGAGTGGTAGGTATGGTGGTGTTGCCAACACCACCATACCTACCACTCAATTTAAAAAGAAGAGTACTTTCTGTCCCTTTGTATTGAATCCCTCTATTAACACGTTTTGTAGAATTGTCGAACAAGACATTATGCAAATGCATGCTAAGCCTAACCGTACCTCACATAATTTGTCCAAAGAAGAAAGGCTAACATTAGAGACTTTAGCAAAGGATAAAGACATTGTTATTAAACCTGCAGACAAAGGAGGTGCAATTGTAATTCAAGACTCCAGTAAATATAAAAGTGAGATATGTTCCCAACTGTCTAACACACTTTTTTACCGTAAACTTACTTCTGACCCCACTGCTGATTTCCAAAAAGAAATTGTCACTTTCTTGGAAACGGCAAAAGAGAGGGGATGGATCACTAAATCCGAATTCGATTTCTTGCATTGTCAACACCCAATTAGACCTGTTTTTTATACTCTCCCAAAGATACACAAATCCCTTATGAATCCTCCTGGACGCCCTATTGTGGCACAAACGGATTCACTGTTATCTCCTTTATCGGCTTTTGTCGATTTTTTTATTAAACCTTTTGTCCATGCCTTACCGGCCTATATTAAGGATTCTACTGACTTTATAAATAAACTCTCCTCTGTAACTGACCTTCCTGCTAACACATTTCTGTTGACTCTAGATGTCACTAGCCTCTACACCAATATACCTCACTCTGAGGGTCTAGAGGCTTTAAATCATTTTCTACAAAACCGGGATCAGACTATCAATCCTCCCAATAAATTTATTTCTGACCTAGCCACCTTTGTAATGGAGTACAACAATTTCTGCTTTGACGGAGATTTTTATTTGCAAACCTCAGGTGTCAGTATGGGGACTATTTGTGCGCCTAATTATGCCAACCTTTTCATGGGTTATTTTGAGGAGAACTTTGTTTTTAACCCTGATAAGAATGTGTACCTCCCACGAATTCTGAAATACTATAGGTTTATTGATGACATTTTCTGTATCTTCCAGGGTAACTTAGATGAGTTAAACAACTTTGTTGAACTACTTAATAGCTTTAAGAGTCACCTGACGTTCACCTGTGAGTCCAGCCCGGAAAAAGTACATTTTTTGGATATGTGGGTCTATATTGACAACGGTGGCTTATCTACCACCCTTTATAGAAAAGAAACTGACAGGAACACATTATTGCTGGCTAAGAGCGCACATCCCACACCCCTTATACAAGGTTTGCCAAAAAGCCAATTTTATAGACTCCGGAGAATATGCCAAACAACAGAGGATTACATAAATAAATCGTCTGAAATGAAACAACGTTTTATTCAAAGGGGCTATCCGTCAGAATGGGTTGATGCGGGTTTCGAGGCAGCCCTCCAAAAACCCCGCTCTGATTTATTAAAAAAGAATATTAAACAGGATAAGAACTTCTCAGTCACTTGTATCACTACTCATTCCCCATTTTCTCATCACATCCGATCAGTTTTTAAAAAACACTGGCATCTGCTCCAATCTGATCCGGAACTTTCACGCACCTTCCAATTCCCTCCGCTTTTTGTGAACAAACGGGGGAGAAATATAAGAGACTCTCTCGTTCAAGCTAATTTTGCCAGCAATAAACCAGCGCAACTCACTCAAACCCTACTGAGCCCCATTCCAAATGGCAATTACCCCTGTGGGAACTGCGCTCAATGCAACAACACCAACAAAGCTAAGGTTTTTCGTCACCCACAAACAGGCAAATCCGTCCCTATCAAAAGTGTCATCACATGTGCATCTACCCATGTGATTTATATGCTACGTTGCCCCTGTGGTCTTGCATACATTGGCAAGACTACTAGGAAGCTAAAAACGCGCATCAGCGAGCATAAAAGCTCTATTCGCAGAAACGACAGGGATTACCCGGTTGCCGTTCATTTCAATGATATGAAACATGACATATCCACCTTACGCTTTGTTGGCATGGAGATGGTCCCTCTACCACCCAGAGGCGGAAACCATGACCTTCTCCTTAAGAGACGTGAGGCATATTGGATTTTCACTTGCGACACCTTAGCCCCAAAAGGTTTAAATGATGAATTCTTACTAAATGTGATGTTGTGAATTTTGAGGTTTTCTCACCTCTGGGGTTTTCTGATATTTTATTTATTTCTTGATTTTTTGATATCTTGGTTCTAGTCTGTTTGATCTCCCGCTGTCATTGTGTGTGATGTCAATGTAGTGTATTTTGGAGTACAGACCCTTATACCTGTAATTTATTAGGTCTGACCCCCAGTACATGTATTGGACATTATGCCCTCCAGGGACATGTTTTACTTAAATATAATTGTCCAATATTCATTCCGCAGTCAGTACATTTAAAAAGGTTTTCAATTTTCATTGTAGATTGCCTTTACTATACTGATTGATTTATTCTATTGTAGCTATCTTATTCTATTTTGTGTATATTTATAAATGTTCCTTTTATCATGGAAAAAATATACCACCTGTACTCACCTGTGGGCAGTCCCTCTCCATGGTAACGGATTGGTGTGTGTCATTTGATTGGCCCCCGCTGATCTCAGAGATGTATTTATGCTGACTGTTTGTCAGTACTGCTTTATGCCTGATGAAGGTCTGACGACCGAAACGTTGCAATAAAAACCAACCTAAGTGAAGACAGTGTGCGGGATTCTCCTTTTTTCTACATATCAGTTTCCTGTTATCCGACGCACCTGTCCTTTGTAGGTGTGCAGAAGGACTTTTTCGTATAATTAGCTAAAGTATGACATAATGCTTAAAACACCAAAAGGGGCTACCGTCCTACCCAGCGGCACAGGGTTTCCTCGGGCTAAATGCATGGGCCCGCCTGCAGTTCCAGCTTTAACCAGTACGCTTGACGGCTTCAACGTTTGGCCAGCCTTACTGGGGACTTGGTGACAACGCATTAAATTGTGTGACCGCCCGTTCAGAGTATGGGAAGGCAATGTGGACTCCCCATTAAAGTAGCTTAAAGGACAGCCAATGAGGAGAAAGTCATGAAAAGTCACTTCAGCTCAGCGACTGAATATAGAACAGATTGCTCAACAAGCTGGCAAAAAAAAGAAGAAAAAAGTAAAACTACCATCAAAGTTATTGCTGGGAACAAATATTTCAAACAATCTTGACCTTTGATTTCTTTTTAAGTCAAATCTTTGTTTCTGGAACAACATATTTTCAGATGGGGGTCGGTGGCCAATTACATCTCGTTTTTGGGGTCCTTGGACCTTGACATGAAAATGTTTGAGAACGACTGACATAGAAACATGGGTTTTTCAGAAAACTATCAGGATTTAGAAGCCATTTGTAGACAATCTTCCACCGCAGTCTGAAAACGCACCTCTTCAGACTCTTGCCGCAGTGCTTGACCTAGCCTCAACCTCCTACAGGCATATGAAAAGGCTCAACTTATGTATCTTAGATAGCATTTTTATGTAGACTTAGAGCAGTGTATGACTGTATGTAGACTTATAGCATTTTATGTAAACATAGCATTGTATAGTATATATATATATATATATATATATATATATATATATATATATATATAGTTTCATTATATAGATTTTCCACTGTTACGCTCTTAGCTTACATATGTTTCATGATAACTACTTTGTATGTATTTGATGTATTACCATGCTTTTTTTATTCTTTGTTCTTGCTTAATGTAAATCGCTCTGTATTAAGAGCGTCTGCTAAATGCCTAAATTGTAAATTGTAAAATGGAGAATCGTTCCTCAGGTTTAACCGGGACAAAACGGAGGTTCTGGTCATTGAAGCAGAGTCAGAGAGAGAAACGAACATCTACATTGAAGTCGCAGACAATCCCAGAAGTCAGACTAAAATGTACATGTTATTGTTCACATCAGGAATCAGCCAACCAGAGATTTACTGCACACATTCTCCCTGGAGTCTGGACTATTGCAATGCTGTCCTTTCTGATCAACCACAAAATGCCATCGACTACTTGACAGAATACAAAACTCAGCAGATCATAAATTATGTTGCCCAAGACCAGAACAGGAGAGCACACACACACACACACACACATGCGCATGGCGTTGTGGCGGCGAAAGTGCGAATAGGACAACAAAGGCAAATAACTGCAAAAGACAGCAAAAATAAAAAATAAACGTAAAAATGGCGCATGCGTGTGCACAGGTCCAACGTGAAAGCCCCCCCCCCCCCCCCCCCCCCACACACACACACTATCAACTTCTGGCTAGGGGAAACACTGACATCAAACCTGACAAATCACTGCAATGGCTAAAGTATTGACCTGTTAGTTTTAGAATTGATTATCAAATTATTTTATTAGTCTATAAATCGATAAATGATCTCACTCCCGATTAAATTACTGACATGGTATTATTAAGACATGTTATGACTCATGCTGTAGGCCTACCCTAACCACCATCATGTTATGACTCATGCTGTAGGCCTACCCTAACCACCCTCATCATGCCCTCTGGTCTGGTCTAAGACATGTTATGACTCATGCTGTAGGCCTGCCCTAACCACCCTCATCATGTTATGACTCATGCTGTAGGCCTACCCTAACCACCCTCATGTTATGACTCATGCTGTAGGCCTACCCTAACCACCCTCATGTTATGACTCATGCTGTAGGCCTACCCTAACCACCCTCATGTTATGACTCATGCTGTAGGCCTACCCTAACCACCCTCATCATGTTATGACTCATGCTGTAGGCCTACCCTAACCACCCTCATGTTATGACTCATGCTGTAGGCCTACCCTAACCACCCTCATCATGTTATGACTCATGCTGTAGGCCTACCCTAACCACCCTCATGTTATGACTCATGCTGTAGGCCTACCCTAACCACCCTCATCATGTTATGACTCATGCTGTAGGCCTACCCTAACCACCCTCATGTTATGACTCATGCTGTAGGCCTACCCTAACCACCCTCATGTTATGACTCATGCTGTAGGCCTACCCTAACCACCCTCATCATGTTATGACTCATGCTGTAGGCCTACCCTAACCACCCTCATGTTATGACTCATGCTGTAGGCCTACCCTAACCACCCTCATCATGTTATGACTCATGCTGTAGGCCTACCCTAACCACCCTCATCATGTTATGACTCATGCTGTAGGCCTACCCTAACCACCCTCATCATGTTATGACTCATGCTGTAGGCCTACCCTAACCACCCTCATCATGTTATGACTCATGCTGTAGGCCTACCCTAACCACCCTCATCATGCCCTCTGGTCTGGTCTATCTAAGCCATGGTAGTATTAAGACATGTTATGACTCATGATGTAGGCCTACCCTAACCAGTAGATCCCTCTGGTCTGGTCTAAGACATGTTATGACTCATGCTGTAGGCCTACCCTAACCAGTAGATCCCTCTGGTCTGGTCTAAGACATGTTATGACTCATGCTGTAGGCCTACCCTAACCAGTAGATCCCTCTGGTCTGGTCTAAGACATGTTATGACTCATGCTGTAGGCCTACCCTAACCAGTAGATCCCTCACGCCCTCTGGTCTGGTCTAAGCCAGTGCTTTTCAACCCTTTTCGAGGCAATTAAGGCCCATTATTTATTCAGTATTTGAGCCACGAGCCACCATTTGATGACATTTAGCTTCGAATAATATCTTGTTATCGTTGGATAGGGTTTTGTCCACAATTCCATGTGTTGGTACCATTGGGCAAAAGTTGATCAAAACAACAATTATTCTACATTCTCTAATTGTGTAGACTTTGTGTAAATTAAGTAATGCAGGTGTTTAACAATAATGTAACTCTTGACAGCGTAAAAATGAAACCAAATGGACCCGTATGGTCCATTTGGTTTCATTTTACACTCTCAAGAGTTAATGATCTATAAGGGTCCATTTGGTTACCATCTCTCCGTCATTTAGCTGCATGGGGACCACCTGGAACCCCCTCAAGGACCACTGGTGGTCCCCAGACCAGACCACTGGTTGAAAACCACTGCTCTGAGCCTAAGGCACAGGCTAATGTAATGGTCCTAGGCTGTAGAATGGCTTTCTGGAGGGTGTCAGAGGAAACGGTTAAACACCCCTCTAGACTGGCTTTATTGTGCATTTATTTCGAGTTCGACTTGCACTTTTTACAGATATACACGGTGTGTGTGTGTGTCACACACACACACACACACACACACACACCACACACACGAAATATAAGAGAAAGAGAGAGATCCCTGGATATTCATTTTCATGTTTTTAATGTTAACTTAATTTTTGTGTTACTTATTATGGTTATTTCCACTTATGTTCAGCACTTGGAGCTGCATTTGGTGTAGGACAGGCTATGACTTGTAAATAAACTGATTGGTAATAAACAGATTGGTAACAGGTACGTTCAACTGATCGACTATTAGGTAACATACTATATTCCACATATTGACAGACCTTTGAATGTCAGCAACGTTGATATAGGGAACCGCTCGGGTCCAAGTTTATTTCCAGAGCATTTGATATTCACAAAACAACACCGCAACAGGACATAAACAATAACAAACTTGGACTCATTTTTAGAATGTTTTGTCAAGATCGAAAAGGTCTCGAGTCTATATTAACTACACAAAATGAACGCACACGTGTGTGGAATATGATTTATTTTTGACCCGTATCGTATATACAATCAATAAAATGTATTTATAGTAGGCGTGCTGGCTTGCCTGTACGTGCTACATATTTTGACCTGACGGACTTTAGCCTCAAAAAGTTTGTTTATACTGAACCACGAGAATGCAGACTGACTCCAGTCCTGTTTGTTTTTTTAAAAAAAGAAAGGATTCTTATTTTCTTACCTTTTATGTCACAGCTATAGTCTCTCACAGATAATAATGCAACGCCAGCTGGGGGGGAAAGTTGTTGCTTGGCAGCTTTGTGGCGGCAGAGTGGAGTAGAAGTATACCGGTACGGTACGGTTGTTTATGTCTTCATAGACGCTTTGACACTAGAGTGCTGCTGCTGGCTCAAAGTCAACAATAACAGCGGGCATAACGGGGCGGTACGTTGTTTGTCGCTAAAGTGTTGCCTTCTATTGTAGATAGTCACATTGCGCCACTCACTGACTGACAAAGTCCATGCTTTAATATCATACGGGTTCCGTTTCATCTGCCCAGAAGCGACGGACGGACGGTCTGAGTGAATGTGTCTACGTGCAGTAAAACCCTGTCCGTTCGGTTCACTCCTCACGCTGTCTGTCAACTACACGACGTCAGAATATAAACCACACCCGCTGGACTCACTGACTTTTGCAACACGTCCCTAGCCGGCTGCTGCTGCTGCAAAAACACAACCAACCAACTCGTCATAGAAAAGCAACATTACATGACACTAAACAAACAAACAAAAAACATTACATTCGATATACCATGATATCAAACACAAAGGTATGCACTTAATGTAAATATAGTAGGCCTATCGTAGAGGCAATCAATCAACAAGCAACATAACTGTTGTCCACCACTGTATCACTGTATACAGTGATACACTGTATACCAATATTCACTGTATATATTTCTTTTCCCTTTTTACCTCCTTTATGATGAATTCCTGTTCTGTCTATAGAAGTGTCTATTTGTACGTCTCTAAATGTTTTGATGATTTGAACATGGTGGACCCTATTGGAAACAAGTGTAATGCTTAATTGGGTCGTCCACTCACAGTTAACAGCCTTTGTATTGAGTTTGTGCTTGAAATGTACTGTAATTCTGCAAACTGTTAATAAATTCTTCAATCAATCAATCAAACCATTTTCTGATGGATTGAAAATGGAGGACTCCAATTGAAATAAGCCAATTAGTGCTTTCTGGGTTTTTTTAATCCTCTTAATAGCAGACCTTGTATAACTGCTTTCTTGTGCTGATTCTACAAACTGTTAATAAAGTTTGTAATCAATCAATCAATCAATCAATCAATCACCTGAACAAAGGGAGTTTGACCCGGGTCAAGTTCATGAGAGACAAATATTTCCACTGCAAAGCAGCTTGCACACCACATCAAAAGTCAAAGTCAAAGTCGTACGATTTGTCACACACGTTACCGCAGTGAAATTTGTTCTCCGCATTTAACCCATCTCTTGGAGCGGTGAGCCGCAGCCAAGGAGCGGAATCATTTGATTAGATTTGACCCCCCAATCCAACCCATTGATGCTGAGTGTCAAGCAGGGAGGCATTGGGTCCAAGGGGCCAGTGAGGCTTTCCAACGTTGAAGCACTGGGCCCTAGCGGTAAGAGGAGGGACTGCAGGCGGACCCGTGGAAGTATGACAAGGAAACCCCATGCAGCTGGGCTTTAACATTGAGCGCGTTTGCACTTCCGCATTTTGGGCACCAAAGCTTCGCACCAGATCAGTCTCTATCCTTTTATATACTCTATGATTGGGTCCCATTTTACAGTCTTTGGTATGACCTGGCCGGGGATCGAACCCCCGACCTCCCAGTTTCAGGGCGGACACTCTAACCACAAGGCCACTGAGCTGGTTTGTGTACATACTGTGTATGTGTGTGTATGTCTGTAATCCATGTTGCGATTACCACTAACATCGTGGTATAACGGGTATCTCATATACTAGGGTAGGGTATGTATTCCCGATTTTCATTTTTCACTGTTGCCAACTTGCATCGTTCCCAAGTAGGCTGGTGCACAATTAAGTCTAGTTGCTTTTCAAAGCAGCAAGTGTAGGTTTATTAGTGGGCATTCTCACCACATTTCTAGACCATAATACAACAGTATTGGATTTCCCCAGATGTATCGATAGACGGATGGATGTCTGGCAACGTGAGACTGGGGAACAGTGTTCCTACTATAAATTCACCACGTCTCTGTATCAGGCGCGTAGCATGGATTAAATTATTGACTGGGCCAATTCATTGGAATCGCGGGGTGGGGGGCAGCGCAACTCCGGCATAGGTGTGAACGTGCTGGTAGTAAGAGAAATCTATGAAAATCTGGGAACTAAATCGTTACCAAGAAATTTCTTCACCAATGTGTTTCAAAAAGTGTCTAATAACATGTACTAAAAGTTTGAAATTCAACTCTCGTGGGAAATTGAGTTATTAGCATAATATGTGACCTATACCCTTAACATCCTATATAATGCAAAAAAGTCCAACTTTCATAATTCTTTAAGTAGCATGTGACATATGAAACTATAGGGTTTTCATGATTCTGAATCCATTCCAAGCATTAGTTTTGCACAAAAAACACTCCTTTGGAGGAAAACGGCCTCACAAACGTGATGAGGTCAGCACATTTGGTCAAGTGGATATGGCCTAATTTAGCCCAAGGAGTGTTTTTTGTGCAAAACGAATGCTTGGAATGGATTCAGAATCATGAAAACCCCCTAGTTTCATATGTCACATGCTACTTAAAGAATGATGAAATTTGGACTTTTTTGCCTTACAGTATATAGGATGTTATGGGTATAGGTCACATATTATGCTAATAACTAAATTTCCCACGGGAGTTGAATTTCAAACTTTTAGTATATGTTATTAGACACCTTTAGAAACACATTGGTGAAGAAATTTCTTGGTAACGATTTAGTTTCCAGATTGGTCAAATACCTGATAAAATGCCCTTACTATGGGGAGTGGGGACCATTTAAAACAAAGGCAGCTTGCTGTGGTTCGCTACTAACAGTAATTTGCATGCACTGCCAATTTTAGCTATTGGGCTACGGCCCCGGTGGCCCAATGAATGGACCCTACGCCGGTGCTCTGTATGTGTCTGTAATCCACGTAACTCGAGAACCGTTCGCCCACGCCGACTTCAAATTCAACACACGCGTTCCACACCACCACACAGAGTGCACGCAGTGTCCGGCCTTCAGTCGGTTGAATACACGGTTGCCATGTGGACCTAATGAGCCTAATTCCCCACACCTGTGCAATTTCCATTGCAACCCCAGGCTACACCTGCAGGATTCCCCACACCTGCCATTTGATTACTTAGTCAGTCCACTTTAAATGTCTTTTATCCCACGATTTTGTAACCCATTTTTCACCCCTGTGTCAATTATCTAATGTGATCCTGGGCTCTACACACCCTCCGCCAACCTAGTCCCATATGGGGGACATGGGGAGAGCAACGGACTTGAACTCATGCTTCCTTCATGCCTGAGTGTCCAAGTTGCTCCTTTACACCTGACGGGGCGGAGTTTCCCTGGTTGGACGTAGCGCGTGGAAGGAACACGTTATTCCAACCAGTTCCTTTCCCCTCCATCAGGCGCCCCGGCTGGCCAGGGGGAGGCAGTTTAGAGACCAGGATTACTGCATGTTTTTTGTGAGGGTACCTATAGGGGACACGGGGAGAACATGCAAACTCCGCCTCGGGTATGGGCACTGATGACGCGGAGGAGGAGACACGCCGCCAGCACCCACAGCGTCCCTAGCGGGAATCGAACCCAGGACCTTCTATCTGTGAGGCGACAGCACTACCAACTGTGCCACCGTGCCCCTAAGTCAGTCCACTCTTCAAAATCAGTTTGCACTCTACAGACATTCTCCAGATTCTCCACGCAGACGTTTACCGACTGCACAAGGACTTCCCACAACCGACTAACCCCCATATGCCCATATATGGCCAGACAAGGCCAGACAGACTGACATAGAGATCTCCATATACAGTATGGGCACAAAAGGGACACAGACAGACAGACGGTTAAAACGGGTGCTATGACGGATACGAGTATTGCATACTGCATACTAGGGTTGGCCCGGTAACCGGTATGCATACTAGGGTTGGCCCGGTAACCGGTATGCATACTAGGGTTGGCCCGGTAACCGGTATGCATACTAGGGTTGGCCCGGTAACCGGTATGCATTCCAGATTTTCATTGTTCCGAAATAGGCCGGTGGCAGACGGGCACAGGTCTAGTATAGAGGGCATGCGCATGCTTAAAGTGAATGGCACATCGAGTGGCAAAGCAACAGGCAAAGTGAGTTTAACATTGTTTAATGTTGTTTAATGCAATCAGATAGGACTTTTCTGTTTGGATGCATATGGGTTGTCAAGGCCAGAAAGTAGTTTTTGCCACTTAGTAGACATTCCTGCATAACTTCCCGGGTTTGATGATCATGTCACGCGCATACCCTCTATATCCAATTCTCACACAAACGCATGCATGTGCACGCACACACGCGCAGTCGCACACACACTTACTTTACTTGAACCAGGTCCATTTGTCTGCCTCCCCACTGTGATGAACGATGAACAGTGGTTCAGGTAACCCTAACCCAGTAGCCTAATGCTTCCACTGTTCCACAGCATGTCATTTTAGTTTTGCTAATTGACCACTTTTTTCCAATTGGATGCCGTACGTTGTTTCCTTGTTTTCTTTTTTTCAATTTACGTTTTATTGAATTTTAATCAAACATACATGTAAACGAAACGACTGACAATTGACAATACATACAACCGAAAACAAAACAAAACAATATACATACAATACACACAAGGGGAGATATCTGCCTCTCTTCTCTATTGATGATCATAATACATAAGTACCTCAAACAGGTGAATATACAGGCTAAACAGGTTTAACTGAATTTATACAAAATCAGGTCTTATGGTAGAAACATGAGTAATCCATCTAAACCAGTTATCTGTGAGTTTCCTTGTTTTCAATACAGAGCTGGGGCATGCCAGCTGTGACGTCCGTGATGGTAGTAAACTATCTCTTGAATAGTATGTGAGGAAAATATGAGGTAGTAAGGGAGGCTGAAAACAACCAAAAATATGAGGTAGTAAGGGAGGCTGAAAACAACCAAAAAAGAACACGCACTTCCAACTCCAAGTGCCTACCAATGTTTTTTAATGGCCTTCTCTAAATTCAAGTGCACAGAACTCTTTGTTCAGTCTCTTTGGGTCTCCTGTTGGTAAGGCATTCAGTCTGTGATATACCGGAAAATCTTTGTGCTGCATCGTGGATCCAGGTTTGTTTGTACCCTCTCTTCTTGAACCAGTCCTCTAGTTCCCTGGCGGCTTGGGCACTGTAGTCTTCATTAGAGCTGCAGATCCGTCTAATGCGGTTGAATTGAGAGGATGATATGAGTCACCATGTAGAGTACAAATTTGTTTTCAGGTTATCGTTTTCCTTGATTATCAACATTTCTTTTGAGCTTGGCTGCCATGGTGAATTTCAGATGTTCATTTTGGGCATCCATGAATTGATGGAAATCAATTCATGAAAATAGCCGTTCTACAAGCTCACAACTTGTGAGCAGTATGTGTCTATATGTGTCTATAAAGAGGGGTTTCTTGATTTAGGTGGAATAAATGTAGATTTACCTCTGAACAGGGTCGTAGCTCTTGTGGGTGCAGTAGGTATGTTGTCCGCTGTCATGAACATATGAGTGCTTTCTGCAATCTACAATTACAGAGGAAATATGCAAGGTAATGTAGCGGATATTAGTTCTATGAAAATAGAATATTTCCAATAGATTAAATGTGCATTCTACAGCTGGTCTCATAGAAGTTAGTAGGACTGTGTGTGTGTGTGTGTGTGTGTGTGCGTCTTGTCGGACTGGTGTTACGACCCAGAATGTCTAGGGATAAATGGGTAAACATAACATATAAACAGGACAGGAAACCTCAATCAAAGTTGAAAAATCACACCCGTGTGAAGTAAGCGGTGCAACTCCGTGTGGGGGTCCCCGGGGGGGGGGGGGGTCCAGACCAACAGGAACGCACCCAGGGTGCCGGCCCGATTCCGGCGAGCCGCCCTGCGTCCGAAACGGTTGAGAAATGACAGAGTTACCGTGTGGGGGTCCCTCTACTGTACCCTCTAGTGTAATGTACTGTACTGTACTGTCACTGTACTATACTGGCACACCCAAAATCACCATATATACAGTTAATATGTGCGTGTGTGTTAGGTTGGGCACAGGTGGTGAAAAACAACCATGCTGTTTTCGTGCTCAGACGCACCCAGCCACCCACCCACCCAGCCACCCACCCGGCAGCTACCCACCCACACACATAGTCACTTAAGGAAGTGGTTGCACCACTTAAAAAGATGTTACTTGTACTTCTCAGTCAAAAAGTTTACAGAGTTAAAAAGTTTGTTTCATGCAAACAAATGGCTCAGTTACATTGAGGAGGTTAATCGACTTTCAAGTATAAAAGCAATCATTTACAATAGAGGATCAATAGTAGACGATATTATAAATAGGATAAATATTTGAGTGGAACAGTGCAACTTACAATGATATGGTTTCCCCCCCGAAAACAAAATGGAGAGACAAAACAATAAACTCACCTAACTGAAATCTAACGGCAAATAATAGGGGAATAACTACAACCTGACGTTCCTTCCCGAAGGGAACTAACATAAAACAAAAGGATAAGCAAAGTTAAACCAACAGAATGAAAAGCAAAACAGCTAGAGCTTAGGTTAGCGGTGTCATCTCATTGCTTGCACCACACCACAGAACAGATCAATGAAACACAGTCAAACACTCATCTTGAATGGATGTTATGCATACAAAGGGATGCATAGTAGCATGCCATGATAGAATAGTGGAACTCATATATAGCAAAGGACATCAAAATATCATACATCCTCATTTCTCAGTGAGAATGTTCAAACATTCCTGTGTCATTCCATCCATGTTCCAACTCTGTGATAACCCAGACATCTTAGACAGCCAATACACCAGATGTTGTTGTGGTTGATGAAGAGTCCAGAGAAGTGTCTGTATTAGAGATAGCCTGCACCTTTGACCATAGCCTAGAGGAAGCCTTTATGACCAAGGTCATTAAATACCAACCACTTCTTCTACATAACATCTCAGAGCTGGGCTATACAGTAGGTGCAGACTATTTGTTTTTATATTCGGCAGCCTAGGGCATACCCACAGACTGGTTGTTAGAGGGTTCCAACAACTTGGGATGCCCAAAAAGGAGGCAAAAAGGCTGGCAAAATATTATCTCTGCTATAATTGGCAGCCGCCACATATGGCAAATGGTAAATGGTAAATGGTGCATTTATATAGCGCCTTTATCCAAGGCGCTTTACATAGATTGTGCATTACATTCACCCATTCATACACTGATTGCGGCGGAAGCCATGCAAGGTTAAAGGTACCAACCAGCACATCGGGAGCAATTTGGGGTTCAGTGTCTTGCCCAAGGACACTTCGACATGTAGACAGGAGGAGCCGGGATTCGAACCGCCGACCCATGGATCATTGGACGACCTGCTCTACCTCCTGAGCCACAGTCGCAGAGACGTTGCTACTTACTGTATACCCAGAGATACAGTAGATGCTGAGTGACATGCCTGTTGTACCATGAAAACACATGCCATGATTTTGTAAGTGTAACTCTACTCAGTCTACTGCACCTGTACTATTTGTGTCCTTGTATGCATCTCCTTTGTGTGCCTGGGCATAAATAAATGGTTCAAATGTGTGTGTGTGCAAGCACGCACGCACGCACGCACGCACGCACGCACGCACGCACGCACGCACGCACGCCAGTCATTAGTGTACATGAATTTGCCAGATGCTTAAAAACAATCTGACCCGTCTGAAGTGAGTGGTGCTGTACTGTACTAGTACAGTACTGTACCTCCCTGGCCTGTGTGTGTCTGTGTGTTAGGCTGTGCAACAGTGACACTTGGTGGTGAAAAAACGCTATAGTGCTATTTTCGTGGACACAGGGACACACAGCTGTCTATAGGAGTGGTTGCACAACTTGCACCACTCATAAAAAACACTTCATGCGTGAATTGACATAGTAAGACAGTTTGTAAAGGTAACGTGTTGTTTCTTTGTTACTTCTAAATATATATATTTTTTTTAATCCTGGGCGCTACACTCTGCCAACCTGGGGAGAGCAACGGACTGACCTCATGCTTCCTTTCTTCGTTACTTGTTCTGAAAGGAATCATTCTTTACTTAAGTTATATTATCCCCACACAGTTCCAATACTTCCCACCTCGTGTGTAGCTAGAACCTCAATTTGCTTTCATGATGATTAACTCTCTGTTTGGAGAACCTTTGCACCGACACAAATCAGTGTTTTTCATTTCGGTGTGATGTGTGAGGGTAAAGGAATTATGAATTAATAAATGAAAAGAGTGTGCCCTCTCAGTGCGGAAACAGCTGGCCTAGAGAAAGGAGAAGTCCTATATGCCCAGGATTAGATTGATCCATCAGTAAGAGGAACACGGAAGGTTATGCCCCCATCAACAAATTCCCAAGGGGTGCCCTCGAGTTCACTCTCTCACTGCCAAAACTCCTTACTTGTTGTTCATAAACCATTCCTAGTGTTCATGTCAATCTGCAGAGTGCACAAATTTACTCATGAATATGTTGCTGTGATTTCACTCACACTTATAATGGAAACTGCACTTCTCTTTGTCACAAATTTTGAATGTTAAGATGATGACTAAGAAAGAAAAGAGGCCGCACAGCTCGTAGTCACGATGCTAGAAACGTTATTAAGCCAACGCAAGCAGGTTGCCTTCTTCAGGGTATCATACCCTGAAGAAGGAAACCTGCTTGCCAAAACGTTGGCTTAATAAAGTTTCTAGCATCGTGACTACGAGCTGTTCGGCCTCTTTCCTCTCTTAGTCATAGTTGTATCTCCTGCGGTCAGCACCTCCCCACTACTGGTGGGCGCTCCTACCTTTTTGAATGTTAAGATGATACAATATAATCTGTGTAGTATTGTATAATTATGGAACATCATTTAACATATATTAATGATGACCATTTTCACTCCGGCACTTTTATATGAGCCACCTTTGTATATAGGCTACTTCCTGTGCTTGTGATTCCAAACCAATGGCTCTCAAAGTGGGGTCCAGGCAGGGACCCTTAGGGTTCAGGGACCCCCAGGGTCCAGGCAGGGACCCTCAGGGTTCCTTGAGGGATTTCCAAATAGACCCGGCTTAAGTAAAAAGTAAAGTAGCCTTGCCGAGCCATGAGGCCCATAGGGCAGGAGCCTATCTCCATGTAGCGTGAGGCAGCTTGATGTACAAGTACACCCCCTGGACATGACGCTAGTATGTCGCAGGGACTTACCCCCAATCCAACCCTTGATGCTGAGTGCCAAGCAGGGAGGCACTGGGTCCCATTTTTAGAGTCTTTGGTATAACCTGGCCGGGGATTGAACCCCGACCTCCCAGTCTCAGGGCGGACACTCTAACCACAAGGCCACTGAGCTGGTTTGCAGGTCTTTAACTCTGAGAGTTATGTTATGTTTAGTATTTGTTGTTGTTGTAATTATAAAAAGTTTGAGAACCACTGGTCCTATAGATGCATAATGCTTCCAACAACAGGAGTATTGGAATCACCAATCAGACCTACAGACAGTCGTAATGGATCAACTACGGCAGGCAGACCGTTCTCATGCAGGCCAACAGTCTGGAGAGGCTTGTTGTGTGTGCTGTATGTCTGCACGCAGAATGTGTAATGAAACACATATAGCAGTGGTCCGGGGACCACCAGTGGTCCGGGGACCACCAGGGGTCCTTGAGGTGGTCCCCAGCTAAACGATGGAGTTGGTAACCAAATTAACCCTTATAGATCTTTAACTCTTGAGAGCGTAAAATGAAACCAAATGGACCCGTTTCATTTTACGCTCTCAAGAGTTACATTATTAATTGTTAAACATCAGCATTACTACACAATTAGAGAATGCAGAATAATTGTCATTTTGACCAATGTTTTCCTGTTGTCTCTCCTATGGTATGCCAACAGCAAGTTTTGAGAGACTAAATCTGATCAAATGGTCCGTGGCTCAAATGCCAAATAAATGATGGTCCTAGGATATGAAACGGGTTGAAAACCACTGACATAATATAGTATTGTATAAAATCACAGAGTTGGACACTGGTGTGGTTTAGTCGAACGGACCTGCAGGAGAAAACGGAATCAAAACTGCCCTGACCTTCCGGGTGACGCCGACGACGAGGTCTCTCTGCGGTCAGTGGTTCAGGGTGACCTCAGGGTGGACCGGGCACACACTGCATCACATGACATGCTGGCAGCTTTGTAGAAGTGAGAGTGGGAAGTTGTCCTTTATTGTGGCAACCTGGCACGTGTAGTGCTGCTGCTGGTGGTGGTTGTTGATGGCAGTGGTGGGTCGCTGCAGGGACGTGCAGAGAGTGTTAGAGGGGCAGGGGGCTGAAACCCCCTTAAGAGGGCACTTTTGGACAAAAAATAGCGAAAATAGCAGATCTACAAGCTCACAACGCGTCGCAGCGCGACGCGTTGAGAGCTTGTAGATCAGCTGTTTTCGGGGCGCAACCCAGCATTCTTCAGCTAGTGGAGATGTGGTGTACGACATGGATTTAGAAACAAATTTGTTCAACGCCAAAATACTGTGTTCAAGATCAGGAGACTTCGGGAAAAAAAGCACTTCTCCTGAATGCTGTCTTCCTACATGGCATGGGAAGGAGTGGCATTTGCATTTCTTTCACCATGTAGTAAATGCTGCATTCGTGGTCTGGAAAGGGCAATTGTTTTACAGACGGGTAAAAGGGCAGGGGCTGAAGCCCCCTTTGATGTATATGTGTGCAAGTCCCTGGGCCGCTGCATTACTGCACCGCAATGTAGGGAGTCATGCAAGAACAGTTCAATGTAGGGAGTCATGCAAGAACAGTTCAATGTAGGGAGTCATGCAAGAACAGTTCAATGTAGGGAGTCATGCAAGAACAGTTCAATGTAGGGAGTCATGCAAGAACAGTTCAATGTAGGGAGTCATGCAAGAACAGTTCAATGTAGGGAGTCATGCAAGAACAGTTCAATGTAGGGAGTCATGCAAGAACAGTTCAATGTAGGGAGTCATGCAAGAACAGTTCAATGTAGGGAGTCATGCAAGAACAGTTCATTTGATCTGGTTTGGAATAAATAATAATACAGGGGGTGAGAATGAGAACATCAAACGGTTTCCGCTGCTTTGGGTAAATTGGGGGAGAGGGAGGGTTTGGGGTGAGTAAGCATCTGTTATTACAGTTAAAATCTTGGTATTGATAAGCAGATTGCAAGGTATGCAGTGACCCAACTAATTGTCTGCTATGTACACACAGATGGTGCTCTGCTCAGACGCAATGGAAATTACTAGTCCTTTTTTATTTTTTGCTTTTTTTGGACACCATCAACAGTAAGGCAAATATGATATGGTGCTGCAGTCCAGCTTGAATTATTACATTTCTTGTGAGAGGGAGAAGTAGCAACCAGGGTAGCCAAGTGGTTAGTGTAAGCAGCCAAAGGTCTCAAGTTCAATTCCAGCCACAGTATTATGTGTACCATGAGTAAAATACTAATCAACCTATACCTGCTCAGTCCTAATTGCTTTGGTGCTAAAAGTGTATCCAGGTAAAGCATTAATAAAAACATTAGGGCCAAATTAATATAACCATTAATATCCCTTGTGCAATTTGGAAAAACATTATCACAGTATCTAGGAGCTAAATGGGTTATTTTTTACATTTGCATTTGTGCACTGCATTAGACAATTGTCATATTCACATGTGTGATGTATTATCATGTTGGCACTTTGGTGGTGGGAGTGCATGTCTCTATACGTTGGCCTCCAGTGGTTACGAGTGATGGTCCCCACCTGCTCACCTCAAGGCTGGTTTGACCGTGTAGGGTAGGGTGAGCTGGAAGGGATCATTTCTGTTGACTCCTGTTCTGACGGATAGTAATGGTCAGTGGCGTGCACAGACATTTAGAGGGGCAGGTGCTCAAGTGGAAAAAAAGGGCACTTTGTGCAGCGCGTGGAACCGGCCCGGTTGCCTTAATAATGTGAGATGTATAGATTGTGGGGCCTAAATAATATATTAGAAGCTTTTTTATCAAGAATTGATCAATGTTACCATGGTCCACATACTGTACAGTGTAACTGTACAAAATAAGTGTTTTTTTGTTTTGTTTTTTCGAAAGGGCACATTGCCAAAAGGGCAGGGGGTGCTCTAGCACCCCCTAGTGTCTATCTGTGCACGCCACTGGTAATGGTTTGGAAGTGTATGTGTGTGCGAAAGACAGATAGAGAGGAGAGGACCCCAGAAGAGCTAGAGAACCACTGATGTGTGGCAGACAGTCATTGGGACAGTTTCACCGCTGGTTTCCTGTAAGAGGGAGCTCACTGTGCCATGCAGTCTCAGGACACGTCATGTGGGAGTAACACTCCTCTTCCCAAAAGCAATTAAAACCTTCCCGCAAGAAAAAAAAGGTTGATATTTGGCCTAGTATAAATCTCACTATAATTTCCACACAGAAGAAAACTCTCCTGATGAACAGATATGAAAAATCTTAACAGATCCGTCTTGATCATTTTAGCGATTTGTGTGAAATTTGAGGGGGTTATACTGTAGGCTATATATATATATTACATAAGGAAGGACTGCCTACTGGTGCCCTCTATAAAAGGTAGATGTGAAATATGCAGGATAAAGGTTTTTCCTTGGCCTCAGTGCTGGTTTGCATACGGAGTTTTACACATGATCAGTTGCAGTTATAGGTAAAAATGCAAATGGGCATGTTATAGCCCCACCATGAGTCTGATTTGAAAACTTACAAATGGCATTTCTTCCTTGGCCAAGTAGGATTGTGTGGGCAAAACATTACGGAAATGGCATGCTGTGTTCAAGATTTGAGGCCTTTTGTTCAAAACAGAGCACTCCTGCAAACGTTGAAGCCAATCTTAGCCAATTAGGATGGAATAAGAAAAATCTTTTTCGTTTAATGACTGTAGAGTATACCGTGTACCGATTCATGTAATGTTTGGACAAATTCTGCACAATAACAGGCCCATGTGAATATTTTGGGGCAGAGGTTCTGCAGAGATTAGCTGTACACAGACATAATGATGGACACAGCACAGGGTTACAGCTAAGGTGCATAACATTGTCTCTGCCAGGCCGAAAGGCATGGCAGAGACAATGTTTTGCACAATCAGGGAACTTTCAGTGAGAGATCAGGGAAGTGTGAAGAGCCGGCCTGGCTTGGCTGTCACATCTGAGAATGTCATAGACTGGCTGTCACATCTGAGAATGTCATAGACTGGCTGTCACATCTGAGAATGTCATAGACTGGCTGTCACATCTGAGAATGTCATAGACTGGCTGTCACATCTGAGAATGTCATAGACTGGCTGTCACATCTGAGAATGTCATAGACTGGCTGTCACATCTGAGAATGTCATAGACTGGCTGTCACATCTGAGAATGTCATAGACTGGCTGTCACATCTGAGAATGTCATAGACTGGCTGTCACATCTGAGAATGTCATAGACTGGCTGTCACATCTGAGAATGTCATAGACTGGCTGTCACATCTGAGAATGTCATAGACTGGCTGTCACATCTGAGAATGTCATAGACTGGCTGTCACATCTGAGAATGTCATAGACTGGCTGTCACATCTGAGAATGTCATAGACTGGCTGTCAGCAGCTCGAACAGTTAACCCATTTCGACCTGAGATCAGAATATAAAAATGTCTTCTACATCCTGACAGTTTTCTGAAAAAGCTATGTTTCTATGTCAGTCGTTCTTTGATTTCTCAAAAATAGCAGACCTACTTGTAGATCTGCTATTTTTCAATAGCTGAAGCATAACATAATGCTAACACCAAAAGGGGTTAACTACAGCTAGTCTGGTGCATCACAGGAGCAGGGACAGTTGCAGAAGGGATAGAAACTGGAGCAGCTTGAACAGTTAAGAGACTCTGAGGAAGATCGAGAGATTGAAACGTCGGTCATTTCTTGTACTAGCACCTGAATAAAAGGCTTTAACTGTCTGAGCTGATCCAGTGTATATGATTGTTAATTTATTGTTGATCTGTTAATCAATTGAAATGACATGGCGGTTACAAACCTTCACGGTCAATTTTACATATACATAAAGCTGAAGAGTAATTTGGCTTGTAGGATGAAATATAGACAAATGAGGTGTTGCATTAATACCTCAGCCAGGCTCTGTGGATAATAAGGATTCATCCACTGATGTAGTGCTATTATATATTTTTAGAAGTGGGCGGACGCCTCATAAGACATGTGTGTGCACACATGCACACGCATTTTTGTGCATGTGTGTAAATGACAAACAACAAAAAACATTTCTTTTTTGCCAAAACAATAATTTTAGACGTGAGAGAATGGGGGGGGGGGGGGGGGGGGGGGGGGACACTCCCCTGTGTTCCCCCTCCACTACACCCCTGGATTCATCTATACATGCAGTAGCTATATCTGAAAGGTGTCAGTCCATGCCAGCATGGTCTCTGGTGGAGTGTGTGTGTGCATGTGACACAGTGACACACACAGATAGACAGAGAAATGGAACCCAATGGGTGAATGGAGAGAGACAGAGAAAACAGAGAGATTGGTCTCTCAAGTTAACGCATTTAGACCTAACACGATATTCTACAAAATGTCTTCTAAATCCTGACAGTTTTCTGGAAAAGCTCTGTTTCTATATCAGTGGTTCTCAAACTATTTCATGTCAAGGACCCCCAGAAATATATGTATTTGGCCATCGACCCCATCTGAAAATATGTTATTCCAGGGACCCCCCCAGAAGCAAAGATTTGAGTTAAAAACCTTCGCTCTGAAAGAATATATATTTAAAGATTTGCACCACATTTTCACGATCATTAAAAAATAGCAGACCTACAAGCTCGTAGCGCGGCACTCGGTGCCGCGCTATGAGCTTGTAGATCTGATATTTTTCAATAGCTAAAGTGTAACATAATGCTTAAAACACCAAAAGCGGTTCCCGCCCAAAATGGATTAACCCATATATTAACCTTATGTTAAACTAAGCACGGATGTCCCAATTAAAACACCTACAACATGTTCTTTTCGAAACCAGAATGCTCATTTAGAATGGCAACTCTGTCTGTGATGTTAATGATTCATAAACTAGCTATATATCTAATATCTAGGCAAAAGCACTGGAAATAATGAGGGCTATAGGGGGGTCAGCTGGTGTCTGAAGAGATGGGTTTCAAGACCATTATGTGGTTTAACCCATTTTGGGAGGGAACTCCTTTTGGTGTTAGCATTATGTTATGCTTTAGCTATTGAAAAATAGCAGATCTACAAGCTCATAGCGCACTACGAGCTTGTAGTGTAGGTCTGCTATTTTTGAAAAATCGAAGAGCGACTGACATAGAAACATAGCTTTTTCAGAAAACTGTCAGGATGTAGCAGACATTTTTAGAATCTGATCTCAGGTCAAAATGGATTAATATAGATCTTGAAAGTAATACTAGTAGTAAAGTACTAGAAACAGCTGAGAGGAAGCTTTCCTGACGGTTTTACAAGTACAGTACAGGAACATTCACAGTCCGTAAACCGCTTCCAGTCAGTTTTTATTGACAATTAAATGCTATAAATGGCTGGCGGTCTTTGTAATGTGTCACAGTGTGATCAAATGCTACTTAAACGTACAGTATAAGACCAACACACATCGCATGTTGCACGTCAAACAGTTTAAGATCAACCTGAGTAATCGTTCAATTTAACAATTTGCTTGAGAACCTGTTTTCCTTGTACTGGATACTAAAAAGTCCCGGGAACACGTCGTAAAATCGCAGGGTCACGTTTCACTTAAATGTTGATAAAAGCCATTTAATAGCATGACCAAGGTCCAGGAATCAATCATGAGATATTGACTGTTGGATAAGAATATGGGAGTATACTGTGTGTTTCTTTCATTTCATTATGTGTTTTATTACTGCTTGACACATTAACTCATTTTGGGCGGGAGCCCCTGTTGGTGTTTCAAGCATTATGTTATACTTTAGCTATTGGAAAATAGCAGATCTACAAGCTCATAGCGCGCCACCGAGTGGCGCGCTACGAGCTTGTAGGTCTGCTATTTTTGAAAAATCGTGAAAATGTGGTGCAAATCTTTGAATATATATTTCAGAGCGAACATTTTTTACTAAAATATTGGCTTCTGGGGGGTCCCTGGAACTACATATTTTGAGATGGGGGGGTCCGTGGCCCAATAGAGATAATTCTGGGGGTCCTTGACATGAAAAAGGTTGAGCACCACTGACTGAAAAATGTTAGGATTTAGAAGTATTTTTTTGAATCGACCTCGATCAGTCCAAAATGGGTTAAGAGCTCACACAACGTTGATGCCAGACCCGCAGAGTTGGCTAGAGTTGGATCTGTTTCATGTGCTACACTACAGTATCTGATGTACTCTCTCATCCCAGGTCAACCCCGTGGATGAGTCAGCGCAGGTTCAATGGAGAATAATGGCTGCACATTGATATTACTTATTATTTCCTGAAAATGTCCCGATATAGCTCATAATTGAAATGGGGGACCTAACCTGATGTGGTTGCTCTTCCACTCTTCCACTGTGCCTTCAACTGATCAGAGTCAGACAGCACCATATTTTATTACAATTTCCCTTTCATTTTTGAGTGGCGTAAACCACTCCTACAACTGGCTTTGTTAGTCTGTCTGTCTGTCTGTCTGTGCAGAAAAAATGAGCATGGTTGCTACGGTCACCCAGTTCACCCGGGTGTGATTTAATTACGTCAGACCACAGCTGATCAGGCTATATAAGACCTTACACCACTCAGTTCACACAGGTGTCATTTTTAATTTGGCGACGGCGGTGGCTCAGGGGTAGAGCGGCCGGATGGTAACCGCAAGGTTGCCAGTTCGAATCCGGGCTACTCCCCCAGAGTTACTGTCGAAGTGTCCTTGAGCAAGACACTGAACCCCTAATTGCTCCCGATGTGCTAGTTGGTGCCTTGCATGGTTTCCGCTGCCATTGGTGTATCATGAATGGGTGAATGTAATGCACAATCTATGTAAAGCGCCTTGGATAAAGGCGCTATATAAATGCACCATTTACCATTTAATTTAATATTGCCCACTCGGCATCTGTTGCACGTCTCTCTGCCCTAGTTTTGTTATTCTTTCCGAGGTTTTCTACCTTTACTTTTCCCATGAAGCGATTTTGTTATTGGGAGTTTTTCCTTGCTTGATGATTGAGGCTCTAAGGAGAGTTTAAATGGGAACACAAGCATGCAGGACGGTACATTTGAATTGACTTGAACTTGACACCCAAAAGCAGAGACCAATGGGCTCCTGCCCAGCAGTCCCAACAGGATATACTTAAAAAATATTCCACTAGTTACCTCATGAAGACAGTGTTGAAGGCAAATTCACCAGGTCATGGACATTGTTTGGACATTGACATTTCACAGGTTCACATTCAATGTAATGTTCAAAAGGACACCATCCTGGGCCATGGCTCAGTGGTCCAGGCACCTTGGCTGGTAATGCAGTGTGCCGCGGGTTCGACTCCCGATCCCGGCGGCCTTTACTGCATGTCTTCCCCCCCATCTCATGTCAGCCTACTGTCTGTCCCTCCATACAATATATAAAATAAAGGCGAAAACCACAAAAAAAAAAATATATATATATATATATATATATTAAAAAAAAGGACACCATCAGTGAAAATGTAATCGTTATGTGTGGGAGATTTAATGTTCTCGTCAAGCAGAGCGCAAATAGCATTAGCTGCATCAAAAACAACCATGTTTGCTTTTAAGTATGGCTCGAGTCATTAAAAGTACCCCCATCTAAATAAATGATTTGAGGCCACATTCTGTATGCTATTCATATCATTATGTTTCATCGTCTAGACGGACTGGTGTTGTTGAATACATCACATTTATATTTTATAATGCAATCCAATCCAATTTATTTATATAGCATATTTTACAGCTCAAGGTTTACAAAGTGCTGTACACAGGATCATTAAACACGTAATACACTGTAGCTAAAACACAGAAAAACAACAGCAAGAACAGAACACACAGTAAAAAAAACCAACAATAAAAAACAGACAGCACTGAAGAATACAAGACGCAGCAGCATCAGCACTCAGCAGACAGTGAAACAAAACATGGACCATATAGAAACTCTCAACCCCTAGGGTAGGTACCCTCACAAAAAACATGCAGTAATCCTGGTCTCTAAACTGCCTCCCCCTGGCCAGCCAGGGCGCCTGATGGAGGGGAAAGGAACTGGTTGGAATAACGTGTTCCTTCCACGCGCTACGTCCAACCAGGGAAACTCCCCCCTGCCAGGTGTAAAGGAGCAACTTGGACACTCAGGCATGAAGGAAGCATGAGTTCAAGTCCGTTGCTCTCCCCATGTCCCCCATATATGGGGACTAGGTTGGCGGAGGGTGTGTAGAGCCCAGGATCACATTAGATAATTGACACAGGGGTGAAAAATGGGTTACAAAATCGTGGGATAAAAATTATATATATAAAAAAAAAAAGAAACTCTCAACCGGGGTTAAAAGCCAAGGTGTAAAGGTGGATCTTAAGGCGAGATTTAAAAGTCTCGATGGAAGTTTGACGTGGGAGGGGAGCGCATTCCATACTTTGGAGGCTACGACAGAAAAGGCTCGGTCACCTCTGGTCTTTAAAAGCGGGTCTTCTTTGTGACCTTAAGTTATAACTGGCCGCAGTGACCTTGGGAGAGTATAAACCTCAATAAGTTGAGAGATACTGAGGTGCCAAACCATTTTAGTGATTTAAAAACATACAATAAAATCTTAAAATCAATTCTGAAACGAACAGGGAGCCAGAATGGGTGTAGTATTGTGGACACGCTTGCGAGTTCCTGTTAGGAGACGTAACTGAAGCAGAGCAATGGAGGCTTGGTTTAAACCAACATACTGTAAAGTGCATTACAGTACAGTAGTCCAAACGCTTGGAGATAAAGGCATGGGTATCGCGCTCAAAATCACTAAAAGAGAGAGAGCACAGACTTGATTTGAGCAAGCAGCCTCAGATGATGAAAGCTGGATGCCTGGATCTGACCAGTTTATCAAGTTTGCCAAGGTTGCAGACAACAGGTTTAACACAAGGCTGCAGGGAATCCAGGTCAGTGGGTACTGGGTGGGTACAATATACTGTAGGTCCACTATGACCTCTGTTTGACTTTCGTTGACTCTTAGAAAGTTTGCAAGGTTCAAGGTTGTCTTTATTTGACTCCCTTGGGAGAAATTTGTCTCGGAGACAGAGTCACAGCTGCATACAAATAACATACACGTTCACATAAGAAAAGGAAATACACTATGAAACACCCAACATACAGAAGAGAGATATTTCACACATTCCCTTGATAAAGTGCAACTAGTCAATAAAGTGCATTCGGCAATCTCTGATTGAGCATTTTGATTGACAGGGGAGTTCTATATCTCCTACCAGATGGCATTAGCTCGTACTCTCGGTACAATGTATGCAAAGAGTCAGATACAATATTCCGAGCTTGTCTCAACACTGCGTGTTCAAAGACGGCCTGGGGAGTGATGGGGGGGGGGGGGGGGGTGGACATGCCCATGATCTTCCCAGCCATATTTGCTAGCCTTTATTTGAGATTTGTATTTCACAGTTAGATTGCCAAACCAGCTGGATATACCGTATTTTAAGATTGATTCTATACTAGCTCTGTAAAAGGTCAACATGATATTTACACTGACTCCGAAAAGCCTAACGGCCGGGCTACACCAGGCTTTTCGCGCACATTTTGTGCGCGTTTACCCTAAACGCAAACCCCGCGTACGCGTTTTTAAAAATAGGACTGGACCTAAATTTGCGCGTGCGCGTGTGTGCGTATTCGCGTAACGCGGACTGAAAAGCCTGGTGTAGCTTGGCCGTTTAAGTCACATGCAAGACAGGTGTATGTATGGCGACCATCGGGACAAACGTATTTAGTCGCCGAGAGGCTAAAGCGGGGGAAATGTTTACCTGTCAGACTCGCTGCTTGTAATGAAATCACTTCTCCAAGATCCATGTGTTTCAGCGTTTTGTTCATTTATTAAAGTTTAAAACAATTCATTTAGCGGCATCATAATACAGTGCATAGTGCGACGTGCAAATGACATAGGTAGCATAGCGTTGTATTTGCGTTCATAAAGGGATGCGGTGGTCAACAAAGTTGGACTTCTTCCCGTTCATCCCCTCTCCTTCCATTCATGAAACGCGCCGGTGAACAGCTGACTTTACTACCTGAACCCCAACACCACGTGACCCGATAGTGAATGACGTGATCATTAAAACCATAGCAACCCGTCAAGCTGTCTATAGGCTACCAACAACAGGTGTGCGTGCGTGTGTGTGTGCGTGCGTGTGGCCACATCCTCACAGAGACCTTTAAAAAAATGTCAGAGTCGTTTTCAAAGCGTTTACCGTACACACAAAATCGTGTACAGAAATGTGTTTCTTCTACTCTCTCTCTCTGCCTTTGGTTTCATGTCTCTCTGCACTCTCCCATCTATTAATTAAAGCAATAAAAATGCAAAAAAAAAAAAGAATATGGGAGAAATGAGGGAACATGTCGCAATATAATTTTGGCAGTCACAAGGAACCTTTCATCCACCATCTGATGGGAGCCAGCTTGACATTTCAGCGATGTGGCTGGTCAAAGCCAAAGGCCCTCATAGTAACATGACTATTTTTATAACAAATAGGCCTGTATGCCTCTGTAGCAGCACCGACATCCAATTACCTGCTGAAGAGTGCTTGAAGACACAACCTGAGGCGCCCATTTACCAACTCTCCCCGGGCGTACCGGCGGAACTGCTCAGCCTGGTATTCAGGGGTTCTCAACCCGTGGGTCGCGACCCCTCGGGGGGTCGCCAAATTATTTTAGGGGGTCCCCAAATAATTAAAGATTAAAGATTAAAAAAAAGATTTTGTTTTAAAAAAAAAATTCCACAATTTTTCAAAAATAGCAGATCTACAAGCTCGTAGCGCGCCACTCGGTGGCGCGCTATGAGCTTGTAGATCTGCTATTTTTAAATAGCTAAATTATAACAATGCTTAAAACACCAAAAGGGGTTCCCGCCCAAAATGGTTTAAGGTTATTGTAGCAGTCAATTTATATTGGGGGTCGGGAGGGGGCGGGGCGGGGGTCCCGAGACGTTGCCAAAGCATTTTCCCGGCCAAAAACGGCCAAAAACTTTGAGAACCCCTGCCTAAAGTAACCGAAGTAAATTATGCTTAAACCTAACCTTATTCTTAACCTTAACCTCAGTAAAACTATGGCTAAACATAACCCTATTCCTAAACTTAACCCCAGTAAAGCTATGCCTAACCCTAAATGTATTTCTAACCTTATTCTCAGTAAAACAAAAAAATAATAAAGAATACAAGAACCGCCACACCGAGCGATCGGCGTGAGGTCGGCGGAAAAAAGCGAGGGCGAGATGGCTTATGGGCGACGGTACCCGATGTATACAGTACCAGTCAGGTTCAGCAGGTGAGACATCAGAAACCTTGTCTAGGATTCCATCAACTTAAATGTCACTCGTATCTTTTCACGGAGTGTACAACACTATGCTTGGTCAGTTTCTTCATTCAGATCGAATATCCAGGAGTAGGGTACACAGTGGGACAGTCGGGGCAGTGAGAACGCTCCTGACATTGCTAAGGTTATGTGGAAGCTGCAGTCGTGACACTTTGACCATGGATCTCCTTGGAGGCCCCTTTTTTAATGTGGGTGTGGTGTAGCCCCCCAGCCAAGACCCAGCCCGCGACAGCCCTGCCAATCGGGCTCAGCCCTATAGAGCGTCGCAGTCCCGCCCCCTACCCTGGACCAGGAAATGATTCTCCGTTCATTTTCCTCATAGACATTTCAGAAAGTATTTATTTAAAGACGTTTACGCCGCGGACAAAGCCAACTCGAGTCGTGACAAATCATGACAACAAACACAATGTTTTGGGCCGAACAAATAATTAGAAAGAAGAAAAAAACGGCAGGTTACAACACTTTTTTTGATATCCTCGCGTGAGGGACATGAGGGACATGAGGGACGTGTGCGGCGGTCCGCGGTGTGAAGTGAGAAGCGCGAGGACGTGCTTCAAAGACTGGAGGGGTGATTGTAGCCCCCAGCCAAGACCCAGCCCGCAACAGCCCTGCCAATCTGGCTCAGCCCTATTGGAACAATTTACAATTACAATTTAGGCATTTAGCAGACGCTCTTAATCCAGAGCTACTTACATTAAGCAAGAACAAAAAGCATGGCAATACATCACATACATACAAAGTAGTTATCATGAAACATGCGTAAGCTAAGAACGTAACAGTGGAATATCTATATAATGAAACTATACATATAAACTATACATAGTACTATACTATACTATTTCATATATACTATAAACTGCTATGACTACATAAAATGCAATTCTAGTGCTGTCTACGTAACATGCTATAAGTGTATGAAATGCTAAGTCTAAGTATCTAAGTCTACGTAAAGCGCTATCTAAGGGGCTCGGGCAAGTGCTACGGGCCATTATGGAGTCTGAAAAGGTGGGTTTTCAGACTACGGTGGAAGATTGGGAGTGAGGCTGCAGTTCTGATTGTAATGGGAAGTGCATTCCATAGTTTTGGAGCCAGAAGGGAGAAGAGTTTGGGACGCGTTGTCCCGGCGTTTTTAGTGAAGGTACTTCCAGCTTCCCTGCGTTTGCTGATCTGAGTGCGCGGGAGGGCACGACAGGTCTGGCGAGTGGGAGCCCCGGGTTCAATCCCCGCTTCCGTGTAAATGCTACATGGGCTGACTTTCAGAAGACAAGCAGCGGATGAAATGGAATGCTTCTACCCAGTTGCCAGGATTATTAGGATTTATGGACGCATGTTCTCAATGAAAAAGGCTAATGCATTTTAAAATGATATTACAGATTGCAGCTCATGATAACACCATCTGCAGTATACAGTACTAGCACAGTATTGGTGTGTGCCCTGACTTGAACCACTTGTCATCAGAATTAGGTAAATAAAAAAGAAGTTGTAAACTTTGCAAAGTTTGTTGCAAATATTTTAAAAATGATTTCAGACTGAAAGTGAAAATAATGACCACAGCAAATTGGGTAAGGCAAACGGTGTTTATTGCCAGAAAATGGGTATAAACATGTTTGATTTGCCTGATTTCATAAATAAGTATGAACATTATTACATTCTGTACACGTATAAATTGTGGACTATAAAGGCTTGTCAGGGCTTAACCCATTTTGGGGCGGGAACCCCTTTTGGTGTTTTAAACATTATGTTATAATTTAGCTATTGAAAAATAGCAGATCTACAAGCTCGTAGCGCGCCACCGAGTGGCGCGCTACGAGCTTGTAGGTCTGCTATTTTTCGTGAAAATCGTGAAAATATTTATTTCAGAAAACTGGAGGATTATTTTTTTATTTATTTCGAGGTTCAGGTTTATTTGCCTATTTTCCAATACAAAACTAACTCCTCATGTTTGAACCGCTTTAGGCCTGACGTCGAAATAAATAAAAAAGTCTTCTGATTTAATATTCAAAGATTTGTGCCACATTTTCACGATTTTTCAAAAATAGCAGACCTACAAGCTCGTAGCGCGCCACTCGGTGGCGCGCTATGAGCTTGTAGATCTGCTATTTTTCAATAGCTAAAGTATAACATAATGCCTAGTTAAAACACCAAAAGGGGTTCCCGTCCAGAATGGGTTAAAGTGGCCTGATTGAGAACGTGAAATAACACGGTATTCATCACAAAACCCCCCATGCATGCACCATAGGACAATGATATCTGATAATGTTGCGCATCTCTTAACAGCCAATTATCTCATTTGAGAAGCATAATTTAAGCTAATAGAATAAAAGGATACATTGATTGATAAAAGAGGATAAAAGAAAAAGATGGTTGACTTGGATTATATTTTGATAACCATGAGTGCTACAGAGTTGAATCAAACAGGGGCGCTATGAATACCTGGCTCATGCTACTGTAGCAACCAAAAAGTGTTATTTACGCGTAGAGTAAAACATTTTATGCAAATAAATATCCTACGTTTTTTACATTACATAACGTGGTGGGACAAGTTTACATTAGGATCCATCAAATGGCAAAATAACATTCTTATGGCTTTGTTCATGGAATAAATACCATCTTCAGCAAACACAAATCTTTCAAAATAAGATATATTTTTGGACAGTAGCAGCGCCTTTATGAATCAATCTGATATGTATGAATCAATCTGATATGTAGGGAAAGAATACCTAATACACTATAAAATCCTCTGTGCTAATTTAACTCTACAAACAGAACCAGACAGATCTTTTAGAGATGTGGTGTAATTTAGTTGCATTTGTTTTGTACACACTCAGTGAAAAGAACACTGAGGATTTTATAGTCTACGATCGGGAATCCTGCGCAACTGAGCTCGTGTCTCTTTCAGTGAAAGTACAGGTAAAGTGTGTGTGTGTGTGTGTGTGTGTGTGTGTGTGTGTGTGTGTGTGTGTAAATGGTAAATGGTGCATTTATATAGCTCCTTTATCCAAGGCGCTTTACATAGATTGCATTACATTCACACATTCACACACACATTCACACATTCACACACCGATGGTGGTGGAAACCATGCAAGGCACCAACCAGCACATCAGGAGCAATTAGGGGTTCAGTGTTTTGCTCAAGGACACTTCGACACTAACTCTGGGGGAGCCCGGGTTTGAACTGGGAACCTTGTGGTTACCATCCAGCCACTCTACCCCTGAGCCACCGCTGCTCGCTGTGTGCGTGTGCGTGTGTGTGTGCGCGTGTGTGTGCGTGCGTGCGTGCGTGCGTATGGGAGCATCATGTGGGCGGTGGGCCGTTGGTATAGCGTAGCATGGGGTAGAAGGAGCGTTTAAAGTTGTTGGCCAGCGTGCAGCCAGGCTCGCTGTCTGGGAGCGGCACCAGGCACACCAACAGCAGCAGCAGCAGCAGCAGGAGGTGCAGGGGAAAGGCAGCACGGAGCACCCGCTGAAAGAAGGAGCGAGGCGGGGATGGATCCCTCCTCTCCCTGTACATGTTCAAAAAAATAGGGTTAAAGTGGTTCAACTGTTCCTTGTTTAGTTCCTCTTTAATGGGCTCTATCAATACACACCATTTTTGCCATTTTGGAAGAACTTGCGCCCCCTTCCCTATTTCCTTCAGGTGTTACCGATGATACTAATTGAAGGCTCTGTTCCATTCTGGTCAAACAGAGTCGGGGTGCTGCTAGTGTGCATGTTGGCTCACTGGAAACACTGGGTCGATCTCAAAGTCCTTGAGTTGGTTCCAAATGACCCCGTACGGAACGTAACTCTGACACCGGGGCTCCACCGGGCACGTCAGCGTCACGTCTCCGTCACCGTCAGGGAATGTTCCCTTTTTAATCAATGAAGGGTGGCTCCACTGCCCGCGTTGCGTTGCGTGACTGCATTAAAATTGCCCCGGTTCGTTTTTTGACGCACACGATGGAGACGCAACGCGTCCGGTGGAGCCCCGGCGTAAGAGTGTACAAATGGACCCAAATGTACATTTGGTTCCATTTGTACACTCTCAGAGTTATGGGGGCCCTTGAAATTAAAAAGGTTTGACAACCACTGTGCACTAAATGGAACAGAGCCTTAATTAGTATCATTGGTAACACCTGTGAAGGAAGTGGGGAAGGGGCCCGGAAGTAGGAAGAGTTATTCTGTGTGCATATAGCCCCATTATACTATATGAAATACCGGTACAAGCAAACTCACTACCTTTGAGAGTTATGGCCTTTGGTTGAATGTGCATCCTGCTGAGGAGAGGCTGCAGGGGGAACTTGGGCCTGCTTGTCTCCTTCGGGTGCAGAAGGAGACGATGTCTCGTAGTCCTGTATCGGAGACGGAACAGTCACCCGTTTATTTCAATATTACTGGGATGTATTGTCTCCATCAGGCCGAAGGCATGGGGAGAGAGTATGTTTTGCACTCCGTCCGTCCGTCCGTCCGTCCGTCCGTCCGTAAGTCCGTGTGTGCGCATGTGCGACGTGCGTCCGTCCGTCTTTGTACAGTTAATCTCCAGCATTGTTAACCCGGTCGATGCCAAAATGTGCACACACACTCCCTGGACGCCAACGACGAACCTCTGCCCCAAATTTTCCAGAACGGCCGGTTATAGCACCACCATGAGGCCGATTTTTGCAAAACACATTTCTTTATATTACTCGCACACATTTTATCCATACATCACGCAAATCGGTATACACTACTACACTATCTCTATAGTCATGTGATCAACACGGAAATTATGCACGCACATTCCCACTTGACTAGGCCAAGGAAGAAATCAGCCTCATGGTGGCGCTATAAGAGCACAACACCATAGAATTAAAAGGTAGAATTAAATTTTAATTCAAGTTGCCACAACATCGGTGAGATCGCTAAGATTGGCAGATTTTATATTTTATATTAATCAAGACCCAGTTCCTGAACGGGTAAATTGAGGTGCACATTACCGGACACGGTGGGAGGGCCCCAAGGTCTTGGGCCACCTGCCTCCGGAGAAGCTTCAGCTTGTTCCCCGTCACATGGAGCTTCTCCCTGGCCTCGCCAATGTCCTCCGTCCCCTCCTCGGGTTGGAGCTCTGACCACAGGGCCTGCAGAGAGTCCAGCTCAGCCTGTCGACTCTGTAGCTCCGTCTGTAGAGCCTGGAGACCCCCCCCCCCACACACACACACACACACACACACACACACACACACACACACACACACACACACACACACACACACACACACACACACACACACACACACACACACACACACACACACACACACACACACACACAGTGATGAAGAGATGCATGAATTGCGAGCTGCACTACCCCAAGGACAGCGAGAGAGCACCCTAATAAATTGCATTTTTATGGCGCTTTTCCAAGTGCTCAAAGCGCTTTACAATGGTTCATTCATTCATACATTGGGAGGTGAAGCGGCGAACAGTCGACGCCAGCGTCCTCACTTTCCACATTCACACACCAATGGTGGCAAGCTCACACCGACCGACTCATTGGAGGCAATGTAGGGTTCAGTGTCTTGTCTTGCTTGAGTGAAGCCTTACCGTGAGTGTGTTGTGCTTGTGTTGCAGGCTGCTGGCTGGCGTGTCTGGGTGGTGGTGGTGGTGGTGGAGCGGGGCCAGGGCATCACGTCGGCTCTCTGCGTGGGCCAGCCACAGCAGCAGGGAGTGCAGTGTTTCATGGAACTCCTGCAGTGAGAGGGGATAAAGGGCCCCAAGTTAATGGTTAACCACTTTCAAACCTGGTGGTATCCCTAGATTGGGCATGTAATCATACAGTCATCACATAAATTATAACAAAACAATGATTGTGTGTGTGTGTGTGTGTGTGTGTGTGTGTGTGTGTGTGTGTGTGTGTGTGTGTGTGTGTGTGTGTGTGTGTGTGTGTGTGTGTGTGTGTTATACTTGTTTGAGCGGTGGGTACACCGTCTCCAACATGTAGCTTTGTCTGTCTGTCCCTATGTCTGTTTAGGGTACCAACAGGTGAGAAAGTGGCGCTGTTGACCTTCACACTGTGCACAGGTGCATGATGGGAAGCTGAGTTTTTAGTGTAACACAGGAGTTCAGTACAGTATACAAATACAGTACAGTAACAATTACAGTATAGTTCCACCGCTCACGTCACACGCCAGGTGTGTGTTTTTTTTTTAAAAATAGCACAAACAGCAGATCTACAATACAAGCTGTCGAGATGCTATACTGTGCATAATGTAAAGCATCTTGACAGGCCGTGAGCTTGTATCTCTGATTTAAGCTGAGGCAGGCCTCTGGGCCGAAACGTCCATTCTGTTGTTGTTGCTGGGGGAAATCTAATAAAAACAAGAATCCTAAAGCAGTGGTTCCCAAAGGATCCAGGGACCCCCAGGGGTACTTGAGGGAGTTCTAGGAGGGACCCAGCTAAATGATTATTTGGAACCAAATGGACCCTTATGGGTCTGTAACTCAGAGAGTGTACAAATGGAACACTCTCAGAGTTAAATTAGCATTGATTTTACAATATAAATTGGGTGTCCCAGAGATGGAAATGCTATTAAATGGGGGTCCGTAGACTAATGCATGTCAAACTGGGGGTCCTTGAAATTAAACAGGTTGAGAATCACTGCTAGAGCCGTAAAAATCTTCTCATATGGGGGGGGGGGTCCCTGGCAAATACTTTCAAATGGGGGTCCGCGGGCTAATTGGTGTCAATTTGGGGGTCCTTGACATGAAAAAGTTTGGGAACCAGTGAAAAGTGAAATTCCGTTCCTGACCTCGCTGAAGTCACAACAGTCAGTATCAAGCCTCCGTTTTGCTATGCTGTGAAAGAGGATTTGCGCTGAACGAGTCTGACGGAGTGAACGGCGAACGGGGTCATGAGCGGTTTTACCACTACCCCCCCACTCCCCTCACACCATCAGGGTGTAACCTAAAGGATATAAGGTGATATAACTGGTATTCATTTCTACAGTGTAAACCCAATCCCTCCAACAAAGGACGATTGGCTCGGGATAGTCCTCTAACAAACCTCTGGATAATACATATTGCCCCACTGAGAGCAGACTTTGTGTGATCTCACACACACAAAAAACATGTGGAACTGATCTGTCTGTACAATTAAAAAAGAAAAGAACAGAAAGATGTCTCAACAACAACAACGGGCCCATCCATCATTCAGCTGCAGCACGACTCACTTGGCAGCGCATGAGCGTCCTCCTCAGGCCGCTCTCCCACTCCTCCAGGCGTGTGCACGCTTGGCTCCAGGCTTGGTTCATGCTTCCCAGGCTCTCCCTCTGCTCCTGGTCCTCCTCCGGGCCGCCGGCGCTCTGGCCTTGCAGCCCCCGAGCCGCCATGTTGACAGACAGCATGGTGGACTTGTACCGAGCGAACGTCTTCTGGGTCTCCTGCAAGAGCATAGCACCAGTAAATATAGACGTATGTTGACAGTCACAGAGAGCATGGGGGACTTGTACCGAGCGAACGTCTTCTGGGTCTCCTGCAAGAGCATAGCACCAGTAAATATAGACGTATGTTGACAGTCACAGAGAGCATGGGGGACTTGTACCGAGCGAACGTCTTCTGGGTCTCCTGTAGGAGTATAGCACCAGTAAATATAGACGTATGTTGACAGTCACAGAGAGCATGGTGGACTTGTACCGAGCGAACGTCTTCTGGGTCTCCTGTAGGAGTATAGCACCAGTAAATATAGACGTATGTTGACAGTCACAGAGAGCATGGGGGACTTGTACCGAGTGAACGTCTTCTGGGTCTCCTGCAGGAGTATAGCACCAGTAAATATAGACGTATGTTGACAGTCAGCATGGTGGACTTGTACCGAGCGAACGTCTTCTGGGTCTCCTGCAAGAGCATAGCACCAGTAAATATAGACGTATGTTGACAGTCAGCATGGTGGACTTGTACCACAAATACAAAAAATGTAACCGTTTGTTGCCCCTCCGAATTACTTACACATGATCACAGGTGTGACGTGACATTGTAATTGGATAACAAATTAGTGGGAGGGGCCTATTGTGGCAACCACACTTTGCAATTTTTCCAAAATTGCGACTTTTCTAGTTTAACTCTGAGGGCAGTATTATGCGTGTCTTAAGTACCAGGTCTTATTACTTAACTTAAGATCTGGAGGCGTGTTCAATGCCATTTGGCTATTCTGAGTGGCCAAACAGCATTGACCACTCCTCCAGGTCTTAAGTTAAGTAATAAGACCTGGTACGTAAGACACGCATAATACTGCCCTGAGAGTGTACTAATGGTTCCATTTGTACACTCACCATTTTGGTTCCAAACTATCATTTAGCTGGGGAACCCCTGGAACTCCCTCAAGGACCCCTGGGGGTCCCCGGACCCCACTTTGTCACAGTTGAACAATCTGCAAAAAGCTGTCTTTGTGTAGTTCATTTAAAGCTTGCAAGGATGCCTGTAGCTTTCAGATCAGGCTTCAGGAACATGACAAGAACACTTGTGCTATACCATCTTTTTATGTCCCCCCAGTGCCAGGGGGTTCCCCCCAGGGGGTTCCCCCCAGGGGGTTCCCCGCCAGGGGGTTCCCCCCAAGCACCACGTTATGAAGAATGCTGTTATAATGCGCAGATTATTCAGGTCAAATTAATAATTTACCTTAATTTGTTTGACCCTTGCCTCCATGTCTTGGATGCTGGCTGCGGGGTCACCGTGCTTGAGTCTCTCCAACTCTGGGATCACACCAGCCAGCCAGGAGGTGAGGTCAGCAAGGTCACTGTTCACCAGCTGCTGGGGCTCCTGGGGGCCGTGGTGCAGCGTGTGGCCCCTGGACCGAGCCTGCAGCAGCTCCCAGCGCTCAATCACTCCTGAGAGGACATTCACAAAGAGAGAGAGAGAGAGAATACACATTATTCTCAGTGGTGCACTACAGTACAAGTACTGTACTTAACAGGTTGAATGCCTGCAATGTACGGCGGTCTAATACGCCTAGAGTGCCTACTGTAGAGTTCCCTTTGAACAGCCACCGCACCAACCGCTGAGTTGCTTGCTGTAGAGTTCCCTTTGAACAGCCACCGCACCAACCGCTGAGTTGCTTGCTGTAGAGTTCCCTTTGAACAGCCACCGCACCAACCGCTGAGTTGCTTGCTGTAGAGTTCCCTTTGAACAGCCACCGCACCAACCGCTGAGTTGCTTGTCATGAAAATCCACTTTAAAACGGTGTAATTGCTTGTAGTGTATGAAAAATATCCCATACCGCTCAGACGCACAGCTTGTTCCTCCGGCAAATTCGCCGTTGTAAACAATGGGACTCAATTTTCCAGGAACCTTGTGTTCTTGTATGACTTGGTAAATGGTAAATGGTGCATTTATATAGCGCCTTTATCCAAGGCGCTTTACATAGATTGTGCATTACATTCACCCATTCATACACACATTCATACACCGATGGCAGCGGAAACCATGCAAGGCACAAACTAGCACATCGGGAGCAATTTGGGGTTCAGTGTCTTGCTCAAGGACACTTCGACAGTAACTCTGGGGGAGCCCAGGTTCGAACTGGCAACCTCACGGTTACCATCCAGCCACTCTACCCCTGAGCCACCGCCGCCCAGAGTGCATTATGATGAGGCCATTAACTTAATTGTGGAATTGGAATTCTCAATCAGCTCATCTGTTCAAAATGCTGTTACTTTGCACTTTCACATTTTGATTTGATTTGAGTGTTGTTGTTGGGGACACCTAACATCTCTTGGCAGTGGTGGTAAGTAACTAAGTACTTTTACTTAAGTACTGTACTTAAGTACAATGTTGAGGTATTTGTACTTTACTTGAGTATTTCCAATTTCCAGTACTTTTACTTCTACTCCACTACATCTCGGAGCCAAAATTTGTACTTTTACTTCACTACAATTATTTGAAAACTTTAGTTTAGTTACTAGTTACTTTGGCAATTTAAATTTTGATTAGAAAACATACATTAATATTAACCACTTCAACCCTATACATTTTGGCCATTTGAAAATAGCCGATCTACAAGCTCACAATGCGTCGCAACGCGACGCATTGAGAGCTTGTAGATCGGCTATTTTCAATAGATTTTCTACACATTTTGAACTTGTGAAATGGGACATTCTGCAATATGAATACTTTTACTTTTAGTACTTTAAGTACATTTTGATGCCGATACTTTTGTACTTTTACTCAAGTACATTTTCAATTCAGTACTTTTACTTGTAACGGAGTAGTTCTAAATTGCAGTATTGGTACTTTTACTTAAGTAAAACAATTGAGTACTTTTCCACCACTGTCTCTTGGCCTCAATCTTTGCACACTCCATGTCTCCTGTATACAAAAACCACACTTAAATCCCTTGTTATGAATTGAATAGCTTGAACCGACGTGGGATACTCGTTCTCAGCTGGAATCACCTGGTCTGTCTAATTCAGGGGGTCTCAACGTGCGGTCTAGGGACTCCCAGAGGCTCCCCAGTAAAATGGATCAATATTACTGGGGAAAACTATAGTAATATTTATCATGAAAATCTATTTAACTTGTACTGTAGATCTACTATTTTCTAATCGCTGGTACCGTTGGACCGATCGATCGGCATGAAACTTTGCAAACAGAGAAATAGCAGAATGTTCTATTTTTGCTTTTTGGAGAACATACTGTAATTGAGAGGAAACTAGCAGCATAGCCCCCTGGGGGACTCCAGGCAACTAGCAGCATAGCCCCCTGGGGGGACTCCAGGCAACTAGCAGCATAGCCCCCTGGGGGGACTCCAGTCAACTAGCAGCATAGCCCCCTGGGGGGACTACAGTCAACTAGCAGCATAGCCCCCTGGGGGGACTCCAGGCAACTAGCAGCATAGCCCCCTGGGGGGACTCCAGGCAACTCAGCAGCATAGCCCCCTGGGGGGACTCCAGGCAACTAGCAGCATAGCCCCCTGGGGGGACTACAGTCAACTAGCAGCATAGCCCCCTGGGGGGACTCCAGGCAACTAGCAGCATAGCCCCCTGGGGGGACTCCAGGCAACTAGCAGCATAGCCCCCTGGGGGGACTCCAGGCAACTCAGCAGCATAGCCCCCTGGGGGGACTCCAGGCAACTAGCAGCATAGCCCCCTGGGGGGACTCCAGGCAACTAGCAGCATAGCCCCCTGGGGGGACTCCAGGCAACTAGCAGCATAGCCCCCTGGGGGGACTCCAGTCAACTAGCAGCATAGCCCCCTGGGGGGACTACAGTCAACTAGCAGCATAGCCCCCTGGGGGGACTCCAGGCAACTAGCAGCATAGCCCCCTGGGGGGACTCCAGGCAACTCAGCAGCATAGCCCCCTGGGGGGACTACAGTCAACTAGCAGCATAGCCCCCTGGGGGGACTCCAGGCAACTAGCAGCATAGCCCCCTGGGGGGACTACAGTCAACTAGCAGCATAGCCCCCTGGGGGGACTCCAGGCAACTCAGCAGCATAGCCCCCTGGGGGGACTACAGTCAACTAGCAGCATAGCCCCCTGGGGGGACTCCAGGCAACTAGCAGCATAGCCCCCTGGGGGGACTCCAGGCAACTAGCAGCATAGCCCCCTGGGGGGACTCCAGGGGGCTCCAGGGGACTCCAGCATAGCCCCCTGGGGGGACTCCAGGCAACTAGCAGCATAGCCCCCTGGGGGGACTACAGTCAACTCAGCAGCATAGCCCCCTGGGGGGACTACAGTCAACTAGCAGCATAGCCCCCTGGGGGGACTACAGTCAACTCAGCAGGCCCTGATTTGCAGTGTCTCCAGTGTTATATCTACGCCGTACCTCGGTGGTTCCCAAACCTTTTCATGTCAAGAACCCCCAAATTGACACTTTTTTTGCCCGCGGACCCCCAATAAAAAACATATGCCAGGGACCCCCATAAGAGAACATATTTACGGCTCTAGCAGTGATTCTCAACCTGTTTAATTTCAAGGACCCCCAGTTTGACATGCATATTAGTCTACGGACCCCCCATTTAATGGCATTTCTATCTCTGGGACCCCCAATTTATATTGTAAAATCAATGTTAATTTAACTATGAGAGTATACAAATGGAACCATTTGGTTCCATTTGTACACTCTCAGAGTTACAGACCCATAAGGGTCCATTTGGTTCCAAACTGTCATTTATCTGGGGACCACCTGGAACCACTGCTGTACCTGACTGTTGGTCCGTGGTGTTGAGGCCCGTCAGGCCCGGTTCCTCCGCCTGCTCCTCGTCATCCAGGATCAACGACACCCTCTTGATGCTCTGGATGCTGCCGCTGCACTCCGACATCAGACGCAGCTGCAGAGGACCAGAAGAACGCGTCGGCAAGTTGTTCACAAATCCACACAGTTATGAATAGAGATGTCCCGATACTGGATCGGTATCGGCCCTTTTTGGTCATATCGGGTCATATCGGTATCTGCAAATATACCAGCCTAACCACCGATCCGACACAGGGGTGAGGGGTTGACAGACACTATGGCAGGTAAATAAAATGTTGGGGCGTGTGGAGTTTTATTTGGAGTTGCCCAAACTGCAAGTGCACATTTGAGTGAGGAGTCTGCTATGAACACAACACGAGATAAAATAAGTAATTTTCTTTTTATTATTATAATAAATATTATTCTCTGGTATTGTTTCGGTATTGGTATCGGCTAACACAGAAATTGTGGTATCGGGACATCCCTAATTATGAAGCTATTTCACTTTTGTTGCGTTGTTTTCCAAGCCTATCTACTAGAGGTGTAACGATTTAATAACTGTATTGAAATATTGATTTTAATTTAAAAAAAAATATATATATATATATATCATAGCCTATATTTGATATTTAATGTATTTGCTAAATAGTTACTGTATTATCGATTTCAAATCATTGAATGGTATCGTATTATCGCCATATTAAACCAATATCGTCCATCTAGTTTTAGTGTTCTAGTGTCTCTGACATTATCTGCCAGCTGAGCATGCCAAAACGTACCGCAGTGGCCCACACAATGCTGTGGCCCACAACGTACCACAGCGGCCCACACAATGCTGTGGCCCACAACGTACCGCAGTGGCCCACACAATGCTGTGGCCCACAACGTACCACAGCGGCCCACACAATGCTGTGGCCCACAACGTACCGCAGTGGCCCACACAATGCTGTGGCCCACAACGTACCACAGCGGCCCACACAATGCTGTGGCCCACAACGTACCGCAGTGGCCCACACAATGCTGTGGCCCACAACGTACCACAGCGGCCCACACAATGCTGTGGCCCACAACGTACCGCAGTGGCCCACACAATGCTGTGGCCCACAACGTACCGCAGTGGCCCACACAATGCTGTGGCCCACAACGTACCGCAGCGGCCCACACAATGCTGTGCGGGCACACGTTTTCAGTTTAGCAGGAAGAATGATGACGTAATTGAGCAAAGCTGCAGTGAGTTTATTAGGTGAGAAATTTGCTAAATTAACGAGGTCTGTCTGTCAGCTGGATAATATCTCACAGTTAAGAATACATTTGCACAGAACCGGGGTTGATCCTGGCTGAAGGACGAACTGTTGTGGCATATCGCAAACATTAACACAACTTCTGGATAGATTAACAGTACAAGACCTTGAAAAAAGGCTTATTCTGGACCAGGAAGAACTGATTCATATGTTGCTCTCCACCTAGGGCTAGGCCACTGAGAGTAAAGACACATGGAAGGAATGCTAGACGAAAGGGGACAACACATTTTCTAGTTTTGTACTGTACTGTATATGCAATTGTTCTCAATATGAAATATATGGTGTCTTTAGGTCGTTTAATGAACGATTCTGACTTTACTTCATGAATTCTAAATACAAGTCTACATTATGTACACTAGTATAACATGAAACATTTAAAAACGAGGGGGCATTAATTACTCCAATTAAATGAGATCAGAATGCCAATTAAATTAGATCAGAAGGCCTGCATATCAGCCCCCAGTCTGTCCAGTCCATGTGTCCAAGTGTCCCTGAGCAAGACACCTCAAGACCCCTATACTGTTCTCTGGGCGCTCCCTGTATTAATAGACCCCTATACTGTTCTCTGGGCGCTCCCTGTATTAATAGACCCCTATACTGTTCTCTGGGCGCTCCCTGTATTAATAGACCCCTATACTGTTCTCTGGGCGCTCCCTGTATTAATAGACCCCTATACTGTTCTCTGGGCGCTCCCTGTATTAATAGCGTTTTTTAAATCCCTGCTAAAAACTTATGAAAGTTAACTTAATGAAAGCCCCACTTTTCCTCACTGTAAGCAAATGCTTGCTAGTTTTGTGCCTTTTTATATTGCCTACAGATGTCTGTTTATATTGCCTACAGATGTCTGTTTATATTGCACTACAGGTGTCTGTTTATATTGCACTACAGGTGTCTGTTTATATTGCACTACAGATGTCTGTTTATATTGCCTACAGATGTCTGTTTATATTGCACTACAGGTGTCTGTTTATATTGCCTACAGATGTCTGTTTATATTGCCTACAGATGTCTGTTTATATTGCACTACAGGTGTCTGTTTATATTGCACTACAGATGTCTGTTTATATTGCACTACAGGTGTCTGTTTATATTGCACTACAGATGTCTGTTTATATTGCCTACAGATGTCTGTTTATATTGCACTACAGGTGTCTGTTTATATTGCCTACAGATGTCTGTTTATATTGCACTTTTTGCTTTTGCTGTTTGCTATTTATTTTCTACTGCCTGCTTATATGTCTTAATGTTTGTTTATATATTGCATTGTTCGCCCCTTGTCCTTCTAACTGGTTGACTTTGTCATGTTAAATGTGCTATATAAATAAAGTTGAGTTGAGTTGAGTTGAGTTGAGTTGAGTTGAGTTGAGTTGAGCGTCCACTGTGTCTAAATAATTAGAATCTGTAAATACAGCCCAGGCGGTGGCGTAACCGTCTGGGCACCCGACTGGTAATCCAGTCGCAGTGTGCCGCGGGTTCGACTCCCGAGCCCGACACGGCCTTTACTGCATGTCTTCCCCCATCTCTCTCCCGTTTCCGGTCAGCCTACTGTCTGTCCCTTCAAAAAACCAATAAAAGGCGTAAGCCGCAAAAAAAATATCTTTAAAAAAAAAAGAATCTGTAAATACTGTCCTCAGAGTGGCAAAAATAAACCTCCACTTGCGTCGTTGTGGGAGCATCATACTTACATAGCCCGGTTTGAGTGGTGTGCTGGTGCTGGTGGGTGGTGGTTCCTCATGGCCTTCAGAGTTCAGCTGGAGTCCAGCTGGAGTCACTGAGTCTCCAGGAGTCTGCCACGGTGGAGACTCTTTGGGTATGGACCTGGATGGAACTGAAACACAGCATGCACACATGCACACACACACACACACACACACACACACACACACACACACACACACACACACACACACACACACACACACACACACACACACACAGACACACACACACACACACACACACACACACACACACACACACACAGGTCAGTGGGGAGCATTAGCAGCGATTAAAAGGATAATTCCTTACGACACTTTTATGATCCCCTTTCTCTCTCTCCAGTCTGTCTTCCAACATGGATCAAGGCCAAGCATGGCTCTTGTGCCTCCTTATCTCAATATGTGCATCAATGCCACACAAATACAAAATGAAAAGTTTGGAATTGATCCCAGTTCATGTGTACATGAACTATAACCCACATACTGTACTTAATTGGTTCCGTAAAATAGCCAAATTTCAAGTTCACATGGTGTTAACACTCCCATCGCCCAGGACGAAGTTCTTTGTCCTTTCTATTAGTAACGCCCGACGCCCAGGACGAAGTAGTGTCCAAAAGACGAATATTATTGATATACGGATCGCATGGCTCCACAGCCTGGGAGCGCCTGTTGGGCAATCCTCGGTGTTGTGCAAGAGTGAGACGTCATCGGAAAACTCCCTCCCCTGTTTAGCTGATGAAAATCTTAAAACGTTCATAACTCGCGATCTAAATCATCCCGTCTAATTATGAAAAAAGATCCTGTGTTAGACGGCGCTCCGCGGTCCAGTCGCTAGTCGCGATAGATTTATTCTTGTCTCCTGTTGTTGTCGATCGACTCTAGAGTGGTGTGGCTATTGTTAGCTGCTACACACACATCAACAACAACTTCCGGTCCGTCCGGAAAAGGGGTCCGTGTTTATAAATCGAATGAGCGCTATAATGTAATGGATTAAATAACCCCGGGCAATTAAAGTGTTATCTTGCAACACGATGCGTTGGGAGTTGCCTCCCGTTGGTCTGCTATTTTTGCCAAATGTTTTGACATGCCGTGAATAGGATGCTAAGGTTCATGTGGTTGAGGAGCACGGAAGCCAGTGTTGATTTTGACAGCAAATTTAGATTTTAGTTTTAGTCATATAGTCTTTTTAATAGTTATCATTTATTAGTTTCGGTCACATTTTTGTCACCTGGAATGTTTTAGTGTTAGTCTAGTTTTAGTCATAAGATTTTAGTCCCTTCCTTACATCTAGTTTGCATTTGTTGACGAAATTGTCGATATATTTAGTCTTAGTTTTAATTTAGTTTCTATTTAGTTTTCGTCAGTGAAAAGGGTATAGTCGACGAACATTTTTCGTCACAGTATTAGTCGACGAAATCAACACTGACGGAAGCGAGGGTGCATGAGTGGCCTCTAGTGGTCTCTAGTGGCCAGCAGAGCTGCCATGTGCCACCAAAAGGACCATAAAAGAAGGGGAGGAAAACCAGATGGTAATAATAATACGGGCATGGCAGATGCAATTTGTGAATGAACAAAGTCTCACAAATCACACAAGGCTGCATGTATACACTGGCGAAGCCACAATATTAACCCATTCAGGCCTGACGTCGAAATTTTTTCTAAATCATGACAATTTTCGGAAAGATTTGAGGCACATTTTAACGATTTTTCAAAAATAGCAGACCTACAAGCTCATAGCGCGCCACTCGGTGGCGCGCTATGAGCTTGTAGATCTGCTATTTTTCAATAGCTAAATTATAACATAATGTTTAAAACGCTAACGCTAACGTGACATGGATGCGTTCCAGGTCTCAATGGATTAAGGGCCTTGCAAACGGCGAGCGATAAAACGCGCCTGTAGTTCATTTTCAATGAGACCTGCGTTTTTGCTCAGAGAAGTCGCGGTGCGACAACGCAAGTGTATTTACGTGAGCGCGGTCCCGTGAGTTTGTTGCGCGCGTGCTCGTTACGTTCACACGCCCGGCCACGACTCACCAGACCTGGATTCTGTTTAGCTTTTTTTTTTACGCTTGCGTTGTTGCGCCCCTCTTCAACAGACCTGGAGGAGACCTGTCGTTGATCCAGGCAACAACGCCTGCGTTCCTCGCGTCACGTTTGCAAGGACCTTTATACTGACTGACTGGATGCTTGTGCCGTGATGGCATAATGCCTCATTTGGCAAATGACACACATACTGTACAGACAAACCTTATTCTAGACCAGGGGTTCTCAACCCGTGGGTCGCGACCCCTCGGGGGGTCGCCAAATTATTTTAGGGGGTCCCCAAATTAAAAAAATAAAAATAAATCACGATTTTTCAAAAATAGCAGACCTACAAGCTCGTAGCGCGCCACTCGGTGGCGCGCTATGAGCTTGCAGATCTGCTATTTTTCAATAGCTAAATTATAACAATGCTTAAAACACCAAAAGGGGTTCCCGCCCAAAATGGTTTAAGGTTATTGTAGCAGTCAATTTATATTGGGGGTCGGGAGGGGGCGGGGCGGGGGTCCCGAGACATTGCCAAAGCATTTCCGGGGGTCCCCGGCCAAAAACGTTGAGAACCCCTGATTTAGACAGTTTAAAAAAGCATTACCTGAGGATGGGAGATGATGATATAGGACATAGCAGTTACGTTCCATCAATCCAGAAAAAAAACATTGTACCCTTTGTTTTGTTGTTTTCATTTTAGTTTTTAACAGAATCAAATGTATGAATCAATGAACCATTGTAAAGCGCTTTGAGCACTTGGAAAAGCACTATAAAAATGCAATTCATTATTATGGATCATGATTCCCCAGCAGGATCCTGGATGGCTTGATTCTATAGGCTTACAAAAGTTGGGAAATATCTATGGGAAAAGATGAATGGGGTCTGGATCAATGGAACCAGAAAATGGCCACCCACTGCTATGCCCTATAGTGGAGGGGGGGGGGGGGGGGAAGACACATACAAAAATACAGTAGAAGCAGTAGGAGTGGCAGAAGAGCAGAGCGAGAGACACGAGCAGAACCCAAGTAGTGAGTTTGTAAACTGTCCATGATGCCCACACTGGAGGAAATGATGACGTTCCATGCATGGCTGAAGAACCCCATCATTTACACCCCCGGCCTGAAACCAAGGCAAGGAAAAACTAAACAACAAAACAAAACCAAAAAAGAAAACAGCCAAAAGAGGGGAGGAAAAAAAAAGAACAATATGCCAAAAGTTCCTCAGCAACCACCACAGTGGTCCCAAAGCCTTCCTCTGGAGCCTGAAGGAGTGACACGTACAGCTGCAGCCATGAAGCAACACTGAACCCCCTGATAGAGCTGTCACAATTATTACATAATAATCGCCTGATCGTGATTATTAGAGATTGCCGCAGTTTACTTTGCGTCATCCTCAAATTCATCTGTTGAAAACTGATTTACTGTTTTAAAAAATATATTTCTTTTTTAGAACATAGCGGAAATAACCGCTCTAAAGCTCCGTGAGCTTGTAGATCAGTGATTTCTGCTATTTAAAACAACATTAAGAAGCAAGTAGGCTACTTGAGTATTCAAATGAAAAATAAAAGTATATTATATTGATTTATTTTGATTATATTTTGATTCAATTTGTGCTTACAAAGCCTGAAAGCCAAAAGTCAAAACTAAAATGTTTTATTTTTATTTACTTGTGCTTAATGTTCAACGCCCTAAACACTATAATTATTATCATCAATACTATTTATACGACGATCAATGCGTGGAGTAAAATGTCATGATGGTGACAGTATATTTGTGACATGGTTCTCAGAGCGTGGAGAAGTGTGGGGGGGTGAGGGGGTGCGCTTGGTGATCTCAGAGCGTGGAGAAGGGTGGTGGGGGTGGGTGGGTGGGGGGGGTGCGCTTGGCGATGGGGTGGAGGAAGAGGTTGACTCCTACCCAGAGAGGAGGGTCCCAGGGTGGAGGGGCCCTGGGTGGAGGGGCCCTCCCAGGCTTCCATATACTCCTCATCCAGGCTCTCTGAGAGGGAGACGGTCAGGAATGAAGATGGAACCGTTGGTTTTGTGTGTGTGTGCGTGTGTGTGTGTTTGTGTGTGTGTGTGCGTGTGCACGTTTGTGCGTGTGTGTGTGTGTGTGTGCGCGTGTGTTTTATATCAGTGGCTCCCAAACTTTCTTTTCATGTCAAGGACCCCCAAATTGACCTTCATTATCCCGCATTATCCCTCATTATGTACATTATATACTCCTCCTCCTCCTCCAGGCTCTCTGAGAGGGAGACGGTCAGGAATGAAGATGGAACTGTTGGTTTTGTGTGTGTACTGTGTGTGTGTGTGTGTGTGTGTGTGCGTGTGCGTGTGTGTGTGCGTGTGCACGTGCGTGCGTGTGTGTGCGTTTTATATCAGTGGCTCCCAAACTTTCCTTTCATGTCAAGGACCCCCAAATTGACCCTCATTATCCCTCATTACGTGACGGGTGCATTTATTTAAATGATGAATGTCTGTGGAAGCGTGCTGTGTGTGGCCTTTTAAAACGAAATACATTTAGCACATTGGGTGTGGGTATAATGTGCATTACAGTACAAATGAAAAAATAAATTGGCATTATTAAAAATAGAAATCACACCCGTGTGAAGGGACTGAGGGGCGCTTTTATCGTCGTACGTCATCTCATTCTGGCCAATCACAATTTGCG